>NC_092335.1:690251071-690577142 GCF_046630445.1 Rutidosis leptorrhynchoides
ACTGATGGGCAGAGTGAAAGGATGATACAGATGCTTGAAGACATGCTACGAGCATGTGTTATTGATTTCGGAACCAGTTAGGATCGACACCTACCGTTAGCAGAATTTTCCTATAACAACAGTTATCATTCGAGTATTGAGATGGCGCCGTTTGAGGCACTTTATGGTAGAAAGTACAGGTCTCCAATTTGTTGGAGTGAAGTGGAGGATAGACAGATTACGAGTCCGGAGATAATACAAGAAACTACCGAGAAAATCATCCAAATTCAACAACGATTGAAAACCGCCCAGAGTCGACAAAAGAGCTATGCGGACAGTAAAAGAAAAGATATAGAATTTGAGATTGGAGAGATGGTCATGCTTAAGGTTTCACCTTGGAAAGGCATTGTTCGATTTGGTAAACGGGGGAAACTAAATCCAAGGTACATTAGACCATTCAAGATTATAGATCATGTCGGACCAGTAGCTTACCAACTGGAGTTACCTCAACAACTTGCAGCTGTACATAACACTTTTCATGTCTCGAATCTGAAGAAGTGTTTTGCTAAAGAAGATCTCACTATTCTGTTAGATGAAATCCAAATCAACGAAAAACTTCAATTTATTGAAGAACCCGTCGAGATAATGGATCGTGAGGTTAAAAGGCTCAATCAAAACAAGATACCAATTGTTAAGGTTCAATGGAATGCTCGTAGAGGACCCGAGTTCACCTGGGAACGAGAAGATCAGATGAAGAAGAAATACCCGCACTTATTTCCAGAAGATACGTCAACACCTCCAACTGCTTAAAATTTCGGGACGAAATTTATTTAACGGGTAGGTACTGTAGTGACCCGAACTTTTCCATGTTTATATATATTAAATGAAATTGATATTTATATGATTAAGTGTTTCCAACATGTTAAGCAATCAAACTTATTAAGACTTGATTAATTGAAATAGGTTTTATATAGACAATTGACCACCCAAGTTGACCGGTGATTCACGAACGTTAAAACTTGTAAAAACTATATGATGTCATATATATGGATATATATATATATAGTTAACATGGTATTATGATAAGTAAACATATCATTAAGTATATTAATAATGAACTACATATGTAAAAACAAGACTACTAACTTAATGATTTCGAAACGAGACATATATGTAACGATTATCGTTGTAACGATATTTAATTGTATATATATCATATTAAGATATATTAATATATCATAATATCATGATAATGTAATAATTTAATATCTCATTTGATATAATAAACAATGGGTTAACAACACTTAACAGGATCGTTAACCTAAAGGCTTCAAAACAACATTTACATGTAACGACTAACGATGACTTAACGACTCAGTTAAAATGTATATACATGTAGTGTTTTAATATGTATTTATACACTTTTGAAAGACTTCGAGACACTTATCAAAATACTTCTACTTAACAAAAATGCTTACAATTACATCTTCGTTCAGTTTCATCAACAATTCTACTCGTATGCACCCGTATTCATACTCGTACAATACACAGCTTTTAGATGTATGTACTATTGGTATATACACTCCAATGATCAGCTCTTAGCAGCCCATGTGAGTCACCTAACACATGTGGGAACTATCATTTGGAAACTAGCATGAAATATCTCATAAAATTACAAAAATGTTAGTAATCATTCATGACTTATTTACATGTAAACAAAATTACACATCCTTTATATCTAATCCATATATCAACGACCAAAAACACCTATAAACACTTTCATTCATCAATTTTCTTCATCAAATTGATCTCTCTCAAGTTCTATCTTCAAGTTCTAAGTGTTCTTCATAAATTCTATAAGTTCTAGTTTCATAAAATCAAGAATACTTCCAAGTTTGCTAGCTTACTTCCAATCTTGTAAAGTGATCATCCAACCTCAAGAAATCTTTCTTATTTACAGTAAGATATCTTTCTAATAAAAGGTAATACTCATATTCAAACTTTGATTCAATTTCTATAACTATAACAATCTTATTTCGAGTGGAAATCTTACTTGAACTTGTTTTCGTGTCATGATTCTGCTTTAAGAACTTTCAAGCTATCCAAGGATCCTTTGAAGCTAGATCCATTTTTTTCTTTTTCAGTAGGTTTATCCACAAAACTTGAGGTAGTAATGATGTTCATAACATCATTCGATTCATACATATAAAGCTATCTTATTCGAAGGTTTAAACTTGTAATCACTAGAACATAATTTAGTTAATTCTAAACTTGTTCGCAAACAGAAGTTAATCCTTCTAACTTGACTTTTAAAATCAACTAAACACATGTTCTATATCTATATGATGTGCTAACTTAATGATTTAAAACCTGAAAACACGAAAAACACCTTAAAACTGGATATACGCCGTCGTAGTAACACCGCGAGCTGTTTTGGGTTAGTTAATTAAAAACTATGATAAACTTTGATTTAAAAGTTGTTCTTTTGGGAAAATGATTTTTCTTATGAATAATAAGCTATATCCAAAAATCATGATTAAACTCAAAGTGGAAGTATGTTTTCCAAAATGGTCATCTAGACGTCGTTCTTTCGACTGAAATGACTACCTTTACAAAAACGACTTGTAACCTGTATTTCCGACTATAAACTTATACTTTTTCTGTATAGATTCATAAACTTAAGTTCAATATGAAACCATAGCAATTGGATTCACTCAAAACGGATTTAAAACTAAGAAGTTATGGGTAAAACAAGATTGGATATTTTTACTTGTTGTAGCTACGTGAAAATCGGTAACAAATCTATACAAATCATATCCTAGCTAACTTATATTGTATTATACATGTATTTTAATATATTATGTAATCTTGGGATACCATAGACACGTATGCAAATGTTTTGACATATCATATCGACCCATCTATATATATTATTTGAAACAACCATAGACACTCTATATGCAGTAATGTTGGAGTTAGCTATACAGGGTTAAGGATGATTCCAAAAATATTTATACTTTGAGTTGTGATCTAGCCTGAGACGTGTATACACTGGGTCGTGAATTGGGTCAAGATAATATATATAAATTTATTTCTGTACATCTAACTATGGACAACTAGTTGTAGGTTACTAACGAGGACAGCTGACTGAAAATATTTAAAACATTAAAACGTATTAAAAAATGTTGTAAATATATTTTGAACATACTTTGATATATATGTACATATTTTTTATAGGTTCGTGAATTGACCAGTGGCCAAGTCTTACTTCCCGACGAAGTAAAAATCTGTGAAAGTGAGTTATAGTCCCATTTTTAAAATCTAATATTTTTGGGATGAGAATACATGCAGTTTTATAAATGTTTTATAAAATAGACACAAGTATGCGAAACTACATTCTATGGTTGGATTATTAAACCGAATATCGCCCTTCAAGTCTGGTAGCCTAAGAATTAGGGAAATGGTCCCTAATTGACGCGAATCCTAAAGATAGATCTATTGGGCTTAACAACCCCCATTCAGGTTATGGATGGTTTAGTACTTCGAGATTATTATACAGATGAGAGGTTCTGTTTTTGGGATATTCTATGCATTAAGTTAACGTCGGTTACCAGGTGTTCAACATATGAATGATTTTTATCTCTATGCAGTTTGTGAAATGCCTGATAAGAGATGTGTTATAAAAATAAAATCTTGTGGTCTATTATTATGATTTAATAATATGTAGGTTAAACCTATAACTCACCAACAATTTTGTTGACGTTTTAAGCATGTTTATTCTCAGGTGATTATTAAGAGCTTCTGCTATTGCATACTAAATTAAGGACAAGATTTGGAGTCCATGCTTGTATAATATTGTTTAAAAACTGCATTCGAAGACTTATGTTGATGTGTAATATTATTGTAAACCATTATGTAATGGTCGTGTGAAAAACGCTATATTTTAGATTATCATTATTTGATAATCGTCGTAATATTTTAAAGGTTATGGTTTGCTTTAAAATCGAATGCAGTCTTGGAAAAACGTCTCATATAGAGGTCAAAATCTCGCGACGAAATCAATTAATATGGAACGTTTATAATGAATATGAACGGGACATTTCACTAATCCTCTTACTTTAATGTGCAGGTCGCCTACAATCCACGCTGCAGTACTTGGATTGTTGATAGTGGGGCGTCCAGGCATATGACAGGGAACTTGTCTTTGCTTTCTAATGTGAAAACAGTGGATGGAGGACCAGTTTCTTTTGCAGGTAGTGAAGGAGGATTTATTACTGCTCAGGGAGTTATTGCTAATGAGAACGTCAGCTTTGATAAAGTTAATTATGTAGAGCAAATGTCGAACAATCTGCTTTCAGTTTCACAAGTTGCTGACAAAAAGTATACTGTTGCTTTTGATGATAAGTTTTGTTATATTTTGAGAAAAGAGTTTGTAATTCCGGAAGACATGATTCTGATGACGGCTCCAAGGTGCAAGGATCTCTATATCCTTGATATGCGTAAGGCTCATGTTAAAGCAAAAGTAGCTACAGGCCATCAAGCCTTCGTTTCTAAAGCTATTGAACAGGAGTCGATTATCTGGCACAAGCGTATGGGTCATCTGAGTCTAAGGAAGATGAATAATCTAGTCCACAATGAATTAGTTGAAGGTGTGAATGTTAAGAGTTTTCATATTTCTGAAGGTTGTCTTCCGTGTAAGCAAGGGAAACAGACTAAAAAGTCACATACTGCCAAGAAGCATCATTCAGTTAATATTCCTTTGGAGTTGTTGCACATGGATCTCTTTGGTCCAGTTAACTATGAAACTGTCACCGGAGAGTCTTATTGCTTGGTAGTTACAGATGAATATTCCCGTTTCTCGTGGGTTGTGATGTTGAAACACAAGTCAGATACTTTCGATCATATTAAAGTTTTGATTCTGAAGCTCGAAAGCTTATATAAGTTAAAGGTTAGGAAGATTCGTACTGATAATGGTACGGAGTTTAAGAACAATCAGATGCTGCTGTTTTGCAATGAGAAGGGGATACAACAACAGTTCAGTCCTGCCTATACACCACAGTCAAATGGCATTGCTGAAAGAAAGAATAGGACTCTAATTGATACCGCAAGAACAATGCTAGCTGATTCATGTCTTCCAATTATTTTCTGGGGTGAAGCAGTGAGTACAGCATGCTATGTGATGAACAGAGTTCTAGTGGTAAAGAGACACGGTAAAACGTGTTATGAACTGTTACACAAGAGAAAGCCTAATATTAAGCATTTTGAACCTTTTGGTGCTCCTTGTACTATTCTGGTACGAGACGCCGGAGGGAAATTTAATTCAAAGGTTGTCTCTGGTATCTTTTTGGTATATGGGAATCCGAACAAACGGGTGTATAACACTGAGTCAAAGTGTGTGGAAGAACATTATGAGGTTGATATTCAACGCAATGCTCCACCTCGTGTTAGTAAAGGGTTCGCATGGCAGTTTGAATATGATAAGTTATTTGATTCCTTCAATCTTCCACCAGATGCTACAGATGAAGAAGTCCTGACTCAGATATTGTTTGATTCTCAAAACTCTTCTGAGAATGTTATCACTATTCCAGCGCAGGTTCAGAATCCGGTTTCTAGCTTGCAACCAAGTCCAAAGAGTGTTAGAGGTAACCTTGATTCAAATGAGGACGGGGTAGTATATACAGATGAAGATAGTGAGCTTGAAGATGACGAGGAAGTTAGTCGAATGCAACTGACAGAGGAACATCTTAATCCTCTATATAATCAACCACCAACTGTAACAGTACCTGAACCGCCAACTGAAGTAGGAGGTGTACGCAGATCCAATCGTGTTATTCTACCACCTAAACGTCTTGATGATTATTATGTGGATTCTAGAGGCATTCCTCACATTAGTATTCCTTAAGCGAAGTCTAATGAAGCTTCTACATCTGGAGTTCCGACTACATCAGAGGTTCGCGTGACAAGTGTAAGCTCAACAGTAGCAGACGATGTTCAGACAGAGAGTGCAAATGTAGTGACAGCCTTTTATTCATCACTAAATAAGACAGGAAAAATATTTATGCATGCTCACTCATGTTATGTGTGTCAAATCGAACCTAAAGATGCTTATGAGGCATTGAAGTATGACGAGTGGGTTAGTGCAATGTAAGAGGAGCTGTTACAATTTAAATAATTAAAGGTTTGGAAGCTAGTCAATCCACCTCATGGTTGTGTGCCCTATGGTCTTCGATGGGTTTTGAAAAATAAAAAGGATGAACAGGGTATTGTTATCAGAAACAAAGCTAGATTGGTATCCCTGAAATTGACTATGATGAGGTATTTGCTCCGGTAGTGAGACTGGAGGCTATTAGGATTTTCTTGGACTTTGCATCCTTCATGGGATTTAAAGTTTTTTAGATGGATGTTAAAAGCACATTTTTGTACGGCGAGATCAATGAAAGAGTGTTTGTTAAACAACCACCCGGTTTCGAAGACCCGCATTTCCCAGAAAAGGTTTATCGACTTGAAAAGGCACTTTATGGTCTTCACCAAGCTTCGAGAGCATGGTATGCAACGTTGTCCAACTATATGCTTGAAAACGGTTTTAGGAGAGGTGTCATTGATCAAACACTTTTCATCAAGAAGAAGGGACAACATCTTATGTTAGTGCAGGTTTATGTTGATGATATTATCTTCGGGTCAATAGATCAGGGAATGGTTGATGAGTTTGAGAAGGTCATGCAGCAAAAGTTCAAAATGAGTTCAATGGGAACGATAAAGTTTTTCTTAGGTCTGCAGGTAGCTCGGACGGATAAAGGCATCTTTTTGCATCAAACCAAGTATGTTGCTGATATTCTGAAGAGGTTTCAAAAGGAAGCAGAAAGACCTGCTAAGACTCCGTTGTCTATGAATCATGGGATAACACCTGATTGTGAGGGTGCTCCAGTGGACCAAACGTTATACAGGGCAATCATAGGTTCTCTAATGTATCTTATAGCTTCTCGAGCAGATATCATGTTTGTGGTTTGTTTGTGTGCCCGTTATCAGGCGAATCCTAATGTTCATCATATGTTGGTAGTTAAGAAGATTATGAGGTATTTGAAAGATACATCGAGTTTAGGGTTATGATATCCGTGTGAGGATGGTTTTGATCTCACAGCGTATAGTGATTCTGACTATGGAGGTTGTAAGAAAGATTTTAAGTCAACATCAGGGCGTTGTCAATTTCTGGGTAGCAAACAAGTTACCTGGCAGTGTAAGAAGCAGACAGCAGTGGCTCAGTCCACTTATGAAGCAGAATACATTGCTGCGGCCAGCTGTACATCACAGGTCATCTGGATTCAACAACAACTACGTGACTACGGTTTGTAAATTTCTAACACTCCTATTTATGTTGATAATGTAGTGACCCGGAAATTTCCGACTAAATTTAAACTTAATCTTATATGATTTCGATACGATAAGCAAAGTATGTAGAAATGAGTCTAGAAAATTTTGGAACAATGTTCATATATTCAATTGACCTTCGACCAATCCCGACGATTCACGAACAACTATTTGTAAATAAATACATATATAATTAAATGTATATATAAATAATAATTTGGAATATTATTTGAAATATTATATGATTTAATGGTAGGAAATAAATATGTAAAATAATATGCGATGTAATAAAAACTATTATGTTATTAAATACATATATAGATATTTATATTTATATATAATAATACTTGTAAATATATAATATTATATTTATTTGTTTAAAAAGATATAATTAATATAATTACTTACTTAAACTTATTAATTAAGATTGGTAATATATATAGAAAGATCATGTATTAAAGAAAAATGATTTTTGAGCTTAATTGGTAAACGTCGGTAACACTCAGTTGATTTTTGTTAGTTTTAATATAGATATGGTACATGTTCATGAAGAATTGAAATAAAAGTTGGAGTGTAAATTGATTACGAAGATTTTAGATTTGTTAAAAGTATTTTTACCTTTTTAAGTTTAAATATTAGTACCCCGTACATATAAATCGAAACAGAAAATAAATAATTTTAGAGCCTTTTTGATCAGGTTTAAAACAGGTAATGAGTGAAATAATTAATTATGTTTAATCTAAAAATTTGGAATTTTTAGAGACACTTTTATACGTTAACTGTTTAGCAATGGACACACCCCGTGAAAACTGTCGGCACAAAAATACAATTATCCGGCTGCTTAACTGGTGTTGATTAATTATCCTATTTTACTTTTTGCTAATTGATTTACTGTACCAAATTTGTGACTTAGTAGTCAAATATGTTATATTATGTATACAGTTACACATGTGTTAATATTAAAATAAAGCATCATCTCTTTTTCATTGCAAGATCATCTGCATTTTTTTTATCAACAACCCAAACCGAGCAACACCATGATCACCGATCGCCACCACCTTCGACCACTTATCTCTCTTGTTTTCTCTCTCTTAATGGAAACCGAGACCACCATCATCATCGAGAATCATAACCATACAACAACCATCACGTTGTGTTTCGTTATGATTATTCGATCGTCATCTTCACCTATACGTGAACAACTACACCACCGGTACCACCGGCCGACACTCATGCAACCACCACAACCTCCACCATACCTCTCTCTTGTTTCGGTTTTCGTCGATCACCATTATCAATACCATTGTGAACCACCCAACCATACGTCATTACCAACTTTCTGAAACCACCCTAGATAACTCACCACCTTCAACACCTTCGGCCACCATAACCTCCCACCACTGATTGTTACTTCCTGTTTCCATTTATTTTTTTTTCTTTTTCGACTACCGCTAAACTGCACTGTTATTTTATAAAATTTTTTCTTTTTACCGCCACACCCATCCAACCCCTTGCTATACTATTGCTTATGTTTCCTATTATTCTGTTAACAACGATAACCAGTGATGATTCAAAGATGATGAAAACCATGAATGGTGATGGTGACCGTTTAATGATGATATTGGTTCTGTGTAATGATAACGATGAAAGAGACGATGAATAGTGTATTAAATGATGGCGAGGATAATGAAGATTGATGATGACTGACGATGAATCAAAAACCCAACTGTTGTTTTATTGTTTGCGGTCACACCTGCCTGTTCCTTTTCGCGTTTAAGAAGAAGAAGAAACCGATTAATTTTTTTTTATTTAATGAATTTGGACTTCGGTTTTTAAAATAATTGGGTTGTGTAATTCGCTATTGGGCCGAGACATTTTGGGCCGGGTACTGGCTATACTAGTTGGGCCAAGATCATTATAGGGTTGCTGTTGTTGTCGATGAAAGAAGATAGAGGAGGAAATCGGTGCTCATGGGTTAAATAAATTAGGTGTCTTATTAAATCAGAAAAACACGAAACACTTGGGTGGTTAGGGATGTTATCATTATCCGGGAGGTCATGGGTTCGAATCTCGTCGGTGGCGTTCTTTTTATTGAGATTTTCTTCAAGGTTGTAACTCTTTATTATTATTATTATTATTATTATTATTATTATTATTATTATTATTATTATTATTATTATTATTATTATTATTATTATTATTATTATTATTATTATTAAAAATTTTATCGTCATTATTACTAAAAACATTATTATTAGTAAACTTATCTTTACATTAAACTTATTATTATTATTATTATTAGAAGTATCATTATTATTATTAATATTAGTATTAACATTACTTGTATTTTTAACATTATTATTATTATTATTATCATAACAAGATATAAACTTTATTTTAGTTATAAATATTACTATTATTTTACCAAGTAAATACTAATCATATAAACCTATATAATATAACAAATTATGGATTTTTATAAATACTAATCATATATATACATATACATTAATAAAACTATATAAATATTAATTACATTAAATATATATATACAACTTAAAACTATATAACATATAAATTATGATATGATATATGAATTTATTCGATTACCATTTTATGTGTTAATATATATATACATGATATAGGTTCGTGAATCCGAGGTCAACCCTACATTTATTAAACGATGTCATATGTATTTTTACTACAAAATACAGTATTGTGACTTTTATTTGCTCCCTTTTACTCATTACATTTTTGGGCTGAGAATACATGCAATGTTTTAATAACTATTTTACAATATTTATATGCGTGAGTTTCATTTGCTCCCTTTTACTCTTTACATTTTTGGGCTGAGAATACATGCAAATGCTTTATTAACTGTTTTACAATAATTATCTGTGTGAGTTTCATTAATCCCTTTTTAAATGCTTTTGCAATATATATTTTGGGACTGAGAATACATGCGCTGTTTTTATAACTGTTTTACGAAATAGACACAAGTAATTGAAACTACATTATATGGTTGAATGATCGAAATCGAATATGCCCCTTTTTATTAAGTCTGGTAATCTAAGAATTAGGGAACAGACACCCTAATTGACGCGAATTCTAAAGATAGATCTATCGGGCCCAACAAGCCCCATCCAAAGTACCGGATGCTTTAGTACTTCGAAATTTATATCATGTCCAAAGGAGGATCCCGGAATGATGGGGATATTCTTATATGCATATTGTGAATGTCGGTTACCAGGTGTTCAATCCATATGAGTGTTATTTTTGTCTCTATGCATGGGACGTATGTTTATGAGAAATGGAAATATGAAATCTTGTGGTCTATTAATATTATGAAATGATTATTTATGATAAACTAATGAACTCACCAACCTTTTGGTTGACACTTTAAAGCATGTTTATTCTCAGGTATGAAAGAAATCTTCCGCTGTGCATTTGCTCATCTTAGAAATATTACTTGGAGTCATTCATGGCATATTTCAAAAGACGTTGCATTCGAGTCGTTGAGTTCATCAAGATTTTTATTAAGTCAATTATAGGTTAGATATATTATAAAATGGTATGCATGCCGTCAACTTTTGATGTAATGAAAGATTGTCTTTTCAAAAACGAATGCAATGTTTGTAAAATGTATCATATAGAGGTCAAGTACCTCTTGATGTAATCAACCGATATGAATCGTTTATAATCGATATGGACTTCATTCGGATGGATTAGGACGGGTCTCTACAGTTGGTATCAGAGCGGTGGTCTTAGCGAACCAGGTCTGCATTAGTGTGTCTAACTGATAAGTCGTTAGGATGCATTAGTGAGTCTGGACTTCGACCGTGTCTGCATGTCAAAAGTTTTGCTTATCGTTTCTAGTCGAAAATCATCTGCTTATCATCCTTAGGAAATTACCTGCTTATCATTCTTAGTCTAGACACGTTTTACTGCATTGACTGCATGAATAGTGTATAGAAAAAATTCATATCTTAGCCTATCTGTTACTGTAGACTTTGCCTGACAGCTTCCGTTGAATCCTCCGTAACTTATGGAATTTTAGTATTATATATGCATATGTAAATTATGTATTGCAGGGTACTAATCTACATCCTATAATCTATTTCTTATCGAAAATCCTTCATCTGATTGTACGAGATGAATCCCTCAACCAGTTCGAGTCCCTCAAATTTCGATAGCTATTCCGATAGTTATTCCAACAGCTATTTCGACATGGATATTCACCTAAGCTCCGAAAGCGGTGTCACCAGAAGGAATCAATCAATCAACTATCCCCAATTCATCTGATGCATTCGTAATTGACTTAATCAATGGAGACGCGAAGAAGGCGATCCCTTCCACCAACTGAATTCACCTCTTGACAATGAACCTGAAGCGCTTACCGGCGAACCTATGTGAAACACCATTTTTAGCCTCATTTCCAGGGTTGCTCGTTACGATTATATTCTATCTAAAATTCTAAACCTTATTCATCCACTCGTTCTGACCGACAATCATCTTGGAATAATAGGCGAAGTCAACGAACTTCGCGCTCGAGTAATCAATCTGGAGAATATGGTACAAAATGTACCAGCTTCAGCAACATCACCGGCACCAACAGTACCATCGGTAATAGCACCAGTACCATCAACAATCCATGCCTCAACATCTCATCCTATACCTCGAGCATAATCATCGTTCTACATGACATTCTATACCATTTATCTTTGTTCGACATGCGATTATGTAATCCTTAATGTTTTAGAGATTATGTATTCTAGTTCAAACGGTAAACCAAATGAGTTTAAGATCATATTAACTCAATGAATCCATGATTATATCTGAAGAAAATATATATGTATATATGTTTTCATAAAGATTGTAATTAAAAATTCTTTTGTACAAACTGTTAATGGTGAGAATATTTTAACGGGTAGGTAATACCCGAGAAATATTTAAATTTCACATTAATAAGTACACTGTACATTCTTTCAAATCTAATTCAACAGTCATTTACTATCCTATTTACAACCACAGATATACGTATCCGTTCACCGTAGAATATCCATTTTCATTCAATTTCATAATTTGACTTTGACCTATCAGAATATAACAAGTGGCCTAATGAAGAAAACATTTGACAAAATAAAAATTTGTTAGAAACAAACAAATTAACTATGAGAAATTTTGTTAAGAATCCACGCTAACAAAATCCTAGCTAACTGTTCCTAGCTAACTGATTACATTTTATTTATCGCAGTTTATTTATCGCAATTTAATTATCGCAATTTTATTTATCGTCATTTAATTTTTGTTATTTACTTTACGCATTTTATTTATCGTCATTTAATTTCTGTATTTATTTTACGCACTTTAAATATCGGGACACGTATACAAGGTTTTGACATATCATATCGACGCATCCATATATATTATTTGGAATCACCATAGACACTCTATATGCAGTAATGATCGAGTTCTCTATACAGGGTTGAGGTTGATTCTATAATAATATATATACTTTGAGTTGTGATCGAGTCTGGGACATGTACACGGGTCACGATACGTATTAATTAATTCGAATATTATATATGAATTATTGAATTGCTAACTGTGGACTAGTAACTGTGGACTACCAACATTGGACAATTAAAATGAATTAAAATATTGATTATAACATATGAAACTAAATAATTCTTCAAGTTTGCCACTTGATTTCATCTTAAACCTCATTTGTATCTTGACGATTACAATCTGCGTTCAAACCTTTCATGATTCATGAAAATACCTCAATCGAGAGGATGAACCAACCGTACTTCATCTACGTAACAAGAGATTGATGCATATAGTTATGCACCTGAAAAATTCTCGGAACCTGTATAAACGTTTAGCACGTGTCTGTGCTAGCTCCTTTGGCGTTGTCATTACCGAAATTAACTTTGCATTTCCTTTTCAAATTAGCCAGTTTTGTCACAGCTCCAGCAAGTCAACTTCAACTCTTCGTTCGAAACATCCTTATTATAACCTTGATATATATGTGTGCTCTTTTATTGTTACCAGGGAACCTTTCATATTCTACCATAGTACCAGCAGACGCACCAGCAATCTCGTTGCTTCTTATTTTAAATCTCTCCAATAAATCATTATATTTATTCATTGAAACCTTATCATATACTCATCCGCATCTTGTAACGAGAACTGCCATACCAATTACCGGGAGTCAGCAAATCTGTATTGTGAGCCTCGCAACGTTTCCACATCAACAATTATATGTAAACATATAACATCTATCTCTTAGAATTATGATCTTCCATTCTGAAATTCTGAAAAGTACCCAGTCTGCGAATTAATACTCTGAACTTTGAAAAAGCTGAATACGGCAGTAAAAACTGTACACGACTTTAACCGTCGAAAGTTTGATGATAAAGAATGGAGTATTGAAAACACTCAATAGAAAATTAGTACTGAAAAGCGGATTATGCGAAACTATGAAAGAAGCCGTGGACAAATCACAAAGAATAAGTTTGACTTCAAAGAATCTAAATGATTCAATGTATGCTGAAGTCTTTAGCGAATATCTTGCTCCTTACTCTAAACCCTTGCGGACAATAGTCTCCATCATCCTCTGATCTTAGATAATCAAAGATATTATCGTATCTTTCATTATAAATATCCTCGATATTTCTGAATATATTTTTATAACAAATCTTATCTGAAATCATTTATCTCTTCGTGCTATCAGTGTTACATTATATAGAAACTATTAGTTTCTATATTCTTTAAACTTTCGAGCTTAAATATGAATGTTATTGAAGTAATGTTGGGAACTGATGCATGAGTTAGTATAATATAATGACACTTGATCAACGTGATTATATTACAGTAAGTCATTCTGAGTTTCTAATGAAACATGATGATTCACAGACCATAACGTCATCATGTGCCATGTTACATGACTCTTACATTCTATCTAATCTATAAACATATCAAAAACATATTTTCTTGATAGTCTTATCTTTTCCATTGAATTCTGGTAATTTGACAAATCAAATCGTGCTATCACGTTCCTTCCTGCTTAGAACATTATAATCATTCGAAACTCTATATCTACAAATTCTGGACTATTATTCGCTTGATGTAGAATCGGGACGAGAAAACAAGAGCATGGAGTTCTGAAATATAAAGGAAAATATAAAGCCCAAAAACAACATGGAGGTCATAAACCGTGGATATTAATACGAATAGCAATATAAAGACTCGGGAGAACTAAAAACACTATAAACCCAAAAGCATAGTAGAAGTAGACAGATTCCTCCGGTGATAGATGAAAAAGGAGAATGACAGAGATGAAAGTCAGGAATATATCCAGAATTAAAAAAAAAAACTGGATGAAGCATATTGATTGATGATTTGGAAATATGAATTAAAGTATAGAAAATGGGAGTAGTGAAAAAAATATTGGAATGGAAGAGTTTAATTTATAATAGGAATATCAGACGGAGTAATCGAGGCAGAGCACCGTATTTAAAATTAGAGATCTTAATTTCCTTACACACCGAAGAATCAAATCTTTTAGATTTCAAAGATTTTCTTTAAATCCCTTGAATTCTGGAATTCAACCCTGACTCTGTCTAAAGTTAAGATGAATCTTTATTTTTCTATTTCACCCTTTGATGATAGCATCATTCGTACTCTTCAAATAATCGAATTATTTTTATCCATATTACTCAATGATGATAAAACTCAATTTATCAACTCATATTCGTCATGAAAATATTTTTATTGTTAGCCATGACCACCTCACTCAAATTTCGGGACGAAATTTCTTTAACGGGTAGGTACTGTAGTGACCCGGAAATTTCCGACTAAATTTAAACTTAATCTTATATGATTTCGATACGATAAGCAAAGTATGTAGAAATGAGTCTAGAAAATTTTGGAACAATGTTCATATATTCAATTGACCTTCGACCATTCCCGACGATTCACGAACAACTATTTGTAAATAAATACATATATAATTAAATGTATATATAAATAATAATTTAGAATATTATTTGAAATATTATATGATTTAATGGTAGAAAATAAATATGTAAAATAATATGCGATGTAATAAAAACTATTATGTTATTAAATACATATATAGATATTTATATTTATATATAATAATACTTGTAAATATATAATATAATATTTATTTGTTTAAAAAGATATAATTAATATAATTACTTACTTAAACTTTTTAATTAAGATTGGTAATATATATAGAAAGAGCATGTATTAAAGAAAAATGATTTTTGAGCTTAATTGGTAAACGTCGGTAACACTCGGTTGATATTTTGTTAGTTTTAATATAGATATGGTACATGTTCATGAAGAATTGAAATAAAAGTTGGAGTGTAAATTGATTATGAAGATTTTAGACTTGTTAAAAGTATTTTTACCTTTTTAAGTTTAAATATTAGTACCCAGTACATATAAATCGGAACAGAAAATAAATAATTTTAGAGCCTTTTTGATCAGGTTTTAAACAGGTAATGAGTGAAATAATTAATTATGTTTAATCTAAAAGTTTGGAATTTTTAGAGACACTTTTATACGTTAACTGTTTAGCAATGGACACACCCCGTGAAAACTGTCGGCACAAAAATACAATTATCAGGCTGCTTAACTGGTGTTGATTAATTATCCTATTTTACTTTTTGCTAATTGATTTACTGTACCAAATTTGTGAATTAGTAGTCAAATATGTTATATTATGTATATAGTTACACATGTGTTAATATTAAAATAAAGCATCATCTCTTTTTCATTGCAAGATCATCTGCATTTTTTTTATCAACAACCCAAACCGAGCAACACCATGATCACCGATCGCCACCACCTTCGACCACTTATCTCTCTTGTTTTCTCTCTCTTAATGGAAACCGAGACCACCATCATCATCGAGAATCATAACCATACAACAACCATCACGTTGTGTTTCGTTATGATTATTCGGTCGTCATCTTCACCTATACGTGAACAACTACACCACCGGTACCACCGGCCGACACTCATGCAACCACCACAACTTCCACCATACCTCTCTCTTGTTTCGGTTTTCGTCGATCATCATCATCAATACCATTGTGAACCACCCAACCATACGTCATTACCAACTTTCTGAAACCACCCTAGATAACTCACCACCTTCAACACCTTCGGCCACCATAACCTCCCACCACTGATTGTTACTTCCTGTTTCCATTTATTTTTTTTTTCTTTTTCGACTACCGCTAAACTGCACTGTTATTTTATAATTTTTTTCTTTTTACCGCCACACCCATCCAACCCCTTACTATACTATTGCTTCTGTTTCCTATTATTCTGTTAACAACGACAACCAGTGATGATTCAAAGATGATGAAAACCATGAATGGTGATGGTGACCGTTTGATGATGATATTGGTTCTGTGTAATGATAACGATGAAAGAGACGATGAATAGTGTATTAAATGATGGCGAGGATAATGAAGATTGATGATGACTGACGATGAATCAAAAACCCAACTGTTGTTTTACTGTTTGCGGTCACACCTGCCTGTTCCTTTTCGCGTTTAAGAAGAAGAAGAAACCGATTAATTTTTTTTATTTAATGAATTTGGACTTCGGTTTTTAAAATAATTGGGTTGTGTAATTCGCTGTTGGGCCGAGACATTTTGGGCCGGGTACTGGCTATACTAGTTGGGCCAAGATCATTATAGGGTTGCTGTTGTTGTCGATGAAAGAAGATAGAGGAGGAAATCGGTGCTCATGGGTTAAATAAATTAGGTGTCTTATTAAATCAAAAAAACACGAAACACTTGCGTGGTTAGGGATGTTATCATTATCTGGGAGGTCATGGGTTCGAATCTCGTCGGTGGCGTTCTTTTTATTGAGATTTTCTTCAAGGTTGTAACTCTTTATTTTTATTATTGTTATTATTATTATTATTATTATTATTATTATTATTATTATTATTATTATTATTAAAAATTTTATCGTCATTATTACTAAAAACATTATTATTAGTAAACTTATCTTTACATTAAACTTATTATTATTATTATTAGAAGTATCATTATTATTATTAATATTAGTATTAACATTACTTGTATTTTTAACATTATTATTATTATTATCATAACAAGATATAAACTTTATTTTAGTTATAAATATTACTATTATTTTACCAAGTAAATACTAATCATATAAACCTATATAATATAACAAATTATGGATTTTTATAAATACTAATCATATATATACATATACATTAATAAAACTATATAAATATTATTTACATTAAATATATATATACAACTTAAAACTATATAACATATAAATTATGATATGATATATGAATTTATTCGATTACCATTTTATGTTTTAATATATATATATACATGATATAGGTTCGTGAATCCGAGGTCAACCCTACATTTATTAAACGACGTCATATGTATTTTTACTACAAAATACAGTATTGTGACTTTTATTTGCTCCCTTTTACTCATTACATTTTTGGGCTGAGAATACATGTAATGTTTTAATAACTGTTTTACAATATTTATATGCGTGAGTTTCATTTGCTCCCTTTTACTCTTTACATTTTTGGACTGAGAATAAATGCAAATGCTTTATTAACTATTTTACAATAATTATCTGTGTGAGTTTCATTAATCCCTTTTTAAATGCTTTTGCAATATATATTTTTGGGACTGAGAATACATGCGCTGTTTTTATAACTGTTTTACGAAATAGACACAAGTAATTGAAACTACATTATATGGTTGAATGATCGAAATCGAATATGTCCCTTTTTATTAAGTTTGGTAATCTAAGAATTAAGGAACAGACACCCTAATTGACGCGAATTCTAAAGATAGATCTATCGGGCCCAACAAGCCCCATCCAAAGTACCGGATGCTTTAGTACTTCGAAATTTATATCATGTCCGAAGGAGGATCCCGGAATGATGGGGATATTCTTATATGCATATTGTGAATGTCGGTTACCAGGTGTTCAATCCATATGAGTGTTATTTTTGTCTCTATGCATGGGACGTATGTTTATGAGAAATGAAAATATGAAATCTTGTGGTGTATTAATATTATGAAATGATTATTTATGATAAACTAATGAACTCACCAACCTTTTGGTTGACACTTTAAAGCATGTTTATTCTCAGGTATGAAAGAAATCTTCCGCTGTGCATTTGCTCATCTTAGAGATATTACTTGGAGTCATTCATGGCATATTTCAAAAGACGTTGCATTCGAGTCGTTGAGTTCATCAAGATTTTTATTAAGTCAATTATAGTTAGATATATTATAAAATGGTATGCATGCCGTCAACTTTCAATGTAATGAAAGATTGTCTTTTCAAAAACGAATTCAATGTTTGTAAAATGTATCATATAGAGGTCAAGTACCTCGCGATGTAATCAACTGATGTGAATCGTTTATAATCAATATGGACTTCGTCCGGATGGATTAGGACGGGTCTCTACAGATAATACTGCTGCCATAGCTGTCACTAAAAATCCCGTAAATCATTCTAAAACGAAACATATAGGGATTAAATACCATTTCATTAGAGATTGCTATGAGAAAAAGTTGATAGATGTAGTGCAGATAGAAACTACAGCCCAAAGGGCTGATCTCTTCATAAAAGCTTTTGATAAACCACGCTTTGATTTTCTGTTAAAGGAAATATGTATTAAATTGCTTACTGATGTGGTTCCTGAAACTGAGGTTCCTAACACAGAGGAACCTAACCCAGAGACTGAGTTGTGAAGAACTTGAAACTACTTGTATAATATGTGTAGCTTTGCATGGTAGTTTGTAGATCATTTGCATGTTTACTTTCCATTTGCATGATAGGTTAGTTTTTGCTGATAATTCTGAATGTTTGCTTATGTTTTTAGATAGTTTTATGCTTTTGTACAGAGAAAATCAAAAAGCTATAAAAATCAGAACAACCAGAAAAACAAATAAAAATTGAAAAATGGAAAAGCCATTAAAATCAGAAAAACCAGAAAAACTAATAAAAATTGAAAAATGGAAAATCCATAAAAATTGAAAAGCCTAAAAATGAGTTGCTTATTATGTTTGTGGGGAAGTGATTGCAATACTGAACTGACATGTAAGTTGTGAAAAATAAGTAATACAGGATGACTGATAATGTGTTAGTGGACTTTATTGGCCTAATTCTAGATAGAGATGATCACACTAACAAAGCGTAAATATCATGATGAAGAAATCATGGACAGATTTATAGCGGTTGAGGGTAGTCACCTACTTATCACTGAACATGTACTGAGAAATGATTGTTCAGAAACTCAACAGACGGTTGAGGTCTCCCCTACTACGATTTATACTTGGTAGCAATGGATAATTTTGTGAGTCCCCAAGGTGAGCATACTTTGTCTAGGATGCATACTTGTTTCTATTTACCTTTATTACTTGGACCGAAATTTAACAACATACATATCGGGTACCCAAAGGGAGGTGTGTTCTCTTTAAGGGTTGAGAAGTGCAGTCTTGTATCACAGACACAGAATGATTTGTGAAATGCAACGTCATCGGGTTCTAGATTTCAACATCAGAAGATTGGTTTTCCGTGCAGTTACAATAAAAGTCAAAGACAGTGGTGCATCATCATCATGTATAGTTGTATTTGTTTGTTTTATTTATGGAGAAAAGGCAATATCAGAAATTCCAAAAAAAAATAAATAAATAAATAAATAAATGCAAGTTATGTTTTGTTTATGTTTATTTATTTGAAGTTGTAAATAACATGATGCACCACCTAACTGTAAGAGAATCATGGATCAAGAATTGAACAAAGCTTCAGCGATTCCTATGTTATCGAAGTCTGAGACAACAAATATTCCAATCGAAGAATTATTTGAACGATTTAGTTATCTACATCTGAGGGGGGGAAATTAATCAGATCATCAGATATTGAGAACTTAAATCATTCAGTCCACATCATTAATTTGATGGACTTTACATCTTTTGTCTGTGGCATGGGATTGTACCGATTGACCTGGATAGAGGGAATATCTTCTAGAGGATATCTTAGCATTCCATCACTCAAATATATATATCACTTCCATCCATCCAACATCATACATCATACTATTTCCGTTTAAGTATGGGGTTTATAGCGGCCGGTATGCGCCTTAACAAAGTATGCAATAAATTTGAGACAAACAATGCTATCTGAAACGAAAAGTGTAAGTTTAAGGTAGAAGCTCATGGCTGACAGGGTTGCTAGAAACATTGTGAGATGGTTCTGTCCAATCAAATTGAAAGTACATTGATGTGATAAGAGGACAGCGTCAACATGTTGTGCTCAATTGTTCTACCTGAAACATCGTGCGATCTCAAATGAGGACTGACTTCGTGATCAAAATCTGGCATTGAAAAATGTTAAAGTAATTAATATAATGTGATCATCGAAGTCTAGGGTGAAAGTTGGTAAATGTTTACTGATATATTTGAAAGTTGTTTTGTATTTGCTTTATCAAATAAGTTTCTGAATGAACTGTGAAATAACATGTCAATATAGTTTAGTTCTGATCCTCGAATCAAAAGATTAAATCAATTTGATATGATAAATCACAAAAAGATGTGTTATGCTCCTTGTAGTGCGATTCATAATAAGCAATATTACCTGTTCCTATGATGATAACATCATGTATCTGTTTATGATGTTGATAACATCATGTATTTGTTTAAGCTATTGATTAATGAAACTGATGTTAGAAGTTAATTTATTGCAGACCTAAAAGGTTAAATGTTACTGAATATGTCTGTTATAATATTGCTAATCATGACACACTAGATCTTGTACAGTAATTTGCTTTGTGTATTTGCATGTGCATACATATCTGAGATTGCTTGCATTCATAAGTTAGTTGCATGTGCATTTCTGTTTCATATATAAGCTTAACAACTCAGTTCTCAGAAAGATTTACTGTGAAAGGAATCCTATGTTTTTTTTATTAAATTTGAAAACAAGTTGTTTAGAGCTTAAAGGAACAAATCGTGTTTGATTTATACTGTGGAGATCAGTCCCAGGGGGAGTGAATGTGAAAAGAAGGTAAAGTTTGAGTATGTAAAGTGTTAAGTTTTTAAATTTTTTCAAGGCCAAGACAGCCGGCCGACTGTAATTACCCTCGGCCGAAGGACTTGGACACTTGACCGAGTGTCTGGACCATCGGGCCGAAGGATTAGACCATCGGCCGATGGTCACTGACAGAGTATAAAAAGACCCAAAGTCAATCGGGTCAGTCACTTTGTACAAATTGGTGATATTTTACCTTTGATTTTCAAGTATGTGCGATAGGAGTTTTTTCTGATAGTTTTGTACATCTTTCTCTTGTGATTTCAGCACCACTAACGAGGTAACCTAACTCATTTTCATTTGGCTTAAATCGCTGATTTTATGTTCGTTGTATAAAACTTTTATTGAGTGATTTTTGGACATAAACTGTTGAAATTGATGATACAAATGTGTTAATTGGCCTCTTTAGATGATGTCGTAACCAGGAATTGAATCAAAAACAACAGATTTGATTGATTTGAAAGTTGGGTGAACCCAGATCTGATGAATTACCCTCGGCCGAAGGTCTTTGACCCTCGATCGATGGTGTCTTACACTCAGCCATAGGTTGTCACCCTCGGCAGTAGGTTCCTGAACTGAACCGATGATAAATTTTAGCATTTTGTTTAGACCAACTGCCGTAGGTCTAGACCATCGAACCGATGGTCTAGTCCATCGACCGATGGTCACTTAATTAGACCGATGGTGCAATTTTTTTTAATCTGAATAAATTTTAGGTATCTGGTAATCTTTTCATGCCTATCTAATGCTAGTGCTTGTAGTTTATATTAGAATGTCAGGTGGTTCTTTTGTTTGGCAATGGATGTTTAACATCGACCGTAGGAGAATTTTAGCTAGTGGACGACCCATCTTAGTGGAACAAAAGGTCATTGCGACTCGACAGACCTATAGCCTTTGGGAACAAATTGGATGTCAAGCATTCTTAGACATTGGGGATTATTTTTGTCCTGATTTGTTGTGGGAATTTTATGCCAATGTTGCCTTAGAAGATAGCAAGAAGAAATTTGTCCACTCACGCTTATTTGACCAACAGTATAAGTGGACCATGGAGGAATTCTCAAACCTGTTAAATGTTCCTTACACTGGGGTTAAAATACTGTATCCTAGCAAAGATCTTCGAAAGATTCCCAACAAATTCAAACTGTCTGACATAATTGCAAGGTTATGCAAGCCAGGGAAAGTAGTTAATGCTGGTAGGGTTGAGATTTGTGATAACGAGGTGTCACAACAACATGAGATACATTTGAGAATAATCAAAAGTAATGTTACTTTTAGGAGAGAAGGAGATAATCTGTTGTCTGGTACTGAAGCTTTGCTTTTGTATTGCCTACTAGAGGGAATTCAAGTGAATATGGACCACTTTCTCATTCATGTGATGAGAGATTTTCTTGAGATGGAAGAACCATTTCCGTATGCAGCCTTATTGTATAATTTGTTTGAGAAACTTGGTGTGGTTCAATATGAGGAAAAGCTAGTGCCAGAGAATCCCAATGTGGGATAAATGATTCTGAGTTTATGTTTCTGTGTTTGTTTTTGTTATTATGTATTTTCAGCATGGTATGTAATTTGATGATGCTAGCCTGTTAGCATTGATACACTATTCTATGTCTGTAATAATCTTTCTTTGGACGTGTAATTGTGATCTGGATCTTATGGACTAAATGATGTAATAGATTCTGTAATGATCACACTGTGTTATCTAATAATTCATGAATACATGATGCTGATTTGAAATTGTGTTTGCAGTTATTGTTAATCATGTCAGGTGTACAAATAGATCAAGAGCAGGTAGTACATGGATCTGAAACTGAATCATCAGGTGGACCAAAATCAGCTGATCTTCCAGGGTTGAAAGCCTGCAGTGGTTCTAATTTGACTGCTTGTTTGAACGAGAAGGGTCCGAATGCTGGAAAATACAAAGGAGTGATAGAGTTTCTGAATCGTTCTAGAATCTTTGCTGCTGTATCCATGCCGTGTACTGCTTATTATTCTCATCAGAGAGAATTCTGGGAGAAGGCAAGAGTTGAGACTGTAGATGACCGAAAAGTGATTGTGAGTTCTGTGTGTGGTCAAGAGGTTAAGATTTCCGAAGACACGATTCGCAACACATTTCTGTTTGAGGATGATGAGGATATGCCCAAGAAGTTGGTCCAAGACAAAGATTACTGGATGTGTGTTAAGGTGCAAATATACTGGTGATATCACGAGAGCAACGATTAAAAGAAGTGGATTCACTCCACCATATAGATATTTGTCGCTTGTTGTGCTGAGGTGTTTAAGCCCATTACAAGGTGGATTTGATGAGTTGAGTGAGATCTATCAGGGAATGTTTGCTGCTTTGGTGTTGAAGGCTGATTTCAATTTCTCTGGAGTTATCTTTAATTTGCTGGTGGAGAATGTGAGCAGCAAGTTATATTTGATTTATCCGAGGTTCTTACAAATTATGATCAACCGTCAAACTGTTGATCTACCAAGATTGAAGAAAGATGTCATTGATTTGAAGCATATGACAGATCTTACTTTCAATCGACTGAATCAGAAGAAGAGTGCTGATGATGGCAAGCTAGGTTGTCATCTTGCGAGAGAAACCTATCAGTGTCCTCCAGGAAAGAAATGGAGAAATGAGACTAGTGTTTCTGATAGGGAGCCTGATTTTGAGGTGGCTAATAGCGATGAGGAAGTGAATCAATCGATAAATACTCAGACTGTTGATGGATCTGGTACGGGTGCGTTAGTTGATGAGACAGGAGATGTTCGTCCTAATGTTGGTTTTGATGATGTTTCTAGGGGATGAAAAAGGAGAATGGTTGAAGATGAGAACTCTCAGGTCTCAACAAAGCTGAAATTGAAAAGGAGGTTCAAGGTGGTTTATAAAGATGCTGGTGGATCATCTGCTGGAACTCAACCGGTGACACCGACACCGCAGACTCAAGGACAACAAACTTCACCACAACAACAACATCCATCAACACAACAGTCACCACCTGTGGTTCAACAAGTCTCTTAAGAGACTGTTTCTACTCCAACTCCTGATGCTCCTTCACATACTGGGGCAGAAGGAGGTGTTAGCTCCTTGACTCTCCGCAATTTGAATGATTTATATGTTCAAGCTATGGCTGATAACTTGAGAATGAGAAAGGAAATGGATGAAAAGGTTGAGCAGCTGAAGGAGGAGAATCATGTTAAGTCTGAGGATGTTACACGGTTATCATTGCAAGTTGACCTGTTGCAAAGGAAAGTTGGTGATCAATCGTTGTTATTGACTGATGCGAAAAGAGAAGCTTCTCAAGCTAAGGAGTTGGCTGCATCAACTCTTGCTAAGGTGATTGCGTGGGAAGATAAGTTTGATCTGGTTGAGATGCCTGAGGATGAGACTGATAGCAGAATAGTGGAGGCTCCTGGTTCCTCCAAAGTTACAGCACTGTCAGTAATTCCTCTTAAAATTGATTATAGTTTTAGTGATTTCTTTTCTAAACAGGATGAGCTTAAGCATTCTGTTGTTTATGATGAACTAGAAGAGGGAGAGATCCCTCACAACCTCTCTAGAGAAGAGCTGGATGAACTGGTGCGTCTAGAGAAAGAGGAAGCTAAAGCTGCTGACACACAGTCCGATGATCCTCCATCTGAGGATGACTCTTTTGGCCCTAAGGTTACAGAGGGTTTTAGCGATAGAGATGTAGATGATTTAGTTGAGGATGTTACTCATGAAGATTTTCCTACATATCAAAATGATAAGAATGAAGATCTTCCTGGTTTTGATGAATTATTTAAGACTGATGATGAGATTTTGAATAGAAGGTGTAAAGAGAAGGAGAGAAGTGAAGTTTTTCATGAAGGTTTCTTGCCTGTTAAATATAATGATAAATCAGTTGAGAAGTTGGAAGCTGATTGGAGAGATATCTTGAGGATTAGAAAGTATTGTGAGAAACCGAAGCTTGAGCCGACGTATTTGAAGATGATTAATCTGAGAAAGAGTACGAAAGAGAGAATTCTAGCCTGGGCTTATATTGAAGAATTCAACATGTTTACAGTTAAACGAGAATTTGATGTTGATTATTTTAAACATAGACATGAATTCAAGTCACTACCGTATTTTGAGCTAATGCAGATTGCCAGGTTAAGGATGTTGTATTGTGGAATGAACGATCGATCTTCGTTACTGGTGAAGAAGATTCGAATTGCATTTAATTCAAAGAATTGGGAAGGTTTTAGGCCACAGTTTCCTAGGATCAGTTACAAAGTTAATCCTAGAACTGGTGAATCTCGAAGAATTATAAAGTACAAGCGGGCAAAGACTATGAAGAAGGTACCATTGAGGAAATTGCCGCAAAATTGGAGTCAGAGATTCAGATGGTGGTTTTACGATGATCGTTCTAAAGAAGCTGTAATTGTTTTGGATAAGATGAAAGAGGATGATATTGAGTGCATTCATGTGTTGGATCCGATTTGGTTAAGGAACTGTACAGAGGCTGATATTTTCACGTTGTATTATAACCGTATGCTCTATCGACGAGAGAACAAGGTGCGGGCTGAATAGTATGTGAAAGTAGCTAAGCTATGCTACTTGAACAACATGGTAATCGATCCATACGAATGAATTAGATGACGAATGAAAACTTTTGATATAGAACTAGGTCTTAGGGGGGAGTTTGTTGGTGCATAATCCCGAGTTCTATCATGTAATAAGTTCTATTTGTATTATCGTTTACATTTCAGTCGTGTATAAACATTGTCATTGATACTGTATGTTTGAATTGATTAAGCAATGACGTAAAATGGTTCGAGCTGTTTGGTTGGCAGCTCAGACCATCAACCGATCGTAGAGACCATCGGTCGAGGGACTATCACCATCGGCCGTAGGTCAAAGGCCACCAGCCGATGGTCGCTGTAACTATATATAAATACGGGTGTTGGGTTACATTGTTAGGTTACACACCCTACACCCTCTAGCCATCGTTATTCGCTGTTACTATTGTCCCAGACCATACCCCAACCGAATACAATCATCTAGGCGTCGATTATATCAACAAATAGTTGGTTAGATTGATCCCAAAGTGAAACTCGTATTCGATTCATCCTAGTTTATTGTTTTCTGCCCTTAATCTAGGTATAGCGTTTGATCTAAGGTCCCAGATCATCTACAGTTTCTCCGCATGTCCCGTAGATAATATCTTAGCTATCACAGTAAGGATACCATTTGCATCGATTTCCAGACATTCTTTGATTTTGAAAAATCCTTGCGGTGCAGGTGGTATTCCGTGAATACTAAACTTGCCTAAAAGATGGTTATCTCTGGATTTGGCTCTTTCACCTTGATATACACATATACGAAGAGAAGTTTAGTTATCTCTATTTGTAACAAAAATATCGGACTTCTTTGTTGGTATTGGAGTATTTCGCGGGATCACAACGTGCATTTTTTTCTGGTTGTTTCTACACCAAGTGATAAAGGAGTGACATCTGATAACACCATATGATGAAAACTCTCATCATCAACATCAGTTAACTTTGCAGCCATAACGGCTGCACCATATGCAACAGCTTCGTCTGGGTTCACGCTCTTGCATAGCTGCTTTCCGTCGAAAATTTCCTGCAACATAGACTGGATTTTAGGTATTCTAGTTGAACCACCTACAAGAATAATTTCATCAACACAAGACTTTTTAATATTCGCGTCAGTTAAACATTTCTTCACAATCTTAATGCACTCTTCAAATGACTCCATATTCAACCCTTCGAATTTAGCTCTAGTCTACTTCATTGAAAAGTCGATTCCCTCGTGCAAGCAATGTAATTCGATGGAAGACTGAGTAGCGCTTGAGAAAATCCTTTTTACTTTCTCACATGCAAATCTCAACCTCCCAAACCCTCGTTGGTTCGCGGTCAAGTCCTTTTTCCATTTCCTCTTGAATTCTCGAACACAATGATCCACCATTCGGTTATCAAAATCCTCACTGCCCAAATGAGTGTCACCACCAACAGCTTTCACCTCAAAAGTACCACCTTCTTTAATCGTGATCAGAGAGACATCAAAAGTGCCCCCACCTAAATCAAAGATGAGAACATTTACCTTGCTAATAATATCCGCCTTATTGTCCAGACCATAAGCTATCGCAGCTGCTGTAGGCTCGTTGATCATGCGCACAATGTTTAAACCAGCAATAGTGCTGGCGTCTTTTGTTGCTTGACGTTGTGAATCATTAAAATAAGCCGGGACAGTTATCACAGCATTTCTCACGGCTTTTCCAAGGTACGCCTCAGCAATTTCTTTCATCTTTCCAAGAATCATTGATGATATCTCTTCGGCCAAAAATTCCCTTTCTTCACCTTTGTAAATGACTACAATCGTTGGTGTGTCACCTCGCCCTCGTGTCACGTTAAAAGGCCACAACTTCATGTCTTCATGCACTTTGGAATCACCGAATCTTCTTCCAATCAACCTTTTAGCATCTGAAAATTCCACGATGTTACACACATAACAAAATTACATTATACTGAAAAAGGTAGCCACTTTTTGTAATCTTATTAGCATATGAATGTCGGAACTAGTGTGGATGTATTTTGACAGTTTCTAACATGAAGGTGGATAGTTATTTATATAATCAAATCATTTGATTAACTTTTAATGCTTAGTTTTTTCTTTTCTTGGAGCTGTCAGCAAACCACTAGAGTTGTCACAAAATCCAAATCTTGCGAATTTTCTATTATCGGGTGAATTAAACAAAACAAATAGTAGTACCACTTGTGTTATCAGTGGTACCCCGGGGTATCCGGATTCATGGGATGAGAACGTCGTGGGTTCGATTCCAGGGGAAGTCATCTTCAAATTGTGCCTTGTGTGCAGTTAATTTGGGGTTTCTCCTAGAGGTTGTCTCTAGTTTGTGTCTTCTGGGCAGTTAATCTGGGGTTTCACCTGACACGTGGTCCGAATATGATCGGGTGAGTGGCTTATGGCCCCGTAAGTGACTCCTAACATGCTGTTCAAAAGAAGATAAAACAAATAGTAGTAAAGTTAGTAGACTCACCAAATACAGAATTAGCGAGATTCATGGCAACTTAGTTTTTGGCACCGTCACCAATGAGTCGTTCTTCATCAAGGAAAGCCACACATGATGGTGTAGTTCTGTTGCCTTGTGTTGGTGCATAATCCCGATTTCTATCATGTAATATGTTCTATTTGTATTGTGTTTACTATTTCAGTCGTGTAAGGATATCGTCATTAATACATTGTGGTTGATTTGATTAATGTGATGACGTAAAATGGTTCAAGCTGTTTGGTTGGCAGCTCAGACCATCGACCGATGGTAGAGACCATCGGTCGAGGGACTATCACCATCGGCCGTAGGTCAGAGACCACTGGCCGATGGTCGCTGTGACTATATATAAATACAGGTGTTGAGTTTCATTATGAGGTTACTCACCCTACACCCTCTAGCCGTCGTATTTCGCTGTTACCATTGTCCCAGACCATACCCCAACCGAATACAATCATCTAGGCGTCGATTCTATCAATATTTCATTGGTTAGATTGATCCCAAAAGTGAAACTCGTATTCGATTCATCCTAGTTTATTGTTTTCTGCCTTTAATCTAGGTATAACGTTTAATCTAAGGTCCTAGATCGTCTACAAAGTGGTATCAGAGCTTAGGCTTGTTGATCTAATTGTTTTTGAGTCGAATTCCTCGTTTGCGTTTTAGGGTTTTTGGTCAAAACAGGTTTTTGATTAAAAGTTGATATTTTTACGTTTAAATCTTGTGTTTTTGTGTTTATTTTTGTTACTGGGTGAGTTTCTTAGGTTTCTAACGGTTTGGTTTGTGTTTAGAACGTCAAAATCGATCGAAATTGAAGTTTTTAGCCAAAACCCTAGTTTTCCTGCCCAGTATTCGTAAGAACTACCCTCGGCCGATCGTCCCGACCCTCGTCCGTTTGTCAGACACAATCGACCGATCGTCTCATACTGAACCGGAGGACAGTTTGTCATATCATAGAACCGCTTGTCTTTACCATCGGCCGTTCGTCTCTTGACCATCGACCAATCATCCACTACCATCGACCGATAGTAGCTTCCATCGACCGAAGGTCTTAATTCTAAGATTCAGTTCCAAAGTTAACACCATCGGCCGTTAGTCATAGACCTCCGACCAATTGTCATAGACCTCCGATCGATTGTCTTGTCCGTCGACCGATCCTCTTTTGAGACAGAATCTTATAACTACATTTAATTTAATACTCAATCAGTTAAAATGTCTGACACAAACGAACAAGTGACAAATGAATACAGTACGTTAGTAATTGCACCTGGACTACAAAAACTATTACTTAATGAAAGTGAATCTGGTTCATCAAATAAAGTACCTAGACTTGACAATCTTAAAGACTTCTTGGACTGGAAAGTTAGGTTTGTTATTTACTTAAACGGTGTCGATTCTAGACTTTGGGTATGTATTGAGAATCAGTATGTATGGCCATGCGGAGCAGATGGTGAACCTAAAAAACCACACAGTTTAGTCCTATAGAGCGTGAAGAGTACAATCTTGAGTGTAGATGTTATGCTCAGCTAACCCAAGCTTTGTCAAAGGAGATTTTTCAGCAATTTAAGAACATAAACAAAACCTCGTATACTATCTGGTTAGCTCTTCAATCTACAACAGAGAGTACAGCTACTTATCGTGCGATTAAGGGTAAGGTTTTGAAGGATGAATGGAGTGTGTTTGCAGCTCTTCCATCAGAATCTCTAGGATAAACTTTGGAGAGATATCGGTTATTGGTTGCAGAGATGGCAGATTATGGGATTGAGGTGCCTGATGATAAGGCAGTCAGGGTGTTGAAAGATGGTCTTCCAGAAAAGTGGGATCATGAGATAAAAAAGATTCAGAACAGGTACAGTTCATCAGGTCGTACGTTAACACTGATAGCTTTTACTTCGAAGTTGATGGAGAAGGACATTCAAGTTGAAGCAAAGAGAAAGAGACTTGGTTCTGTAGCTGCTGCGGCATCCACTATTGAGACATCTTCTGGTACTCATGCTCCACTACAGACAGCATACATAATAGCCAATGCTTCATAAATGTCTGCACCATCGTCTCAGTCCGGCTACTTTAATGCTAAATTACAAGCTCAGAATTCTACAATTAAGATGATTGAGGCTTCTCCGATTAAATATTCTCAGACTCAGACTCCTGTGTTTCAAACTGAGAATATCAAGAAGAGATCTATCGAATCTATTCAGGAAGATATGGATTTGGCAGCTATCGTTGTTAACTCATACAACGATATGATTAGTGGACAAGTGCTTAATAGTCATCTTAAAAACGAAGACTATGATCAGATTGATGAGGACGAGCTTGAGATGATGGATATACTCTACTGTATGGGTAGCATTGTGAGACGTGCTAGAAAGTACTTGAAGAGAACACGATAAAGGTCTTTGAGTTTAAATCGCGATTTGAAGTTTGGTTTTGACATGTCAAAGGTTAGGTGCTACAATTATGATGAATATGGTCACTTTAAGAAAACTTGCACGAGACCACCCAAGCCCGGTTTTCATGATCCTTTTCACAATATAACCATCTCAGTTACTCCACAACATGTTATTGTAGAGAAAGAATCTTCGGGTTCTGTTCAATCTAAGGCTTTGACTACAACGTATGCTGATGAAGTATGTGACTGGTCCATCTCGGTAGATACACAGAAAACTAACGTTGTGTTTGTAGGTAAAAGTGAAGCTGAAATTGAAGAAGAAAGAATTGTTCGGAAAAATGCAGGTTGTACTGGTAAGGATAATCCAAATTGCACATGTTATGTGTGCAAATGTGATGCTAGGTTGAAGAGAGCAGAAGAGCTTATGAAACTGTGCTTCAGGAAGAGAATCAAGGATCAGTTGTATGATAAGTTTCGAAAAGCTAAGGACTTATCAGATCTTGAGTTTACTACTGATTAATCTGATGAAGAGGAAGGGATGAGTTGTCATGTTGGTACTTGGTTCAGGAAAGAGCTGAAGCACTTGCTCAACTGTGATCTTAAGAGTGGTGATGAGAAGATTGTTACGGTTCAGAGTCTAGTTTGTTCAGATAAAGGTGAGGGTAAAGGAGGTTATGAGGCTGATTACTCTGATAGTATGAGCTCAGAGTCTGAATCAGAATCAGATGCAGATTCTCAGGTTTAAAGAAATGACTATGCATTCATGGCTAACAAGTCCGGTAATGATAAGGTATGTAATGACTCAGTTTCTAATTGTTCTAAATGAATTAGTTATGAACAGGAAATTGAGAGGCTTGAATGTATTATCACTAAGCTTAATGAGATATCTGTTACATGTGAGACCTACCCTAAGCTTAGAATTGACCTTAAGAACCTAAGTTTAGATAATCAAACTAATAAAAAGAACTATTAGGATGCTCTTTTCTACCTTAATAAACAGAAAGACTATGTTGATGTGATTAAGTCTTTAGAAAATCAGGTAGGTCACTTAAAATCAACTGTTATAGATGACGAAAAAGTGATTACTATGTATTTGGGACAGATGGAGACTCTTAAGGCAGAAAAGGATTCCTTTAAGTTGAAATATGAGTCTGAGAAAGCTAGGATTGACAATTGGCAGAGGATGTCTTATGTGAAACAGACTCTTAATCATCCTAACTAGCAGGGTTTAGGTTATGACCAGGTTGCCCCACCACTTATGGGTGAGTATATTAATAAACCAGTTGAGAAATGTAAGGGTCCAGTTGTAGAACCAGGATATGGTAAGCCTAAGGAAACACCTGTTAAGAGTTCTAGTAAGGTGGTTGAGTCAAAGAAACATATAGATGTTGTCTATGAAACAGAGTCAGATACTGATATCGACACTGAGAAAGACAACAAACCTTTTAAGCTTGTCACTAAACCGGTTACCATCCTGAAAAACCCTGCTAATGCTAGTGAGGTGACTGAAAGTCAAAAGGCTCAGTCTGAGAGCACTATGACTCCCAAACAAAATAAGAAGAAGAACACTCAGGGAGTGTCACCTAAGTTTGTCAGTAAGGGAATGTTAGACGGAACAGGTCTTAAGGTAGAACAACCACCAAAAGGTGAGAGTTCCAATTCTGGTAATGTGTCCAAGTATGTTCCGCCTAGTCGTCGACAGACTGTTAAGCAACAAGTCTTGTCACCCCCTACGACTAGACACCATGCTAAACCGCCTAGAAGATAGTTTTCACCAATTAGCCGCAAATTGTTTAATTCTTATGATCATGATAATGTTAACTGCTTCAATTGTGGGATGTTGGGACACAGGGCTGTGAATTGTAGACCTATTCGACAGACACCCAGAAGGAAGGTTGATCTTAGTCCAAATCGTTCCTTTAATAGGAGATCACCTTCACCAGTGTTTAAATCTTCTTCTGTGAAAACAAATGAAATAAAGGTTTTTCAAACTAATGATTACTATAGAAAACCATTATCGAAAAACACAGTTTGGAAACCTAAATCAGAAGTTAAGGGTGTTCAAAATCCTGAAGGTCCTTCTGGATCTAAAGGACAATGGGTGGAGTTGCCAGTTGATGGGAAACCCACTGCCATTAGGGCATGGGTGGCCCTTTCTAACTAATCCTCTTACTTTAAATGTGCAGGTCGCCTACAATCCATGCTGTAGTACTTGGATTGTTGATAGTGGGGCGTCCAGGTACATGACAGGGAATTTGTCTTTGCTTTCTAATGTGAAAACAGTGAATGGAGGACCAGTTTCGTTTACAGGTAGTGAAGGAGGATTTATTACTGCTCAGGGTGTTATTGCTAATGAGAACGTCAGCTTTGATAAAGTTAATTATGTAGAGCAGATGTCAAACAATCTGCTTTCAGTTTCACAAGTTGCTGACAAAAAGTATACTGTTGCTTTTGATGATAAGTTTTGTTATATTTTGAGAAAAGAGTTTGTAATTTCGGAAGATATGATTCTGATGACTGCTCCAAGGTGCAAGGATCTCTATATCCTTGATATGCGTAAGGCTCATGTTAAAGCAGCTTCAGGCCATCAGGCCTTTGTTTCTAAGGCTACTGAACAGGAGTCAATTATCTGGCACAAGCGTATAGGTCATCTGAGTCTAAGGAAGATGAATAATCTAGTCCACAATGAATTAGTTGAAGGTGTGAATGTTAAGAGTTTTCATATTCCTGAAGGTTGTCTTCCGTGTAAGCAAGGGAAACAGACAAAAAAGTCACATACTGCCAAGAAGCATCATTAAGTTAATATTCCTTTGGAGTTGTTGCACATGGATCTCTTTGGTCCAGTTAACTGTAAAACTCTCACCGGAGAGTCTTATTGCTTGGTAGTTACAGATGAATATTCTCGTTTCTCGTGGGTTGTGATGTTGAAACACAAGTCAGATACTTTCGATCATATTAAAGTTTTGATTCTGAAGCTCGAAAGTTTATATAAGTTAAAGGATAGGAAGATTCGTACTGATAATGGTACGGAGTTTAAGAACAATCAGATGCTACTGTTTTGCAATGATAAGGGGATACAACAATAGTTCAGTCCTGCCTATACACCACAGTCAAATGGTGTTGCTGAAAGAAAGAATAGGACTCTGATTGAAACCGCAAGAACTATGCTGGCTGATTCATGTCTACCGATTGTTTTCTGGGGTGAAGCCGTGAGTACAGCATGTTATGTGATGAACAGGGTTCTAGTGGTGAAGAGACATGGAAAAAAGTGTTATGAACTGTTACACAAGAGAAAGCCTAACATTAAGCATTTTGAACCTTTTGGTGCTTCTTGTACTATTCTGGTACGAGACGCTGGAGGGAAATTTAATTCAAAGGTTGTCTCTGATATCTTCTTGGGATATGAGAATCCGAACAAAAGAGTGTATAATACTGAGTCAAAGTGTGTGGAAGAACGGTATGAGGTCGATATTTAGCGCAATGCTCCGCCTCGTGTGAGTAAAGGGTTCGCATGGCAGTTTGAATATGATAAGTTATTTGATTCCTTCAATGTTCCACCAGATGCTACAGAGGAAGAAATTCTTACTCGGGTATTGTTTGATTCTCAAAACTCTACTGATAATGTTATTACTATTCCAGCGCAAGTTCAGAATACAATTTCTAGCTTGCAACCAAGTCCGCAGAGTGTTAGAGTTAATTTTGATTCAAATGAGGACGAGGTAGTATATACAGATGAAGATAGTGAGCTTGAAGATGACGAGGAAGTTAGTTGCTGTTTCTCAATCCTCTATATAATCAACCACGAACTGTAATAGTGCCTGAACCGCCAACTGAAGCAGGAGGTGTGCGTAGATCCAATCGTGTTATTCTACCACCTAAACGTCTAGATGATTATTATGTGGATTCAAGAGGCATTCCTCACATTAGTATTCCTCAAGCGAAGTCTAATGAAGCTTCTACATCTGGAGTTCTGACTCCATCAGAGGTTCCTGTGACAAGTGTAAGTTCAACAGTAGCAGACGATGTTCAGACAGAGAGTGCAAATGTGGTGACAGCCTTTTATTCATCACTGAATAAGACAGGAAAAATATTTGTGCATGCTCACTCATGTTATGTGTGTCAAATCGAACCTAAAGATGCTTATGAGGCATTGAAGTATGACGAATGGGTTAGTGCAATGCAAGAGGAGCTGTTACAATTTAAACATTTAAAGGTTTGGAAGCTAGTCAATCCACCACATGGTTGTGTGCCCTATGGTAACAGGGTATTGTTATCAGAAACAAAGCTAGGTTGGTGGTGAAGGGATATCAACAGATCCCTGAAATTGACTATGATGAGGTATTTGCTCCGGTAGCGAGACTGGAGGCTATTAGGATTTTCTTGGCCTTTGCATCCTTCATGGGATTTAAAGTTTTTCAGATGGATGTTAAAAGCACATTTTTGTACGGAGAGATTAATGAAAGAGTGTTTGTTGAACAACCACCCGGTTTCGAAGGCCCGCATTTCCCAGAAAAGGTTTATCGACTTGAAAAGGCACTTTATAGTCTTCACCAAGCTCCGAGAGCATGGTATGCAACGTTGTCTAACTATATGCTTGAAAACGGTTTTAGGAGAGGTGTCATTGATCAAACACTTTTCATCACGAAGAAGGGACAATATCTTATGTTAGTGCAGGTTTATGTTGATGATATTATCTTCGGGTCAACAGATCAGGGAATGGTTGATGAGTTTGAGAAGGTCATGCAGCAGAAGTTCAAAATGAGTTCAATGGGAACGATAAAGTTTTTCTTAGGTCTACAGGTAGCTCAGACGGATAAAGGCATCTTTTTGCATCAAACCAAGTATGTTGCTGATATTCTGAAGAGGTTTCAAATTGAAGCAGAAAGACCAGCTAAGACTCCATTATCTGTGAATCATGGGATATCACCTGATTGTGAGGGTGCTTCAGTGGACCAAATGTTATACAGGGCAATCATAGGTTCTCTAATGTATCTTACAGCTTCTCGACCAGATATCATGTTTGCGGTTTGTCTGTGTGCCCGTTATCAGGCGAATCCTAATGTTCATCATATGTTGGTGGTTAAGAAGATTCTGAGGTATTTGAAAGATACACCGAGTTTAGGGTTATGGTATCCATGTGAGGATGGTTTTGATCTCACGGCGTATAGTGATTCTGACTATGGAGGTTGTAAGAAAGATTTTAAGTCAACATCAGGGGGTTGTCAATTTCTGGGTAGCAAACTAGTTACATGGCAGTGTAAGAAGCAGACAGCAGTGGCTCAGTCCACTTGTGAAGCAGAATACATTGCCGCGCAGCTGTACATCACAGGTCATCTGGATTCAACAGCAACTACGTGACTACGGTTTGCAAATTTTTAACACTCTTATTTATGTTGATAATACTGCTGCCATAGCTGTCACTAAAAATCCCGTAAATTATTCTAAAATGAAACATATAGGGATTAAATACCATTTCATTAGAGATTGCTATGAGAAAAAGTTGATAGATGTAGTGAAGATAGACACTACAGCCCAAAGGGCTGATCTCTTCACAAAAGCTTTTGATAAACCACGCTTTGATTTTCTGTTAAAGGAAATAGGTATTTGATAACGCCCAATTTATACACATTTTTATACGCGTTATCGGTTCTTTACTTTATTACTTTGGCTTATATTTGAAGACTTTAGAGTTTGTATGGAATTAAAATGAAGATTTATGCTCAATGGAGTGTTAATGGTATTTTGTTATGAATTCATCAAGATTTTAGCACAAATCGACATCAATGAAGACAAGCAACAAGAGAAAATTTTTAGTTGCTGTTTCTGGGAGATTTTTATGGTGGCGAGCCAAACTTCGCGGTCGCGAGATGAAAATAATCAGTTGGGTTGGATCCCTTTGTTGGGCTTATGCGAATTTTGGATTTTAATATCCATCCAAGTCGACTAAAATAAATGGACAAGATCAGTTTTTTTAAATAATTATTATTAATTTGAGATGCAATATATCTCATGTTTGACTTGCTCTGTACGTTTGGAGGCTTGGATTTTATTTATTATATATACTTCTGGAGCGTACGAATAAAGGCGGAGACAATTTTAAGACTAGGTTTATATTTTATGTTTTTCGCTGGGGAATAGCAGCGCCACACTTTGGTGGTCTGAGGTCACTACAAACACCAAGTTGTCGATCAAGAAGGAATTGAGGTTTATTGGAGATTTATTTTATTATTTTCCTTGTGATCCCCACCGTGGGAATTATTTGTGGTCTGCGAACAACAACAGCAAAATACATGAGGTTTACTTGTTTTAATTCTAGTTCATAATTTATATTGTTTAGTATTTTAATTCATACTTTTGGTTTTGTCTATGAACACAAAAATATTGTTAATTTGATTTAATTATTTGTGTCTATGCGAATGATTAATTATTTGTGCCTTATTTATTTGTGTTTGTGCTCAATCCATAGTATGAACTAAATATTTTGTATTCACTTAGATGATTGAACTTAGGTGATGGATTGCTTGATCTTTTATATGTATTGATAATTACTTTTGATTGTGATTCTTAATTACTCCCATTAATTGATCTCATTGATTATTAGTCTGTTGGTTGATGTAACGAGAGTTACTAGATTAATTAATTTATCGAGGTTATTGAGAAATAATTAGATAGGTTGAATTGCATGCGGACACGGGTGTAATTAGACTAGTAATCAATCCCATCAATTGAGTAGGTAATTGTGAAGCCTAAAGAGGGACACCGATTTACCCTTCAACTGAATCATAATCTTGAGTAGTTAATATTGATTGATTGTGTTCTTCAGAAGCGTATGGGAGACCAACGTGAAAAACCGACACTTTCATGATAGAATTAGTATCTAAGTGAGGGACACCAACTTATCTTATTAATTGATTAATGAACTTAGTTAACGAGAGTTATACTTAGGGATTTAATTACATTGTTCTTAATAAAAGCAATCCGGATCCTAGGGAATTGAATCTAAGTGAATACCCCTTTATCTATTTGAATTTGTATTTACTTTGTTTGTTTTAATTAGTTTTAATCGAAACCCATTTTTACAACTTAATCTTCAGAATAATTATGAGTTTTTAAATCTTAACCACTCGCTCTCTATGGACGAATTCGTAATCATATTACAATAAGATTAGGTGTGCTTTTCGCATATCAAATTTTTGGCGCCGCTGCCGGGGAGCGGTGTGTCTTAGGATTTTACAAGCTTTTAGTTATTCGATCCTTTCGTGGAAACTTGTTTTCGCGAAAGTTACTTCTCTGTTATTTTTATTTTCAGTTTTACACTTTGGTTTTGTGGTGGTGTGATCGCAGGTTAGGTACTAATAACTCTAGAACCGTCTAGAGTTTATCATACACGCAACAAAGCTAAAGTTGAGCAAGAAATCGCTGAAGGTTTCACTGAATTACCTTTTTATATTCCGGATTTCCAATATATATCAAGAAGGAAGAAGATACAATGGGTTATCCAGCGCGAGGTCAATCCATGGAAGCTTTAATGAAAGCCACGAGGGCTGGTAATGGACATGCCATTAGACAACCGGCAGTCAACACAGATTTTGAGGTCAAGGGGCAGATTCTTAACATGATAACTCATCAATGTCAGTTCAGGGGTACACCGAAAGAAGATGCATTTGAGCACCTTCGAAATTTTAAGAGTATTTGTAATTTGTTTAAGATTGTTGAGGTTGAAGATACTGTTATTTATTTGAGGGTTTTTCCTTGGTCTTTAAAAGATGACGCCAAGGACTGGTTAGAATCATTGCCTGAAGGTGATATTAATAGTTGGACTATGATGGAAGATAAGTTTCTGTTGCGTTTCTTTCCAGCTTCTAAGGCTGCTCAATTGCAAAGTGACATTAATCACTTCACTCAAAAGCTATATGAGACACTTTATGATGCATGGACACGGTTTGGTAAGATGTTACGTAATTGTCCTCAACACGGGTTGAACAACTTCAATAAGGTCCAGATCTTCTATAAAGGTGTTAATGTGCCGACGAGGAAAGAAATAGATATTACTGCAGGTGGTTCTTTGATGAAAAAGACTCCGGATGAATCTTATGAAATCATCTCTGAAACAGCTACACACTCTTATGATTGGCATCAAGAGATGGATATTTCTCGCTCTTCTCATGTCGCTAGTACCAAAACTAGTGATGAGCTCGCTTCAGTTAAGGCACAACTTGCAACCATGAAATGACAGATGGAATCTATGACTAAGGAGATGCACGCTATGAAGGTTGGTTGTGAGTTATGTCAGGGACCACATCTTACAAAAGATTGTAATCAGGCAACTATGGAAGAGCAGGTGAACTACTTGGGTAATCAATACAATAATCAGTATCAAGGAGGTAGTTCGGGTTATCAAAGAAATGGACCACCGGGGTTCGTTAATCGAAATCAAAGTAAGTCATATGTGGATAAGGGCCCTTCATTAGAGGAGTTGTTGCGGGGTTTTGTAATAAAGACGGATGAAAGCATCACGTCGTTGAGGCAAGATAGTGAATCAACAAAACAACAAGTGAGAAGTCAACAGGCCTCGATTCAGAATTTAGAACAGGACGTGGGGCGTATAGCTCAGTCGCTCACGGAGAGACCACCGGGTGCTCTCCCTTCGAATACGCAAGCCAATCCGAATGTCAATGGGCCACCCCGAACAATCTTGACTAATAATAACCAAAGTGATGCGAAGAATAAAGAGCCTCAGGATCCTACCTATTCGCATGTTAATGCTATTTCTGGTGATGAGGGTTATGATTCCGATGAGGTTATTCCTACTTATACTCATAATGGTGTAGATGGTTGGATTCGAGTTAGTGATATTACTCCCGCTTATGGCGATTACTTAATGAGTTTGATGAAGGGGAGTTCTTCTAGTTCGGATAATCAAGAGTTGGAGGTGAATAGTGTTGAGACTACCAAGTCTCCTGAGTTTAGTGTTGATGAGATTAAAGTAGAAGAAGAGGTGAAACCGTCACCTAAGTTGAAAGTTTACAAGCCACCCATTCCATATCCAAGAGCTATTCAATCCGAGCAACCAAATGACACTATTTGTAAGTCTATTAATTTTAATGAAAATATTTGTGTGCATGTACCTTTGGTTGATGTTCTTGTAGGTATGCCCAATTATGGGAAATTTTTGAAAGATTTAATGGCAAAGAAGGGTGAGCATGAGCAGGCATCCTTTGCATTTTTTTGAAGCGGAATGTGCTGCTATTTTGGAGAAGAGTGATATGCCACCAAAGTTAGGTGATCCTGGGCCATTCATAGTGCCCTGTAGGATTGATGACTCTGAAATTTTTAGGTGTTTAACTGATTCAGGTGCGAGTATCAATATTATGCCATTATCTGGTTATTCACGTTTGGGTTTAGATGAACTTAAGTCGACTAATACTGGAGTTAGATTGATTAACCAGTCAATTAGTAAACCCATAGGGATTGCTGAAAATTTGGTGATTAAAATAGGTGAATTAGAGTTCTCAGCAGACTTTGTGGTTGTTGATATGCCAGAGGATAAGGTTGTACCTATTGTTTTAGGTAGATCATTTTTAGCAACTGCAGGTGCATTAACTGACTGGAGGACTTGTAAGTTGATTTTGAGGGATAGAGGTAAGACTTTGAGTTTTCAAACAAAGTTTAGTGTTAAACCACCACCCACACCCATTGATTCTGTGAATGTGTTAACTAGTGAAACTAATAATGTTAAAACGGAGACTAGTAAAAAGCCTAAGTGTGAGGGTGGAATTGTTAAAGAAAAACCCGAGGTTAAATTGCCCGATGATAGTGTTGTTGATAGGTCTATGAGAAGGTTATTCGGGCGGGTTAAGAAAGCGATGAATGAGAAAGATGAGCAGTTAAGACTCTGATTAGTTTCTAATTTATCTGAAAAAGAGAAAGAAAAGTTGAGGGAACTGACTAGGGAGTCAAGGGTCGCGGATGATTGGTTGATAAGTGTGACCGGTAATGGTATTGAAAGTGGTGGTTCCCATGGTTTGAAGAAGGAGGGAACCCACCATCCGGGCATCAGTTGAGAGGAAGGTGGAGTCTAGTGCAAGACTCGTTAATAAACTTGCACATGTAAAATTTGTATATTGCGTGAGTTTTAAAACTTAAAAACCCTAAAAAAAATTGAAAAAACCAAAAAAAAAAAAAATCATAAATAAAAAAAAAATTCTTATTGTGTTTTGTTCTTGTGTAATCATTGCAGGTACTATAATGTGATGATAATCGAGGAATGGCCGTCAGTGCAGAGCCGTCTGTCACTCCGTTTCGCGATTATATTGCTCTACATCTGGTTATATTTTTCTCATTCACTCTATTGTCCTCTCGAATTTATACTTTATATTTCTGATTTCATGTAAATGAGGGCATTACATGATCTTAAGTGTGGGGGGAGAGATATAAATTCTCACGGATGTAATACACTTGGCTTGAGTCATATTTTTGATTGAATTGTTGAAAAATTTGGGAAATTTTAAAATTTTTGACTCATTCAAAAAGCCAAGTGTAGTTGTTTTATGAAGCAAATGTTATCACTTTTGTAAGTTAAATTATGCAGGTACCTCTATGATTTTGGTGAATTTGGTGTTTTGCATTTTCTTTTGTTCGTGAGTGTGTGATTAATAAGGAAGCAATGTCTTCCAGGGACATAAAAAACCCAAAATTGTAGGATGATTCAAGTCCATCCATAAAGGAAGTCAAGTCTTCCGAATGCCCGTCTTACTTGGTGTAGGAGACTTCCTAATCTACATCATTTCATACTGACATTGGTTAATTCATCATTTCACGATGTTTTACACCGATGTATCGTACTGTGGGAAGAGGAGCCTTGAGCTTCAACCGTGCTATCTTTTTATGTAAGAGCAATGGCTTCGTGCTAGCGTTTGCTTAGACAATGCACGCCATGGCTAAAATCTATGGTAACCTTTAAAATACGAGAATGTAGTATCTGCTTTCTACATTTTCTTAAAATTAGCATAAAAGCTAAGATACGTGGGAAGTGGGGTCCAAGGACCTTAAATAAAACTTTAAACAAGTGTTTAAACACTTCTGGGAGAATCGAGTCCTCCCATGTTGTTCTTAGGAAGTAAAGTCTTCCGAACTTATAAGTAAAGTCTTACAAGTAAAGTTTGTTTCAAAAGACCATTGCTTGAAAGTAAAGTCTTTCAGATTTCGTGCAATAGATCCTCCGAAAAATTTACACCCAAGGTAGGTCGCTTAAGTGCAACTACCCGTGCGGCTGTCCCATAATCGGAAAGGCTTGTATGCACACCGGCTTTTGAGCAAATCATGGAATTGATGGACCTCTTAATTAGCCACGTGGGGCACTAATTCCACGAACCTTCGTCAATGCTTTCGCCCTACTATGAGAGAAACCATAGAGTTGTGATAGAAAGCTTGATGAGTGCCGGTCATCCTGTGCCCGGATTGACCATAAAGATAGGGGTAACCAGTCCCCTACGCTTTGGCACACCCACCTTAACCCAATTTTTGGAATTGACGATTTTATACGGAATTGATGAATCATTGGTGTTTTGGGGGCATGGAGGTGAAAGAGGGATAGCAATAGCGGGTTGATGAAAGAAGCATACTTTTTGAAGGCATATACTTTGTGCACGACAGATTCCATGGTGAACGGTAATTTTTTGTGATATTTATAGCCTTGTTCATTTTGGCGGTTTACATTGTGATTTTCATGGTGATTGGAGCTTATGATTTATATATTGTTGATAATTTTGAGTTAATTTTGGTAAATTGATGGCTATCCCGTGAATCCTACATAATTGGTCAAAGTCAAGGAGGTCAAAAGTTCGAGTTTGATTGAAGGCTTGAATCTTGCAATTGCTTGTTGGAGATCACACGTTCTTTTATGTACTTGTGAAGATTATAATGGTGTATCTTAACTCTATGATTATTGAAGATGCTTCGGGTATGTTTACTTTTGCATTAGATTTTATTATTTTGAAGATGAGCTTACTTGAGGACAAGCAAGGTTCAAGTGTGGGGGAATTTGATAACGCCCAATTTATACACATTTTTATACGCGTTATCGGTTCTTTACTTTATTACTTTGGCTTATATCTGAAGACTTTAGAGTTTGTATGGAATTAAAATGAAGATTTATGCTCAATGGAGTGTTAATGGTATTTTGTTATGAATTCATCAAGATTTTAGCACAAATCGACATCAATGAAGACAAGCAACAAGAGAAAAATTTTAGTTGCTGTTTCTGGGAGATTTTTATGGTGGCGAGCCAAACTTCGCGGTCGCGAGATGAAAATAATCAGTTGGGTTGGATCCCTTTGTTGGGCTTATGCGAATTTTGGATTTTAATATCCATCCAAGTAAAATAAATGGACAAGATCAGTTTTTTAATTAATTATTATTAATTCGAGATACCATATATCTCATGTTTAACTTGCTCTGTACTTTTGACAACAAAGGAGGCTTGGATTTTATTTATTATATATACTCCTGGAGCGTACGAATAAAGGCGGAGACAATTTTAAGACTAGGTTTATATTTTATGTTTTTCGCTGGGGAATAGCAGCGCCCCACTTTGGTGGTCTGAGGTCACTACAAACACCAAGTTGTCGATCAAGAAGGAATTGAGGTTTATTGGAGATTTATTTTATTATTTTCCTTGTGATCCCCACCGTGGGAATTATTTGTGGTCTGCGAACAACAAAAGCAAAATACATGAGGTTTATTTGTTTTAATTCTAGTTCATAATTTATATTGTTTAGTATTTTAATTCATACTTTTGGTTTTGTCTATGAACACAAAAATATTGTTAATTTGATTTAATTAATTGTGTCTATGCGAATGATTAATTATTTGTGCCTTATTTATTTGTGTTTGTGCTCAATCCATAGTTTGAACTAAATATTTTGTATTCATTTAGATGATTGAACTTAGGTGATAGATTGCTTGATCTTTTATATGTATTGATAATTACTTTTGATTGTGATTCTTAATTACTCCCATTAATTGATCTCATTGATTATTAGTCTGTTGGTTGATGTAATGAGAGTTACTAGATTAATTAATTTATCGAGGTTATTGAGAAATAATTAGATAGGTTGAATTGCATGCGGACACCGGTGTAATTAGACTAGTAATCAATCTCATCAATTGAGTAGGTAATTGTGAATCCTAAAGAGGGACACCGATTTATCCTTCAACTGAATCATAATCTTGAGTAGTTAATATTGATTGATTGTGTTCTTCAGAAGCGTATGGGAGACCAACGTGAAAAACCGACACTTTCATGATAGAATTAGTATCTAAGTGAGGGACACCAGCTTATCTTATTAATTGATTAATGAACTTAGTTAACGAGAGTTATACTTAGGGATTTAATTACATTGTTCTTAATAAAAGCAATTCGGATCCTAGGGAATTGAATCTAAGTGAATACCCCTTTATCTATTTGAATTCATATTTACTTTGTTTGTTTTAATTAGTTTTAATCGAAACCCATTTTTACAACTTAATCTTCAGAATAATTATGAGTTTTTAAATCTTAACCACTCGCTCTCTGTGGACGAATTCGTAATCATATTACAATAAGATTAGGTGTGCTTTTCGTATATCAGTATTAAATTGCTTACTGACGTGGTTCCTGAAACTGAGGTTCCTAACACAGAGGAACCTAACCAAGAGACTGAGTTGTGAAGAACTTGAAACTACTTGTATAATATGTGTAGCTTTGCATGGTAGTTTGTAGGTCATTTGCATGTTCTCTTGTCATTTGCATGATAGATTAGTATTTGATGATATTTCTGCATGTTTGCTTATGTTTTTAGATAGTTTTATGCTTTTGTACAGAGAAAATCAAAAAGTCATAAAAATCGAAAAAACCAGAAAAACAAATAAAAATTGAAAAATGGAAAATCCATAAAAATTGAAAAATCTGAAAATGAGTTGCTTATTCTATGTTATGGGGAAGTGATTGCAATACTGAACTGACATGTAAGTTGTGAAAAACAAGTAATACAGGATGACTAATAATGTGTTAGTGGACTTTATTGACCTAATTCTAGATAGAGATGATCACAATAACAAAGCGTAAATATCATGATGAAGAAATCATGGAAAGATTTACAACGGTTGAGGGTAGTCACCTACTTATCACTGAATATGTACTGAGAAATGATTATTCAGAAACTCAACAGACGATTGAGGTCTCCCCTACTACGATTTATACTCGGTAGCAAAGGATAATTTTGTGAGTCCCCAAGGTGAGCATACTTTGTCTAGGATGCATACTTGTTTCTATTTACCTTTATTACTTGGACCGAAATTCAACAACATACATATCGGGTACCCAAAGGGAGGTGTTTTCTCTAAAAGGGTTGAGAAATGCAGTCTTGTATCACAGACACAGAATGATTTGTATATTGCAACGTCATTGGGTTCTAGATCTCAACTTCAGAAGATTGGTTTTCCGTGCAGTTACTTCTAAAGTCAAAGACAGTAGTGTATCATCATCATGTATAGTTGTTTTTATTTAATTATTTTGTTTGTTTTATTTATGGAGAAAAGGCAACATCAGAAAATCCAAAAAAAAAAAAAAAAAAAAAAAACATGATGCAAGTTATGTTATGTCTCTGTTTATTTATTTAAAGTTGTAAATAAAATGATGCACCACATTACTGCAAGAGAATCATGGATCAAGAATTGCATATAGCTTCAAAGATTCTTACGTTATCTAAGTCTGAGACCACAGATATTCCAATCGGAGAATTATTTGGACGATTTAGTTATCTACATCCGAGAGGGAGAATTTATCAGATCATCAGATATAGAGAACTTAAATCATTCAGTTCACATCACATGTGGTGGACTTTACATCTTTTGTCTGTGGTATGGGATTGTACCGATTGACCTGGATAGAGGAAATATCTTCTGGAGGATATCTTAGAGTTTCATCACTCATATATATATATATATATATATATATATATATATATATATATATATATATATATATATATATATATATATATATATATATATATATATATATATATATATATATATATATATATATATATATATATATCACTTCCATCCATCCAACATCATACATCATACTATTTCCGTTTAAGTATGGGGTTTATAGCGACCGGTATGCGCCTTAACAAAGTATGCAATAAATTTGAGATTAACAATGTTATCTGAGACGAAAAGTGTAAGTTTAAGGTAGAAGCTCATGGCTGACAGGGTTGCTAGAAACATCGTGAGATGGTTCTGTTCAATCAAATTGAAAGTACATTGATGTGATAAGAGGACAGCGTCAACATGTTGTGCTCAATTGTTCTACCTGAAACATCGTGCGATCTCAAATGAGGACTGACTTTGTGATCAAAATCTGGCATTGAAAAATGTTAAAGTAATTAATATAACGTGATCATCGAAGTCTAAGGTGAAAGTTGGTAAATGTTTACTGATATATTTGAAAGCTGTTTTGTATATGCTTTATCAAATAAATGAATGAACTGTGGAATAACATGTCAATATAGTTCAGTTCTGATCCCTGAATCAAAAAGATTTAATCAATTTGATATGTCAACTCACAAAAAGATGTGTTATGCTCCTTATAGTGTGATTCATGATAAGATCATGTATCTGTTTATGCTATTGATTAATCAAACTGATGTTAGAAGTTGATTTATTGCAGACCTAAAAGGTTAAAAGTTACTGAATATGTCTGTTATAATATTGCTGGTCACGATATGCTGAATCTTGTACAGTAGTTTGCTTTGTGAATTTGCATATGCTTTCTTATCTGAAAAATCCAAAATCATTTGCATTCATAAGATTAGTTGCATGTGCATTTCTGTTTATGTATTAAGTCAAGCAACTCAATTCTCGGAGAGGTTTACTGTGAAATGAATCCTATATTTTTTATTAAATTTGAAAACAAGTTGTTTAGAGATTAAAGGAACAAAGCGTGTTTGATTTATACTGTGGAGATCAGTCCCAGTGGGAGTGAATGTGAAAAAGAAGGTAAAGTTTGAGTATGAAAAGTGTTAAGTTTTTTAAATTTTTCAAGGCTAAGACCACCAGCCGACAGTATTTACCCTCGGCCGAAGGACTATGACACTCGATCGAGTGTCTGGACCATCGGGCCGAAGGATTAGACCATCAGCCGATGGTCACTGACAGGGTATAAAAAGACCCAAAGTCGATCGGGTCAGTCACTTTGTGCAAATTTTGTGAGATTTTACCTTCGATTTTCAAGTGAAAGAGAAAGGAGTTTTTGTCCGATAGATTTGTGCATCTTTCCTTTGTGATTCCAGCGCCGTTAACAAGGTATACTAATTCGTTTTCATTTATTTTAAATCGTTAATTTTAGATTCGAGGTATAAATCGTTAATCGAGTGACTTTTAGACATAATCTGTTATGATTGATGGTATATTTGTGTTTATCGGTCACTTTAGAGACTATTGTGACCTGGAATTGACTCAGAAACAACAGATTGATCGAATTGAATTATTGAGTAAAAACATATCTGATGAACTACACTCGGTCGATGGTCTCTGACCATCGACCGATGGTGTCTTACACTCAGCCGTAGGTCCCCAAGTTGATCAGTTGTTAGATTTTTGGTGGTGTGTTTAGACCAACTGCTGTAGGTCTAGACCATCGGACCGATGGTCTAGTCCATCGACCGATGGTCACTTAATTGGACCGATGGTGGATTTTTATGTTTAATCTGAATGAATTTTAGGTCTCTGATAATCTTTGTTATGCATATATAATGCTAGTGCTTGTAGTCTGTATTAGAATGTCAGGTGGTTCCTTTGTTGAGCAATAGATGTTTAACATCGATCGTAGGAGAATTCTAGCTAGTGGACGACCCATCTTAGTGGAACAAAAGGTCATTGCGACTCGACAGACCTATAGCCTTTGGGAACAAATTAGATGTCAAGCATTCTTAGACATTGGGGATTACTTCTATCCTGATTTATTGTGGGAATTCTATGCCAATGTTGCCTTAGAAGATAGTAAGAAGAAATTTGTGCACTCAGGCCTATTTGGCCAACAGTATAAGTGGACCATGGAGGAATTCTCAAACCTGTTGAATGTTCCTTACACTGGGGTTAAAATATTATATCCTAGCAAAGATCTACGAAAGATTCCCAACAGATTCAAACTGACTGACATAATTGCAAGGTTATGTAAGCCAGGGAAAGTAGTTAATGCTGGTAGGATTGAGATTAGTGATGACGAGGTGTCACAACAACATGAGATACACTTGAGAATAATCAAAAGTAATGTGACCTTTTGGGGAGAAGGAGATAATCTGTTAGCTGGTACTGAAGCTATGTTTTTGTATTGCCTACTAGAGGGTATTCAAGTGAATATGGGTCACTTTCTCATTCATGTGATGAAAGATTTTTTTGAGATGGAATAACCATTTCCTTATGCAGCCTTATTGCATAATTTGTTTGAGAAACTTGGTGTGGTTCAATATGAGGAAAAGCTAGTGCCAGAGAATCCCATTGTGGGATAAGTGATTCTAAGTTTATGTTTCTGTGTTTGTTTTTGTTATTATGTATTTTCAGCTTGGTATGTAATTTGATGATGCTAGCCTGTTAGCATTGATACACTATTCTATGTCTGTAATAGTCTTACTTCGGACATGTAATTGTGATCTTGATCTTATGGACTAAATGATGTAATATATTCTGTGATGATCATACTGTGATATCTAATAAGTCATGAATATATAATGCTGATTTGAAATTGTGTTTGCAGTTATTGTTAATCATGTCAGGTGTTCAGATAGATCAAGAGCAGGTAGTTCATGGTTCTGAAACTGAATCATCAGGTGGACCAGAATCAGCTGATCTTCCAGGGTTGAAAGCCTGCAGTGGTTCTAATTTGACTGCTTGTTTGAACGAGAAGGGTCCGTATGCTGGAAAATACAAAGGAGTGATCAAGTTTCTGAAGCGTTCTAGAATCTTTGCAGCTGTATCCATGCCTTGTACTGCTTATTATTCTCATCAGAGGGAATTCTGGGAGAAGGCAAAAGTTGAGACTGTAGATGACCGAAAGGTGATTGTGAGTTATGTGTGTGGTCAAGAGGTTAAGATTTCTGAAGACACAATTCGCAACACATTTCTGTTTGAGGATGATGAAGATATGCCCAAGAAGTTTTCCAAGACAAAGATTACTGGGTGTGTGTTAAGGTGTAAGTATACTGGTGATATTACTCGAGCTACAATCAAGAGAAGTGGGTTCACTCCACCGTACAGATACTTATCACTGGTTGTGGTTAAATGTTTAAGTCCGTTACAAGGCGGGTTTGATTAACTGAGCGAGATCTATCAAGGAATGTTTGCTGCGTTAGTTTTGAAAGCTGATTTCAATTTCTCGGGGGTTATCTTTGATCTACTGGTGGAGAATGTGACGAGCAAGTTATATTTGATTTATCCGAGGTTTTTACAGATTATGATCAACCGTCAAACTGTTGATTTGCCAAGATTGAAGAAAGATATCATTGAGTTGAAACATATGACAGATCTTACTTTCAATCGACTGAATCAGAAGAAGAGTGCTGATGATGGTAAGCTAGTTTGTCATCTTGCGAGAGAAAACTATCAGTGTCCTCCAGGAAAGAAATGGAGAAATAAGACTAGTGTTTCTGATAGGGAGCCTGATTTTGAGGTGGCTAATAGCGATGAGGAATTGGATCAACCGATAAATACTCAGACTGTTGATGGATCTGGTACGGGTGCGTTAGTTGATGAGACAGGAGATGTTCGTCCTGATGTTGGTTTTGATGATGTTTCTAGGGGATCAAAAAAGAGAATGGTTGAAGATGAGAGTTCTCAGGTCTCAACAAAGCTGAAATTGAAAAGGAGGTTCAAGCTGGTTTATAAAGATGCTGGTAGATCATCAGCTGGAACTCAACCAGTAACACCAACACCGCAGACTCAAGGACAACAAACTTCACAACAGCAACGTCCATCAACACAACAGTTACCACCTGTGGTTCAACAAGTCTCCCAAGCGACTGTTTCTACTCCTACTCCGGAAGCTCCGACTCATGCTGGAACTGAAGGATGTGTTAGTTCCTTGACTCTCCGTACTCTGAATGATTTATATGTTTAAGCTATGGCTGATAACTTGAGAATGAGAATGGAAATGGATGAAAAGGTTGAGCAGCTGAAGGAGGAGAATTGTGTTAAGTTTGAGGATGTTGCACGGTTATCGTTGCAAGTTGACCTGTTGCAAAGGAAAGTTGGTGATCAATCGTTGTTATTGACTGATGCGAAAAGAGAAGCTTCTCAAGCTAAGGAGTTGGCTGCATCAGCTCTTGCTAAGGTGACTGCGTGGGAAGAGAAGTTTGATCTGGTTGATATACCTGAGGATGAGACTGATAACAGAATGGTGGAGGCTCCTGGTTCCTCCAAAGCTACAGCACTGATTATAGTTTTAGTGATTTCTTTTCTAAACAGGATGAGCTCAAGCATTCTGTTGTTTTTGATGATTTAGAAGAGGGAGAGATCCCTCACAACTTCACTAGAGCTGAGCTGGACGAACTGGTGCGTCTAGAGCAAGAAGAAGCTAAAGCTGCTGACGCACAGTCCGATGATCCTCCATCTGAGGATGACTCTTTTGGCCCTGAGGTTACAGAGGGTTTTAGCGATAGAGATGTAGATGATTTAGTTGAAGATGTTACTCATGAAGATTTTCCTACATATCGAAATGATAAGAATGAAGATCTTCCTGGTTTTGATGAATTGTTTAAGACTGATGATGAGATTTTGAACAGAAGGTGTAAAGAAAAGGAAAGAACTGAAGTTTTACCTGAAGGTTTCTTGCCTGTTAAATATAATGATAAATCAGTTGAGAAGTTGGAAGCTGATTGGAGAGATATCTTGAGGATCAGAAAGTATTGTGAAAAACCGAAGCTTGAGCCAAAGTATTTAAAGATGATTAATCTGAGAAAGAGTGTGAAAGGAAGAATTCTTGCCTGGGCTTACATTAGAGAATTCAACATGTTTGCGGTTAAGCAAGAGTTTGGTGTTGATTATTTCAAACATGGTCACGAATTCAAGTCACTACCGTACTTTGAGCTAATGCAGATTGTCAGGTTAAGAATGTTGTATTGTGAAATGAACGATCGATCTTCGTTACTAGTGAAGAAGATTCGAATTGCATTTAATTCAAGGAATTGGGAAGGTTTTAAGCCACAGTTTCCTAGGATTAGTTACAAAGTTAATCCTAGAACTGGTGAATCTCGAAGAATTGTAAAGTACAAACGGGCAAAGACTATGAAGAAGGTACCGTTAAGGAGGTTGCCGCAAAATTGGAGTCAGAGATTCAGATGGTGGTTTTATGAAGATCGTTCAGAAGAAGCTGTGATTGTGCTTGATAAGGTGAATGAGAATGATATTGAATGCATTCGTGTGTTGGATCCGATTTGGTTGAGAAACTGTACCGAGGCTGACATTTTTACGTTGTACTATAATCGTATGCTCTATCGACGCGAGAACAAGGTGCAGGCTGAACAGTATGTGAAAGTAGCTAAGATGTGCTACTTGAACAATATGGTAATCGATCCGTACGAATGAATTGGATGACGAATGAAGACTTTTGAAATAGAACTAGGTCTTGGGGGAGTTTGTTGGTGCATAATCCCGAGTTCTATCATGTAATATGTTCTATTCGTATTGTGTTTACTATTTCAGTCGTGTAAGGATATCGTCATTAATACATTGTGGTTGATTTGATTAATGTGATGACGTAAAATGGTTCGAGCTGTTTGGTTGGCAGCTAGACCATCGACCGATGGTAGAGACCATCGGTCGAGGAACTATCACCATCGGTCGTAGGTCAGAGACCAAGAGACCACCGGCCGATGGTCGTTGTGACTATATATAAATACGGGTGTTGGGTTTCATTGTGAGGTTACTCACCCTACACCCTCTAGCCGTCGTATTTCGCTGTTACCATTGTCCCAGATCATACTCCAACCGAATACAATCATCTAGGCGTCGATTCTATCAATATTTCATTGGTTAGATTGATCCCAAAAGTGAAACTCGTATTCGATTCATCCTAGTTTATTGTTTCCGCCTTTAATCTAGGTATAACGTTTAATCTAAGGTCCTAGATCGTCTACACCTTGTTCATTGGATGTGATTTCTATTCGATTACGGATCCATACTGCCACACATGAGTATGTTGTTCCAAGGTCTATACCGATCGCTGGTACTTCCTTTACTTCTGATCCCTCCATTATATTTAACACTCTACTTAAACTGATTCTGAATTAGTTCCCCCTACTCTTCGTTTTATTTTGTGTGATCTGTCTATCAATATTTTGATGATATATAATATATCGATACAGAATATAGATACATATATAGTAGATAGCATAGCAATATTGTAAATTTATTGATAATAATTGTAAAAATTTAAAGTCAGAAAGACAAAGTAAACCACAAAAGTCGTCTCTTTATAATACATCAACCTCTATCATTCTGTTTGCTTTTGGAATTCTATTGTTTGTTTGTTTTTTTAAATAATGTGGGAACCTACATGAAATTAAATGGTAACCTCTAAACATTGAAAACTGAACAAGTCTAACAGTTGGGGAATTGTCGAATTTTTATATCAATCATTGGCCCTAAACACTCATTACCTACACATTGCTTAAACATGGCGAAATACATGACATCACTAATTGTTCATTTTAAATTTAAATGTATGTGTTATGCGTGTAGATACTAAATGCACCTTAAAAATCCACTGTATGAGAACTATATATAAGTAATAATTCTTTTGTGGCTAAAGTTGAAAGATCAAAAAGTTTGTTAGAGTTGTATTAAAAGATTGTATCATCTTTCAATCAAACTTTCGGGTAGGAGTAAATTGTAATACATCTTGATCTTCATATGTCTATTAATTTAAATTCTTGTTTTTCGCCCGAAAAAAGCAATAAATCTTTTGTGGCTAAAGTTGAAAAATTAAATAGTTTGTTTACATTTTTAAAAGATCTAAATTTCTTTTGTGGTAAGACATTAAACATCTTAGTTTATTAGTAGTTGACTTTGTTTTCAAGTTCAGTTTGGATCTGGACTGGACTGGATTGGATTGGTTGCTTGAAGTCATTTTATGATCGATGATTGATGTTGATGACAACCGATACTATGCCTATATATATGTAGATATATATGTGTATATTGGACTCACTAAGCATTCACTTTTCACTTACCTGTTGTTGTTTAATATTTCTTTTTAGGCTCTCAAGTGGATAAAGGGAAGGGTAAGGATGTGCATTATCTCGAGTAGCTACATTGCTTATGTTATGACAATTTGCCTAGCGCACCCACACCAGCGGAAGTGAGGATATAATTTGTTTGAGACAAACTTGCGAGAAATAATAGAAAACAAATAAGGTAACTGATAACACGACGGTTTAACGTGGTTCGGCAAAACCCTGCCTACGTCCACCCCAAGAGTCTCATTTATTCTTATAATATAAAAGAAACCGGTACAAGAAAAAGTACACTATGAGTTAAACCCAAACCCAAGCCTCTTAGATTTTAGTATAAAATCTAAATTTCCCGTACACTCTTTTACACTCCTTACAAGAATAAAACTCTCAACCTCACAAATACACTCTCCGTTGATATTATTGATCAACTGTGTTTTTCCTTTGTGATCTTATTTTGTGGATGATTTTAACTCTCTCCATGAGACACCTATTTATACATGAAACATTTACATGCATACACTTGCTAGGATACTTCCAGGCCACACCTACCTCCATGTGAAAGCAACTATGATAAACATGCCAACATAGACTTGTGATCATGCCAAATCAAACTTGTCTTGGACTATTTCTAGCAACCCACATGTTTTCATTGCAAATAATAAACTATCACATTTAAATGTGAGTTAATTTTGGACATCCATATAACAATCTCCACCTTGACGAACATTTATCTTCTTCATCACCGAAAATACTATCACCGAGTACTTTCACCATTGGCCTCCTTATCCCCGCTGCACACACCTTGAATCACCTCGGTCCTGAACCCTGATTCAAATAAAACGGCCAATAATCATGTGCAGCTAACCCTGTCAACTTACATAGTTGACTCCGGAGAGGAGTCTCGAATCACCTCTCCCTTAGTAGGATTTTTCTTCTCACCATCGTCTAACTTGATCAAACATGTCGTCACATATTCCCGATCAATTTCCCGTGTGCACACTTTCAAAACCTTCGAGACACTAGTACATCTTGTACTCGCCACCAGATGATATAAACCTTCATACTTCTCTCCAATCATCAGGACCTTCACGCCACGTGTGATTTTCATAAATCCACCTACGGCCGAATAGCCGTATCCTTGAGGATCTAACTGGCTTAAGGAAATTAGATTTTTGCACATCTTTAGTGCGTACGCCACACCACCAAGAGTGTAAGCAACTCCGTGAAACAATTTTATTTTCACCATGCCAACACCCTCAACATCACATGTTGAACCATCACCAAAAGTCAACACCCCTGCTTTCTTTAATATTAGCTTATCAAAATAAGTTTTCTTGGAACATACATGCATCGTACAACCAGAATCTAAAATCCATTCATCTTGAGCAGAAGTAGAACTTTTGGAGACTGTGAGAACATCTCCCGAATTAACCGACTCATTAACTGCTACTGCAGCTGATGAACCCCCAGATTTATCTTCACCATTCTTCCAGAGTGGACAATCCTTCTTGTAGTGACCCCACTCTTGACATTTGAAGCACTGGATACCCTTCATGCCGTCTCCTGATCTAGACCTACTCTTATCACTAAATCTCTTCGCGGCAAACCTTCCCCTTCCATGACCAACCATAGCAAACTCATGCTCAAAACGGTCATCAGATCTTCGTCTCTTATCCTGAGATAAGAGTGCCAGTACTACCTCCTCCATCTTTACAGTATCCTTTCCGTAAAGAACAGTAGTAACCAAAGTATCATACGAACTGGGAAGAGAGGTAAGAAGAATAAGGGCCTTATCCTCTTCCTCAATATTAACCTCAACTTTTGCAAGTTGATCCACCAGACCATTAAACACGTTCATGTGTTCAATGATATTCCCGCCTTCCTCCATCTTCAACCGATAAAGATCACGCTTCAAGTTCAGTTTTGTGGTCATATTCTTCCCGAGATATAACTTCTCGAGGGCCACCCACAACCCTGTCGCGGTTGTCTCGCCACTGACATTATTGATGATCTTATCACTGATGGAAAGGCGAATGGTACTGACACATCTTTCCTCGATGTCATTCCAATCGTCATCCGTCATCTTTTCTGGTTTGCCGTCCTTTTTACCCTTCAACGGCTTTGCCAAGCCCTGTTGAACCAGAACATCCTTCACCCTTGCTTGCCACAAGGTGAAATTCCCGGTTCCATTAAATGGCTCCACCTTAAACTGCATACCGCTATTTCCCGCCATCTCAAACCAAAAAATATCCGATAAACCTGGATACGCTCTGATACCACTTGTTATGACAATTTGTCTAGCGCACCCACACCAGCGGAAGCGAGGATATAATTTGTTTGAGATAAACTTGCGAGAAATAATAGAAAACAAATAAGGTAACTGATAACACGACGATTTAACGTGGTTCGGCAAAATCCTGCCTACGTCCACCCCAAGAGTTTCCTTTATTCTTATAATATAAAAGAACTCGGTACAAGAAAAATTACACTATGAATTAAACCCAAACCCAAGCCTCTTAGATTTTAGTATAAAATCTAAGTTTCCCGTACACTCTTTTACACTCCTTACAAGAATTAAACTCTCAACCTCACAATACACACTCTCCGTTGATATTATTGATCAACTGTGTTTTTCCTTTGTGATCTTATTTTTTGGATGATTTTAACTCTCTCCATGAGACACCTATTTATACATGAAACATTTACATGCATACATTTGCTAGGATACTTCCAGGCCACACCTACCTCCATGTGAAAGCAACTATGATAAACATGCCAACATACACTTGTGATCATGCCAAATCAAACTTGTCTTGGACTATTTCTAGCAACCCACATGTTTTCAATGCAAATAATAAACTATCACATTTAAATGTGAGTCAATTTTGGACATCCATCTAACAGTTTATGACTTGAAGATTTGACTTTATGCTTAATGTATTACTTAGAGTTACTTTTGAATGGGTAGATATGACCCGAAAACTCATGCACATGATACTTGGTAGTCTTTGAGTCATGTGTTAAAGTTACATTTTGTATATGTAATGGGTCTATATAACCACCTTCTTTTGTAATGGGTCGTTATAAAACAAGATTGTAATTGTGAATCTTAAAATTTGGTTGTATGTTGGTTTGTATATGAAGGAAGTGGTAAATGATTGGTCAAATTGTTGGTGTCAAAATGGATAATTAAAACGGGTCGAAATTTGTCTAAATTTTTTTTTCGTTTTTCAAAAATGAGTTGTGGTCGTTTCAGTTAGTTCTTCCAACTTTCTACTGTAACTGGTAAGTGGTAACCATAATTTTTGACCATATCCAGTATCTACCATATTACGTAACTCTTAACGGGTCAAATGGGTCATAGTTAATGTGTGATTTATGGTTTTATGTGTAGCTTATGGAACCATCAGGTTTGGCCTCTCGACCTACATTTTAGCATTTCTGGTCCCTTTTTATTATCCCCGAGGGTATGTTTCATGTCAGGCTGTTTGAGACTTGCAGATGGCTTATTGTTGAAACTGCCATTCACAACCATCTTTACATATCTTCAGGTTAGCTGTTAGCACAGTTAATCATTGAATGGGTCGCTCTATTGATTTCCACAATGAAATTTTACTTGAATGTAAATTATAATAGATCTATTGAGATACAAAATGTTTCATTGACAACCAGGGACGTTTTTATTAAGGGACCGGGGGGCACCCTCCCCCAGTCGATTTTGAAATTTTGGTGGAAACTTTTTGGATTTTTCAACTTTGCCCAGTAGATTTTTTTTTTTTGCCCCATCACCTATATATTTTGCTCAAAACCTTCAAATTTTGTCCAAAATTCTCCAAATTTTGCCCCAAAACCTTCGAATTTTGCCCCGAAACCTTCGAATTTCGCCCCAAAACCTCCATTTTTTGCCCAAAAAAGTTGCTACGGTTTTAAAAAAAAATTTGTCTCCGGTGAAAAAAATCCTGGCTCCGCCACTGTTGACAACATCAATCTATCTATATGATACTAACAATTGACTATTGACCATTGACCACGACCCGACCGAACATTGCACAATGCTAAAACCAACAGACAGGGGCGAATTTAAGGGGGGGGGGCCTGCCCCCAGTCGATTTCGAAATTTTAGTGTAAAAAATTGGCTTTTTTTTATTTTGCCCCCAACTCAAAAGTCATTTGCCCCAAACCCAAAAGTCATTTGCCCCAAAACCTACATATTTTGCTTTAAAACCTTCAAATTTTGTCTACAAATCTCTAAATTTTGCCCCAAAATCTTCAAATTTTGACCACAAACCTTCAAATTTTATCCAAAAACCTCAATATTTTGGCTAAAAACCTCCAATTTTTGTCCCAAAAATTCCGTATTTTGCCAAAAAAATTGCTACGGTTTAAAAAAAAAAATTTCGCCCCCGGTGAAGAAAATTCCTGCTTCCGCCACTGCCAACAGACATTTGACATTGACACAATCGGACAAATTTGGATCATTGCACTTCACGAACATCCATGAAAAAGTAGATCACATGCTTGCAATTGATGGAGAAGGCCTGACAAAATTTGATGAAACGGATTGAACAAACAAAAGAAGCCCAACACGCCATTTCAAAAACCAGAACCAACCTACATATATCATGGGTCGCTCCATGATATATGCTTTGCTTCCATCATATATATTTCGTTATTTGCAGGGTGTTTGCCTCCAATGCTAGTCAGAGATTAGCATATGACATACTCTAAGACTTGATTCACTGATTCATAATTCTTTCAGATGATACATGTTTAACTTTACAACTTTTGAGGTTTTGCATTATGTTTTTATGCCAACACAATGTATTGATATCTCTTTTTTTTTCAAATCTTTTTGTATAGCTGTAATTCCATTTCAACTTAACACATACATACTACCACGTACATATTACTATTTAGTTTACAGACACAACTAAAGGCTCAAAATTTGTTAAAGACAATAAGTCAAGCCAATTTGAAAAGTGATGCTTACAAAATCCCAAAGTTTAACAACATAATTTGAGAACTAGATCAAGGATGCACAAGCAAACTCTAGAAATAGCTTTTTCCGTTGAAACTCTTCAACAGTCGCAACACGGTTGTCCTCGAGCCACTTAGTCGTGTCAGCAATGGCATTCTTGATTTTCTTAATACTCTCCGATTGCACTTCTGATCTGTTCAATTTATTATATTCGTTGATCTTAGTCTTCATGTTGTACACGCAATCCTCTAACGCATGGCACGCATCCATCTTTCTCTTGAATTCTTGATCCTCAAGTTTGTACTTCTCAGCGTCTTTCACCATATTTTCAATCTTTTCCTTAGAGAGTCTCCGATTTTCATTATTAATGACAAGTTTTTCTGTATGGCCTGTAGATAATATCTTAGCTGTCACAGTGAGGATACCGTTGGCATCGATTTCTAAACATTCTTTGATATGGAAAAATCCTTGCGGTGCAGGTGGTATTCCGTAAATATTAAACTTTCCTAAAAAATGGTTATCTATAGATTTGGCTCTTTCACCTTGATATACAGAGATACGAATCGAAGTTTGGTTATCCTTGTTTGTAACAAAAATTTTGGACTTTATCGTGGGTATTGGAGTGTTTCGCGGGATCACAACGTGCATTTGTTTCCCAGTCGTTTCTACACCAAGTGATAAAGGAGTCACATCAGATAACATCAGATCACGAAAACTCTCATCGTCGACGTTAGTTAACTTTGCAGCCATAACGGCCGCACCATATGCAACAGCTTCATCCGGGTTCACGCTCTTGCATAGCCGTTTCCCATCGAAAAATTCCTGCAACATAGACTGGATTTTAGGTATCCTAGTTGAACCACCTACAAGAATAATCTCTTCAACAGAAGACTTTTCAATATTCGCGTCGTTCAAACATTTCTCCACAATTTTAATGCACTCTTCGAATGACTCCATGTTCAGCCCTTCAAATTTAGCTCGAGTAAATTTCATTGAAAAGTCAATCCCGTCGTGCAAGCAATCCAATTCGATGGATGACTGGGTAGCGCTTGAGAGAATTCGTTTTACTTTTTCACAAGCAAATCTCAACCGCCCAAATGCTCTTTGGTTCCCTGTCAAGTCCTTATTCCATTTCCTATAGAATTCTCGAATGCAATGATCAACCATTCGGTTATCAAAATCCTCACCTCCCAAATGAGTGTCACCACCGACAGCTCGCACCTCAAAAGTACCACCTTCTTCTATTGTTAGCAGAGAGACATCAAAAGTGCCCCCACCTAAATCGAAGATGAGAACATTTACCTTGCCAATAATATCAGCCTTATTGTCCAGACCATAGGCTATTGCAGCTGCTGTAGGCTCGTTGATCATGCGCAGAATGTTCAAACCAGCAATAGTACCAGCATCTTTTGTTGCTTGACGTTGTGAATCATTAAAATAAGCCGGGACAGTTATCACGGCGTTTTTTACAGCTTTTCCAAGGTACGCCTCGGCAATTTCTTTCATCTTTCCAAGAATCATTGATGAAATTTCTTCGGCCAAAAATTCTTTTTCTTCACCTTTGTAGGTGACTACAATTGTTGGTATGTCGTCACGCCCTCGTGTGACCTTAAAAGGCCACAACTTCATGTCTTCCTGCACTTTGAAATCACTAAATCTTCTTCCAATCAACCTTTTACCATCTGAAAAGAACATGGTAGATACTAGATATGCTACTCACTTACAAAACAGAATTACATTATACTGAAAAAGGTAGCCACTTTTTATAAACTTATTAGCATATGGAAGTATGCAACTATTGTGGATGTATTTTGACATTTTCTAACATAAAGGTGGATACTAGTTTATTTAATCAAATCATTTGGTTAGCATTTTTATTTATAATTTTAAATGCTTAGTTTTTCTGTTCTTGAGGCAGCAAACCACAAGAATTTTCGCAGAATCCGAATCTTGTGAACTTTCTATTTTCCATATTGATCAATTAAAAAAAGTAGTAAAGTTAGTAGACTGACCAAATACAGAGTTAGCAGGATTCATGGCAACTTGGTTTTTGGCACCATCACCGATGAGTCGTTCTTCATCAAGAAAAGCAACAGATGATGGTGTGGTTCTGTTGCCTTGTTCGTTGGGTATGATTTCTATTCGATTGCGGTTCCATACAGCGGCACACGAGTATGTGGTTCCAAGATCGATGCCGATCGCTGGTGCTTCCTTTACTTCTGATCCCTCCATTATATTTAACACTCAACTTAAACTGATTCTGAATTGAATTCCCCTGCTCTTCTTTGATGATATATAATATACTCCTATATAGATATCGATATTAATTAAAGCATTAATATAAGTTTAACGATAATGATATTAATTGTTAAAATTAAAAAGTCAGATAGACAAAGTAAACCACAAAGGTCGTCTCTTTATAATACGTCAACCTCTAACATTCTGTTAGCTTTCGGTATTCTATTGTTTGGTTTTGTTGAATAAATATGGGAATCTACATGAAATTAAGTGGTAACCTCTAAACGTTGAAAACTGAACAAGTCTAACAGTTGCGAAATTGTCAAATTTTTATATCAATCATTTGCCACATTTGCATACTTCTTATCAGACTAAATGCATACATTGTTTATTTATAAAAAAAATTAGCGAAAATTCATGTAAACATATATAGGACTCGTATTGTTTAAAGTTCTAATTAGATTAAAGGTCAAAACTTAATTGGTAAATAGATATTTACGGAGTATATAAGTTATAAGAGATTTACCTACTAGTGAAATAACCCGTGAAAACACGGGTTTGTTTAAACCAAACAGTTTAATGATATGTTTTAGGTATTAAGTGAATGTAAACGTTAAAGTCATTTAGTTTATTGCCCCGTGGAACCACGGATTCCGACTAAGAAACTTGTCGTTTATTTTACAAACATAAAGTTCGCTCAAAGTTTAATATTTATATTTATTTTTTTAATAATAATAATTATTATTATTATTAGTAATAATAAATGTCTTTTAAATTTTTTTAAAAAATAAAATTATAATTTGGGAGAGATTAATATTTCCTTTTATAAAATATTTTTGTATTATTTTTTAATTAACTTAATATATAATTATGACATCATCATTATGAAAAGTAAAGGGTAATTTAGGTTAATGATGATGTCATTATTTTAGAGGTTTATTAGACTATATAGATTATAAAGAATAAAATCTGGAATGTTAAATTTCGGTACCAAATACCGATTTTCCGAAACAAATAACGGAACCGTACGGTACCGTACGGAAACCAAAAACCTCCGATTCTTGGAACCAAAACCGATACCGAATCCCTTTCGGTTCGGTTTTCGGTACCGGTATCGGTTCGGTACCGGTTCGATTTCGGTATTTCGGTTTATTTGCTCATGCCTAAATTGTTTGACGAAAATTAGGTTTTTGACAATATTAGGTGTGACAAGGACATTATTTAAGTGAAGCGGTCGGTACGGGTTGGGTAACGAAGCATTATCGGATGTAAGAACCGGTATAGTTGAACCATTTCCAACAACGACTGATGAAATAATATTTTTTTATTAAAAACAGTATTTAGTCTACCTGAGTCCGAGGCTAAGTGGGCAGGTGCCCCGGTGTCCATGTACCATCCATCATCACTTGAATCCTGTAAAGTGCAAGTACTGAATGCCTGGGGTATGGACGTGGCATCACCTAAATTATGAGGAGCAAACCAAGTCCAAGGAGGCCCAATAGGTTGATCAGGCCCAGACTGAAATGCTTGTGCATAAGAGGTCTGTGGGCCGGGTCCTAGTGGGATGATGTGTTGAGTGGCGTGTTGTGTTTTTCATGTGCTAGATAAAGCACGTCGAAATTTTTTCAACCAACACGCCGCGCTACGGGGTGTTGGTGGCGTGTTGAATGAGTTCGAGCCTAAACACGTCGTGTCACAAGTTGTGATGACCCGAAAATTTTTGACTTATTTAAACCAATTCTCTATACGATTTATTATTTTAACACGCTAAACAAAGTCTGTTAGATTGAGTCTCAAAATTTTAGAACTGTTTCATATATACAATTACCTTTGATTACTCTCGGCAATTCATGAACAATTATATGTATGTATATATATATATGTACAAGTAAAAACGACTTTCCTACAGTAAAACCCTATTTGCTACAGTAAAACACTATTTGCTACAGTAAAACACTATTTGCTACAGTAAAACACTATTTGCTACAGTGAAACCGTATTTTGCTACAGTGCTACAGTGAAAACCGTATTTTGCTACAGTGCTACAGTAAACCGAAAATCCCTTAGCTTTGGTAACTAGTAGCTGCCAGTACATAGGATATGGACTGGTGGGCGCGAATAATTGTATATGGATCCATAGGGCTTGACATCCCCGTCCGAGCTAGAGCACTAGCCTTTTAACGGACGTATGTTATTTGAGTTTAAGACACGTTGGTTTGCGTGTATTAAAACGAATGGGGTAATTATCACTATAGCGTTAAGTTTAGTTACCAGGGTGCTCTGTTACGTAGAATCTATTGATAAACTTTTGATGAAATCTTGTGGTCTATCTTTATATATGTTTATGACTCGAGCAATTAAACCTATAACTCACCAACATTCGTGTTGACTTTTTAGCATGTTTTATTCTCAGGTCCTTAGAATGCTTCCGCTGTGATGTGCTTGTTGCCTGCATGGAGTCTCTCATGCTTTGTACAAAGTTTATTGCATTCAAAATAAAACTGCGTTGTGTAATAAATAATTGGACTGTGATGTCAACCTGTAAATTAAAGACTTATGTATTTCGGGGTTTTGCTTATACCTAAGCACTCGCCCACATGTTTATAACTTTCTATGTTTAGAAAGTCACTTATTTTAATGAATGCAATATTTTATCAAAACGTATCATATAGAGGTCAAAACCTCACTGTGGAATCAATGATTAACGTGCCGCGTCAATAGCGATTTTGACGGGTCGTTACACAAGTGGTCTTAGTTTGGACTGGATTGGATAGATCATATTCATAAATCCTTTTGTGGCTAAATTGAAAGAGTGAAACTTCAAATAATGGATGCTTCAAGAGTTTGATGACTTACTTGATACAAGCTGAAAGAACAAGGACTAAACGTTTAAATTCAATATCAAAGTTTTCTTTTTGTGTTGGAGAAGTTACCGTTATGTTCCAGTGCGATTTCGTTCCATAATTTTAGTTTTATTCAATAAATAAAATAAATAAATAAATAAACATATAGGTATATCAGATCCTTTTGTGAGATTCGGATGTGATCAAGTTTAGTGGTCGCATTTCGTTTTGATCGATTTAGGATCTATAAACTCTATTGAAACCCTAGATATATTAGGAGGGGTTTCTTGATTTGCAGAACAAATAATTCGTCTGGTTAGGGTTTCAGTTTTCTTTTCCCGTAATCCTCCAAATAACAAATCACTATACGGTACTATTTCTCACCTACTTTTTTTTTTTTTTTTTTTTTTTTTTTTTTTTTTTTTTTTCATGTTTGTATTTTTGGTCATCTCAACATTATGATTCTTCATAATTATAATATAATTGTTATCATGTTATTTAGTTTAAAGGAGTTTTTTTAGTAAATTATTTATTCTCGGTAATTGTATTCTTTTGAGGCAATTGATAAATTTAGCTTATGTGTTCGTCAACATGTACATGTTTTAGAAAGATAGGTTAAGTAAGATATGGAAGAAATTAGTACTCTGTATTTGTAAGTAAATATTCGGTTATCTACCACCACCCAGATCAAAGATGAGTCCGTTTGTATTGCTAGTAAAGTAGTAATAGCAAAAGTTTGATCATAACCATATGCAATCACAGCTGCAGTAAGCTCGTTGATCATGCGGATGACATTTATCCAGCAGTTGCACCAGCATCAACATTGTGAATCGTTAAGAGAAGCTGGGACTGTTATAACGACATTTTTGACAACTATCCGAGGTACGACTCTTCAGTTTATTTCATCATTTCAAGCATCATTGATGATATTCTTTCAACCATAAATTCCCTTTCTTGACTTTTGTTGGGAGACAACAATCTTTGGTGTGTCATTAAAGCCTAATATGACCCTAAAAGGTCACAACTTTAGGTCGTTCTGCGCATTGCGCTTTATAATCATTGCATCTCCTTCCAATCAGCCTTTTAGTAGCAGCTAAATAATATCCATGTTAAAATATGAATAGAGATTTTATTTGTATTACCTGAAGCTGTAGACAGTAAATTAGTATTTCTCAGAATCCTGAATAATGCTTGAATAGTATGTGTAGTCTGTTAATTGTGAAGTGGCGCAGTTTATAAAAACTAAAAAGTGATTTTAGAACTGTAAGCTGATTGTATAAAATCCATTTGATTAATATTGTTGATGAAACAACTATGTATCCGAAATCTATAAATAGACTTACCAAAAATGGTGCCAGCAGGGTTTTGACTATTTGGTTCTTGGTACCATCAGTGATGAGATGAACATGTTCTTCTGCATCACTTAAAGCAACGGTAGGAGGTGTGGTCCCGGATTTCCGTAATTCCGTTCAATCATCCTACCAAACAGCAATACACGACGAGTTTGTTGTTCCGAGGTAAATATCTATCACTGCAGCTTCATTCCATTTTCCCTCCATTAGATTCAGTACTCTTGATCAAACTTCTTTTTGCTCTGTTCCTATTTAAATGTGAGTGAAGCTTCATTCAGAAATAGTCAATATTTTTCTTAGGTAAAAAAGTTCATTGTATTCTTTGTACCAAAGCATGAAAATAATAAGAAAGGACTCTAGTTGGCTGTGGACTAAACCAATCACCCTGATTGGATATAACCACGTAATACATTGTGTTGTTTGTTTTTCGCACATAATTCCTTCCGTTTGTTTTTTGTGAGATCATAATTTTCTAAAATCGTTGTTAGTGTTTGGGTCCTATCAATTCTAACATCTGTTTACTGTTAGTGAGTACTGGTAGATATCCATACATACTTATTTACTTATATCAGATGTAAAATTTGATATCCTAGGCTCACTATGTTATTCATTTTATTTTCTTTATAACTTTATTAATATTAATATACACGAAAAACAGATAGTACAGTGTAGTCAATATGTCAGGCTGTTTGAGACTTGCAGGTGGCTTATTGTTGAAACTGCCATTCACAACCATCTTTACATATCTTCAGGTTAGCTGTTAACACAGTTAATCATTGAATGGGCCGCTCCTTTTTTTCCGGACGAGATATATAATTTACATTTAATTTTCTGGATCTAAAGATCTATTGAGATACAAAATGTTTCATTGACAACATCGATCGATCTGTTTGATACTAACAATTGACTATTGACCATTGACCACGACCTAGCATACATTGCACTAATGCTAAAACCAACAGACATTTGACATTGACACGAACGGACAAATTCTCATCATCACACTTCACCAACATCCATATCGCATGCTTGCAATTGATGGCGAACATCCATAACCTTACAACTTTTGGGGTTTTGCGTTATGTTTTTTATGCCAACACACTATATTGATATCTCTTTTTTTTCATATCTTTTTGTATAACTGTAATTCCATTTTAACATCATACATACCACTGTGTAACATATTATTATATATTTTACAGACACAACTAAAGGCCTCAAATTTGTTTGAAACAGCAAGTCAAGCCAATTTGTAATGTGATGCTTACAAAACTCTAAAATGTAACAACATAATCTGAGAACTAGATCAGGGATACACAAGCAAACTCCAACAATAGCTTTTTCCGTTGAAACTCTTCAACAGGTGCAACACGGTTGTCCTCAAGCCACTTGGTCGTGTCAGCAATAGCATTCTTGATTTCCTTAATACTCTCCGATTGCAGTTCTGATCCGTTCACGTGATTGTACTCGTTGAGCTTAGTCCTCATGTTGTACACACATTTCTCTAATGCATTGTAGGCGTTCATCTTCATCATGAATTCTTGATCCTCAAGTTTGTACTTCTCAGCGTCTTTTATCATATTTTCAATCATTTCCTTAGAGAGTCTCCAGTTTTCATTATTAATGACGAGTTTTTGTGTCTGGCCCGTAGATAATATCTTAGCTGTGACAGTGAGGATACCATTGACATCGATTTCTAAACATACATTGATTCGTAAAGTTCGTCGCGGTGCAAGTGGTATTCCGCGAATACCAAACTTGCCTAAAAGATGGTTATCTGTAGATTTGGCTCTTTCACCTTGATATACAGAGATACGAACAGAAGTTTGGTTATCTCTACTTGTAACAAAAGTTTTGGACTTTTTTGTGGGTATTAGAGTGTTTCGTGGGATCACAACGTGCATTTGTTTTCTATCTCTAGTTGATTCTACACCAAGTGACAAAGGAGTGACATCTGATAACATCAGATCACGAAAACTCTCATCACCGACATCAGTTAACTTTGCAGCCATAACGGCCGCACCATATGCAACAGCTTCATCCGGGTTCACGCTCTTGCATAGCTGTTTCCCATCGAAAAATTCCTGCAACATAGACTGGATTTTAGGTATCCTAGTTGAACCACCTACAAGAATAATCTCGTCAACAGAAGACTTTTCAATATTTGCGTCGTTCAAACATTTCTCCACAATTTGAATGCACTCTTCGAATGACTCCATGTTCAGCCCTTCAAATTTAGCTCGAGTAAACTTCATTGAAAAGTCAATCCCATCATGCAAGCAATCCAATTCGATGGATGACTGAGTAGCGCTTGAGAGAATCCTTTTTACTTTCTCGCAAGCAAATCTCAACCGCCCAAATGCTCTTTGGTTCCCTGTGAGGTCCTTATTCCATTTTCTATTGAATTCTCGAACACAATGGTCCACCATTCGGTTATCAAAATCCTCACCTCCTAAATGAGTGTCACCGCCAACAGCTTTTACCTCAAAAACACCACCTTCTTCTATCGTTAGCAGAGAGACATCAAAAGTGCCCCCACCTAAATCGAAGATGAGAACATTTACCTTGCCAATAATATCAGCCTTATTGTCCAGACCATAGGCTATCGCAGCTGCTGTAGGCTCATTGATCATGCGCACAATGTTTAAACCAGCAATAGTACCAGCATCTTTTGTTGCTTGACGTTGTGAATCATTAAAATAAGCCGGGACAGTTATTACAGCACTTTTCACTGAATTTCCAAGGTACGCCTCGGCAATTTCTTTCATCTTTCCAAGAATCATTGATGAAATTTCTTCGGCCAAAAATTGTTTTTCTTCACCTTTGTAGGTGACTACAACTGTTGGTATGTCGCCACGCCCTCGTGTGACCTTAAAAGGCCACAACTTCATGTCTTCCTGCACTTTGGAATCACTAAATCTCCTTCCAATTAACCCTTTACCATCTGAAAGGAACATGGTTGATATGCTCGTTACACCCACAACAAAATTACATAATAACAAAGGTAGCCACTTTTTTGAAATTTTACTAGCATATGAAAGTCTTAACAGTGGCGAAGCTTGAACATGCTTTTTTTTTTTTTTTTTTTTTTGTGGGGGTGGGGGGGGAGCGGGCAATAGTATACTGTGAAAGATGTTTTATCTTGTTCGATTTGAAAGATGTTTTATCTTGTTCGATTTGAAAGTCTGCAACTATTGTGGATGTATTTTGAAAGCATCCAACATAAAGGTGGATACTTTTTGATTTAGTCAATCATTTGGTTACTCTTGGAAACCAAAATAATGTTCACAGAATCAAAATTATTTTCAAATTAAATGAAGAAAGTAACCAAAGTAGTAAAGTTAATAGACTGACCAAATACAGTATTAGCAGGATTCATGGCAACTTGGTTTTTGGCACCATCACCGATGAGTCGTTCTTCATCAAGGAAAGCGACACATGACGGGGTGGTTCTGTTGCCTTGTTCGTTGGGAATGATTTCTATTCGATTACGGTTCCATACTGCCACACATGAGTATGTTGTTCCTAGGTCGATGCCGATCGTTGTTGCTTCTTCCCTTACCTTTGATTCCTCCATTACACTTAATATAAAAAATGAAGGTGAATTAACGTCCCCTGCTCTCCTTTTTATTTAGTGTGATCTGTCTATCCATCTTTGATTCTTTGATGATATGTAATATAAAAGTCAGATAGACAAAGTAAACAATAAAAGAAGTCTCTTTATAATACATCAGTGACCATTATTTTATCTATAATAAGTTGTTAATTAGCTTTTGCTTATCTATTGTTGGGTTTTTATATTATAGGGAAACCCACATGAAATTGAGTGGTAACCTCCAAACGTTGTAAATTGAGCAAGTCAAACGGTTCGAAATTATCCAATTTTTATATCAGTTATTGGTTTAAACAATCACTAATTAGTAATCACTAATTAGTAATCACTAATAATAAATTATATGTATGTGTGGATTGTGTGTGTATGTGTAGTAATTACATGAGGTGTAAAATAGAATAAACTATGTTGTTAGACTCCAAGGTTCGTTTCATATTTCACGTTCGGCTCTATATTGCACGTTTGGGACTCAACTTTCTTTTTTGAAGTGCTTGATCCAATAAGTTTGTAATTATGTAGTTAGTCCTTCCATTTAATGACCGTCAGAAAAAACTTGTTAAGTGTTAACATGTTGCCATGCAAGGGTATGAGACAAACCGCGTAATATAAGAACTTTATAGGACAAACCTCGTGATTTAAGTTTATTGGACCAACCGCGTCGAAAAAAAGTTTAGTGACAAACGTATGAGACGAAAACCAACGACGTAATCTTTTCTTCAAATTATTTATGTATGATATTCAAGCAAAAAATCTTTACGTGGCTAAAGTTGAAAAAGTTAAAGTTTGTTAACATATTGAAATAGCTAAAATCCTATTGTGACTTGAAATTTTACACGTTTTATAGTTAACTTTCTTTCAAGTTTAGTTTGGATTTTATTCACAATAAATCCTTTTGTGGCTAAATTATAAAAATGGATGCTTCAATTTTAGGTTTACCAATATGCCATGCATATAAACTTATGAGTCCTTCTTTTCTCTAAAACCAATTGGTGATAGAGGAAGGTTCCCCTAAGCTTATATATGCACATTTGTTTATATCACTTTCCGATGTGGGACACAATGAATCAATTAGCTCCAACAGCTTCATGAGTATGAGGACTTATTTGATACAAGTTGAAAGGTTAAGGACTAGAATTTAAAACTTAATAAAATGTTTTTTTGTAGGGGAACTGGCGAAGTTACCGTTATGCTCCAGTATCTTCGAATGAGAGTTCGTTCCATGTTATGGGAGGTGATCCGGTATCTGCATCCTCAATTTGTACCTTAAAGTTTTGAATGAACAAGTTTGGCCTATCAAATTGTTTGGAGAAATTCACCACTTTATGTGATCGCCTTTCATTGAGGGTTTATCGATTTAAGATATATAACCTCTACTGAAACCCTAGATATATTTGGGGTTCTCGTTTTGGGCGGCCGTTTTCGGCGCGTGTTTTCGGCGCCCGATTTCGGGGCCCGTTTTCGGCGCGCGATTTCGGGGCCCGTTTTCGGCGCGCGTTTTCGGCGCACGTTTTCCGTCGCCCGTTTTCGGCGCCCGTTTTTGGCGCGCTTTTTCGGCGGTCGTTTTCGGCCCGCGTTTTTCGGCGCGCGATTTCGATCGCGTTTTCGGCGAGCGTTTTCGTCGCGCAATTTCAGGGCCCGTTTTCGGAGCGCGTTTTCTGCGGCCGTTTTCGGCGCGCGTTTTCGGCGGCCGTTTTCGGTGCGCGTTTTTAGCGCGCGTTTTCGGCGCGCGTTTTCGGCGCGTAATTTCGGGGCCCGTTTTCGGGGCTCGTGTTCGGAAGAGATACATCAAAAAATACAAACAAGAAAATTTTTACTAGCCCGACCCAACCGACCCGGGTCTTGACCCAACCGACCCGGGTCTTGACCCAACCCGACCCGGGTCTCGACCCAACCCGTTCGACCCATTTTAATTCTGACCCGTTTCGACCCATGACCCATTTCGACCCGAACCCATTTGATATTTGACCCAACCCGACCCATCTCGACCCATTTGCCAGGTATAGATAATAATAAATCATCATAAGGTATCTCCTACCTAATTTTATAATGTTATATGAAGTTGTTTATATTTTTGGTTATCTAAACATTATGATTCTACATTAATATAAGATAATCGTTATCATGTTACCTATTTGTTTATAGTGTAATTTAGTTTAAAGGAATTACTAAATAATTGCTTTTTTTCTTGGGTTCAAACATCCCTACCATCATATCTTTGTATGGCTAAGGGGGTTGAAAAAGGTCACGGGATAACCCAGCTCACGTACATCTGATTATAAACTCTCCTTCACCGAGTAGCCTTAACAGGGAAAACATTCCCTTTAGAAAGATATCAAAAGTATTACCTTTCAAATCAACGATGAGTGTGTTTCTCTTGCTAGTAATAGCTGAATTTTCGTCAAAAACATATGTAAATGCAGCTGCAGTAAGCTCGTTAATCATTCAGATGATGTTTAATCTAGAAATGGCACCAACATCCTTTGTTGCTTGACGTTGTGAATAGTTAAAAGAAGTCAGGCTATTGTAAAAAACTTTTTTGACAATTTTCCTAAGTAAGGCTCCGCAGTCCAAGCATTATTGATAAATTTTCTTCAGCCATAAAAATGCTCCTGTCTGACCTTTATAGGAGACAACAATCTTTAGTAAGTATGTCATTAGGGCCTTCTATGACCATAAAAGGTCACAAGTTCGTCTGGCACTTTCGAGTCACTGTATGTCCTTCCAATAAACCTTTTAGCACTTTAACTAATATCAATGTTAAAATATGAGTAGAGATTTTAGTAACTGGAGGAATAGATTAGTAAATTGGTATTTTTCACAATCCAGAATAATGAGTGAATATGTATTTCTAGTCCAATAATTGTATGCATAAAAATTTTCTTCTCATTTTCAATGTAGGACCTTGGCTTACACCCCAACAAACCTCCCCTCAAACATAAGTTCCTCATAAGCCTCCCCTCAAATGACAGTTGGGGTCCATTCATCGTTAATAGGTTGAGAGGGGTGCGCCCACTGCGCAGTCCACCACATTTGGGCTATAGCCTGGCTCGATAGGGTCATATCCCAAATAACATATTCTGCACATAAGCCCAAGAATCTCTTATTACTTCAAAATCAATTGATAGTCGAGGGAGACCCGCTAGACTTACATGCATACATTTATTTCTTCCCATGTACAATGTGAGACTTTGTTTGCACCCCAACAGTTAGTTACCAACAATTGTTGGTTGGGAATCCCCCGACCACACAACCCGACCAATGGCAGAGTGTGCAACTTGGTCGGGCAATGGACGTTTTCAAGGTGCACCTTGTTGTTGATATCATTTGGTGTAAAAGTCATATGACACATATTTGATGTTTCGATCCCGCAGAACACTCCCAATACCTAGGAAGAAAACAAATATTTATCGTACAGTATCTGATAACCAGTCGAGTACGAGAACCAATGTGTATCAAGGTGGAAAAATCAGTACTATTGACAACCATTTGTTGGGGAACTTCATAATTTCTGGAATATATACCACCTGCTCCCAAAGGAGTTGCAAACATTATGGTCTGCTTTGAAATAGAAAAAAAAAAAATGTATCTTCATGTACGGTAACAACTGAGATAATGTCAACCGGTGAAACTGAGAAACTTATCATCACAAACAAAAATGGAAGAGTAACTACTTAAACGCCCTTCAGATCGTAATCAAGATGTCCAAGATTGAGGTGTGGTTATCCGACACCCGTCTACCAGATATGAAAAGAAATGTATATGATTCGAGAGATGGAGACCAAGTCATAATAGTTTATACCCATAAAGTTCATTCTGGCATCTGGATTGGTTTGCTCAAAATAACACTTAGGGAGTTTATAGGTCGTTTTACACGTAAGACCTTTAGTTTGGGTATTATATATGCTATTCGATAACCGCTAATGTAAATCCCAATAATATATGTATGGCGATGTACACACGAGTGAAGCGTATGTGCCACGTAATCCCCCTTTATTCGAAAAGTTTGTTACGCAGATGAGTGGTACGCGTGCCACGTCAGCCACACTCATGTAACAAACTTACTACCTATAAATAGACCCAATGGCGACTCTATTTGTGTACCCGTGGGATCACGGGACACCGCTAGTTTGAAAATTTTTAGTATAAAATACTCTTTAAATTGTATAGGATACCACTAAATTTAACTCCATGACCCCATATATTTTTCAAATTTATAGTTTTTCTTTTAAATTGTTTAGGACGCCACTAAATTTAACTACTCGGACACCATATATTTGCCCAGTTTGTAGTTTTTTGAAAGTAAATTATCACTAAAATAGCATTCAAATATAACTAGTAGTGAAAAAAAAGTTCGGGACCCCATTGCGTTTTAATCCTGGAATCGCCACTGAATAGACCCTTTGGTCATTCATTGCAGGGTCTACACTCACACGCTAAACTTCTTACTATGCGGAAATTCACTTTGAGGTCTAGGTTTACAAATTCTGATTGCCTCAATCGGAATTCATTGCTTAAGATATGATTTACTCAACCATTCGAGTAGATTAATCAACCGATTGTTTTACACCCTCACGAATCCAGATATCGATCGAGTTTGCACAATTTTTTTCTTTTTATTTCTTTTTCGCAAAGCAAGTGGATTTTATTAATAACTTCAAATATTTTCACGATCGTGTTTGCACGATTGACAGAGATAAAACGATTGGATAAACCATTTCCCCTTTAATTTTACCTTCGAGCTTATTAACATGGATACTAGGTTCGATCAATACCCATGCGATCCATTATGTTTTCTAATGTGTATTCACAGGCAAACAAAAACCTGATAACTAAGGTTTTTCATCAAAAATGAAAGCACCTATGAAGAAAGGGGACAAGCAAACGCACCAACGGGCGAGCTATGCACCTACAAAACCATAAACAAACCAAACCAAACCGAACAAGTAACTAGGCAACCTAGACAAAGCACAAACCGAGGACGAGCCTTGCCGCAAGCCACATAAAACACCTAAACCAACAAAAAGAACATTGAAACAACTAGCAAACCCCAACCAAAGCAAAGAACCCAATACTAAGGTAAAAACCAAACAAACTAAAAAGCCGAAATTAACGCAACCCACTATTTACGTCTTATGGATCCAAGTTTATCCCCACAATTGAGGCCTTCTTGCTCTTCTTCCTAATTTGATCAACTTCTCTTCAACACGTTAAAGTGAACTGCTTTGCCAGACGAGAATGAATAAGCTTATGGAGACGCATTAGGAAAGAACAAAGTAGAGGTTGACTCGTGACAAACAGAACGCAGGCCTTTAAAGGCATCGAAGTTGGGAAAATCTAAAGAAAAAAATAAGATTCATTACCAAGAACAATATCGTCTTCAAAATCTCGGAGACGAATCGCCACAATGCTCTTACCTTTTTTTTTAAATATCCTCCTTAACATTAATTTTAACTTTATTAATTCCTGAAGACAAAACCATAACCTTTTAACAATTCTGAAAATTACTCTACTCATGTCCACATTGTGTTTCACAAACTTTACCATCACATGGAAAATCACTTGGTTCTTTATCTGAATCGACATGACCAACACCAAAAGGGAATATCAAACGCATGAATAGCTGCAGCATTCTCCACTTTACCCATCGTAACATATATATCTACAGAGACCTCAGCCTGAACGAGCGAAAATAGCGCACCGGCATCATTCATCAACACACCATTCGAGCATTGAGCATCGTCAACGACCCCTATAGGTAGGGGTGTTGAATCTTTGGTTAGAAACCATTTAAACCGAATCCAAATCAAATCGAAAAAACTGAATCAAATTTGAAACATGGTTTTAGGATCGAGCAAAACCGAAATCGAATTTAAATTTGGGTTTAAGGTTTGGTTTTAAATTTTGAATTTAGTTAACCGAAAACCAATTATAAAACCAAACTCAATCTATACAAAATTAAATAAATATATTAAGTTATTAGTATTTATCACACCCCTAGTTAGGGCCTGGGCGAAATGTGATTCAATATCATAATACATACCAACATATTATAAAATGAGAACAAATACTATATGAATAAAACCAAATTTGCAGCGGAAGGATTAATAATGTCGTTACAAGAATTATAAATTGTTCAAATGCAGAAAAGTAAATATGCGATAAGTCTTGATCCTAGCCAAGTAAGTCATCACATAAGCAGTAGATATAGAGGTCCTGATCATTCAGTACCTGTGACAAACATGCTAAAAGTGTCAACCAAAAAGGTTGAGTGAAATTCATAGGTTTAACAAATATGATTGACCGTTTGTTCTTAGACCACAAGATTTGTTATAAAAGTAGATCACGCAGATCCAAAAGTAGTACTGATTCGTGATATTTTAGACTAAACGTTTGTTTTGTTGCCCCGATGATAAGTTGACAGTACCTTATCACCATGTTTAAATCATTATTAAGTAATACAAAGACATCGCGGTCAAATGTATCGGGGACGTTACTCCAGATAGGCCTACCCCCAATAATTAAGAATGCCTTATCCTGAAAGCAATTAAAAAATATCACTGTGGGGTCTTAGTAGCATAAGCTAGTCATAGTACAGTTTAGGTTCGTACTTGTGTCTAAGTTGTTTAAAGTATAAAAGCAGCATGTGTCTCACCCCAGTAAGTATAAAAAGTGCTATAGCAATAAGAGTGGGGCTATGAAAGTCACCTTAGTAATTCGATGAGATAAAGTAATCCTTAAAGAGGAAGTATGGATGATTGAAGCACGGAATAAGTCAACCTAAGAATAAGTTGAAAATAGTTTAGATGTTTTACCCGTATTATGATAAGTGTAAGTATTTTCTTTTATAGTAAGTTTAAAGAAGGTTTATCATTTTGGAAAGGCTTTTCATACTAGACAAGCTTCCAATCTAACACTTTCAATTTAAAATGGCCTTTTCAGGTCATAGGTTTCTGAGCCACAGGATCCTTTAACTCGGTAATCCAAACTCTCCGCCTAGACTTTCGAGCGTCCATCCACTCGAGAAAGATCAAGATCTATACCCATCTAATATACCGTTCCAATACGTTTTTAGGTGCGTATAGGAATACAACACTTTAAATACTTTATACAATAAGTATTTACTTAAGTTCGATTGTATTATCGTTATTAAGATTGTTTGGTTTTTAAATCCTAATAATAAGTAGGATATATTTAAGTAGGTAAACAAGTGTTATACATAGAAGTTGTGTTTTATGAATGGGTATGTATTAATATCAAGTTAATATGTATATATATATATATATATATATATATATATATATATATATATATATATATATATATATATATATATATATATATATATATCTTATATTTAAAATATGTATAGTTTAATTTTAAGTTTTATGTCAATATAAGTACCAATAATTATCTGAAAATGCTAACAAGTGTTTTATTGATTTCATAACAGTAAGTGACATGTATAAAACAATATAAAAATTTTCTATACATAAATATTAAGTTTTATGTATTAAATATTAAATTTTTTTATAGCTAAAATACAAATAAATAGATAAACAAGTTTAATAACACATTTTATATTTTTCTTAGGTTCTACTGACCAAAATAAACTTAGTAAAAATTTATAAATTTTTTTTATGGTGTAAAAGTATTTATTTCTAATTTCTTTTTCGGTTCAAGATAAATCAAAGTTTATAAAGTAATAATTATTATATCAACTCAATTAATTCATCTAAAATTTTCGTATGCCTAATATAGTGTATTAAGCTTAGAAAAATTATTTGTACATTTATATTAATAGTTTAACTATTTAATTCAACTTTTGTATTATTTTTAGTTTAAATTCAGAATTAAATAGAAATATATAATTATTAATTCTAAAAATAATTTTTATAACTTTCTTATTAGTTCCTAAGTAATTTCCCTTGATTATTGTAGTCATAAACATGTTATATCATTAAATTCTATTTTTCTTTTTAAAACAGATTTTCCGGTACTGTAGCAAAAGTAGAAGAAAAAATACAAATTAATTATTTAAAATGACAAATAATCAAACATAAATTTTTATAATTACTTTTATGACCTAAGGAACAATCGAAAATTATAAAACATAATATATAAAATTGTTTACTATTTATTTCTTCATTATCTATATATACCGAATATAAAAAAAATCAGTTTTTGATTTTTAATAAATATAAATTCGAATGTATAATTCATAAAAATAATTTTTATAGTCATTAGGATACTTAATACTAATTATCATATATTTACATTATTTATTATAATTAATTTCGTATTTATTTGGTATTTAACATAAAACTAGCACAAAAATATGATAAAAACTAAATAAAAACTATAAAAATAATATAGAGAACTTACAAAAATAATTTTTGCAGAGGTTTGAGAGAGAATTCTTCAAGTTTTTGGTGTACAAAATTTGTGAACTAGGCTATGGTATTTATAGTTACAATTTTTGGTAAAGAGAAAATAAAAAAATACAAAAGTTTATATAAAAAATAACTAGTGTCTTGTAAAAAAATTAAAAGTATTTATGGCCAGTCATGCCACCATTTCAAAATATAAATAAATAAAAGTAAAGTTAAAAGTAGGAATAAAATAAATAAAAGTAGATCTAGATCTAGTTTATATATAAAAAAATACTACTTTTTAAAAATATATATATATATATATATATATATATATATATATATATATATATATATATATATTTCATAGTTCTAAAAATGTTAACTAACTAAATTTCTATTTTTATTTAATTATTAAATACTAATTTTGATAAATATAAATATATATTTGGTATTTATAAAATTATAATTACTAAATGTGGTTTTTATTTAATTAAATTATTACTTTATAATTTTATTAGTTTTATATATGTTACTACATTTATATATACTTGTATTTATTAATTGTATAATATATTAACTAAATACAAAATTAATATAAGTATTTTATATGTAATCATGTTATGACATAATTTTTTTTTTATAAAAATTCTTACGCGTACGTTGTTGAATAAAATTTATTATTCGTTTAACGTTCGTTAATTTTGTATGTATATAACGACCTTTTATTAGTACTTAGAGTTTATTCATTATACTTAAATCTTTTGTTCGGGCATTATATAGATGGAAAAATGAGGGTCGTTATAGTACCTCCCCGTTAATGAAAACTTCGTCCCGAAGTTTTAAGTGGAGTTCCCGTCTGCTTCATCAACAGTTGGGAAGAGATGGGGGTATTTTCGTATCATTTGGTCTTTGCGTTCCCAGGTATATTCGGGGCCTCTACGCGAATTCCAACGGACTTTAATAATAGGTATGTTGCTCTTACGAGTCTCTTTGACCTCTTCTTTCATAATCTCTATAGGTTCTTCGACAAAGTGCATTTGCTCATCAATGCGGATATCATCCAAAGGAATAACAAGAGTATCTTCGGTGAGACACTTTTTCAGATTTGAGACATGAAACACATCATGTACTTGACTTAGTTCAGCTGGAAGTTCTAATCGATACGCAACGGGACCGATTCTTTGAATAACTTTGAAAGGTCCAACATAACGCGGACTGAGTTTACTTCGTTTACCGAAGCGGATAACACCTTTCCAAGGAGATACTTTTAACATAACGTTATCTCCAACTTGGAATTCTAACGGTTTTCGGTGAGGGTCGGCATAACTCTTTTGTCGACTACGAGCGGTTTCTAAACGCTTCTTGATTTGCACGATCTTTTCGGAAGTTTCATGAATAAGTTCAGGACCAGTTAATTGTCTGTCCTCGAGTTCATCCCAACACAACGGAGATCTACATTTGCGACCGTATAAAGCTTCGAATGGTGCAGCTTTAATACTAGAGTGATAGCTGTTGTTGTAAGAAAACTCGACTAAAGGTAGGTGTTTATCCCACCCTTTACCGAAATCGATAACACATGCTCGTAGCATATCCTCCAAAGTTTGGATAGTTCGTTCACTTTGACCGTCCGTTTGCAGATGATAAGCTGTACTCATGTCGAGTCGAGTTCCAAGAGACGCTTGCAAGGATTTCCAGAAATTGGAAGTAAATCGACTATCGCGATCCGAGATAATAGAAGTAGGGACACCATGACGAGTAACAATCTCTTTAACATAGAGTCGAGCTAACTTTTCCATTCTGTCAGTCTCTTTGATTGGTATGAAATGTGCAGACTTAGTGAGACGATCAACTATGACCCAAATCGTATCATTGCCATTTGCAGTCTTAGGAAATTTTGTGATAAAGTCCATAGCTATACCATCCCACTTCCACTGTGGAATATCGGGTTGAGTTAGAAGACCAGAAGGCTTTTGGTGCTCGGCTTTGACTTTCGAACAAGTAAGACACTTACTCACATAAGTAGCAATGTCGCCTTTCATGTTGGGCCACCTGTAGAACTCTTTCACATCCTGATACATTTTACTAGAACCGGGATGAATAGAATACCTAGTCTTATGTGCTTCATCCAAGACTAGTTCACGGAGATTACCATAACGAGGAACCCAAATTCGATTACCAAAGTATCTTGTACCATTGGACTTAACTTGCAGTTGGTTTTCGAAATTTATAGGTCCTTCTCCTTCGATAAGTGTAGGTTTGATAGCTTTAACTTGAACTTCGCAGATTCGAGAGATGAGATTCGATTTGATCTTAAGATTCAAGGCACGAACACGCCTAACTTCGTCCTTTCGACTTAGAGCATCGGCAACTACATTTGCCTTTTACGGATGATACTTTAGTTCACAATCATAATCATTTAACAATTCGAGCCATCGTCTCTGTCTCATGTTTAGCTGTTTCTGATTAAAGACATGCTGAAGACTCTTATGGTCGGTGAATATCGTAAACTTAGTACCGTATAGATAATGTCGCCACATCTTCAGAGCGAATACCACAGCACCTAACTCCAAATCGTGTGTGGTGTAATTAACTTCATGTTTCTTTAATTGTCGGGAGGCATAAGCGATAACCTTCTTGCATTGCTTTAGAACACAACCGAACCCTTATTTCGAGGCATCGCAGTAGACAACAAAATCGTCGGAACCTTCAGGTAAAGATAAGATCGGAGCAGTGGTCAACTTCTCTTTCAGAATCTTAAATGCAGACTCTTGTTCTTCGGACCACTCGAATTTCTTCCCTTTGTGAGTTAACTTGGTGAGAGGCTTTGCAAGAAGAGAAAAATCTTTAATAAATCTTCGGTAGTAACCGGCAAGTCCCAAAAATTGGCGAATATGCTTCGCAGTCTTTGGCACTTCCCAATTCTGAACAGCGGTGATTTTAGCGGGATCGACATGTATTCCATTACTATCTACCACATGTTCAAGGAAGTGTATGGTTCTAAGCCAAAACTCACACTTAGAAAATTTTGCGTAGAGTTTTTCTTTTCTTAAGAGTTCAAGAATCAATCGTAAATGTTGCTCATGTTCTTTCTCGCTTTTAGAATAGATCAAGATGTCGTCAATGAAAACAATAACAAATTTATCAAGGTAAGGCTTGCAAACACGATTCATAAGATCCATAAATACGGATGGATCATTGGTTAAACCGAAAGTCATAACACAAAATTCGTAATGTCCGTATCGGGTGCGGAATGCAGTCTTAGGAATGTCGGACTCCTTGACTCTGAGCTGGTGATAACCGGATCTTAAATCAATCTTAGAATAAACGCTTGACCCTTGAAGTTGGTCGAATAGATCATCAATGCGAGGTAACGGGTAACGGTTCTTTATGGTAAGCTTGTTGAATTCTCGGTAATCAATACACATTCTCAACGTACCATCCTTTTTTTTGACAAATAAGATAGGAGCTCCCCACGGGGACGAACTTGGACGAATAAAACCTAGATCCAAAAGTTCTTGGAGTTGGTTAGAAAGTTCCTTCATTTCGGAAGGTGCTAAACGATACGGTGCTTTAGCAATGGGTGCAGCACCAGGAGATAAATCGATTTGAAATTCAACTTGACGAGGTGGTGGAAGACCAGGGAGATTTTCGGGAAACACATCGGGAAAATCTTTAACAACCGGGACGTTTTCAATACGCGTTTCTTCGGATTCGATCATTTTAACGTGAGCTAGTATGGCGGAGTAACCTTTCACAAGGTACTTACGGGCTTTAAGACATGAGATGATATTAAGATTGGAACAACTTCGTTTGCCTTGGATAATAAGAGTTTCTCCACTTCCTAACGGAATTTGAACGGTCTTATCGAAACACATGATGGCTGCTCTCAATGGACCTAACCAATCCATTCCAACCACTACATCGAAACTACCTAGCTCGACCGGCAAAAGGTCTATCTTGAATTCCTTATCAGCTAGAATTAGGTTGCAGTTTTTATATATTTTATCAACTTTCATTAACTTCCCATTAGCCACTTCTACTAATCGTCTGGTTTGTAGGGTTTGGGGCTTTTCAGTAAAAAGGGTGCAAAACTCATTTGACACATAACTCTTATCGGTTCCCGTATCAAATAAAATAGTGGCATAACAATTATTGACGAGGTACGTACCGGTAATGACCTCATCCTCATCACTAGCTTCTGCAGCAGTAATCACAAAAGCACGACCTTTGGCAGTAGCATTTGCTCCAGTAGCTGGAGTATCTTTCTTCTTTGGACAATTCGGGCTAATATACCCCTTTTCACCACAAGTATAGCATGTTGGAGGAGCTCTAGCTGGAACAATGGCTCTATTCTGAGGTAGGGTTCTACAAGTCTTTGCAGCATGACCTATCTTCTTACATATTGTACACACAGTAGTGCACTTTCCCGGATGATGCCTTTCACATTTAGAACAAAACAGACTAGTACCCTGATAACCGGGTCTCGTACCATTCGCCGGTTTCTTATTAACATTTTGAGCTGAACCCTGAGATGGTTCAAATTTCCTCTTATTGTCACCGTTTTTAACTTCGACTTGTTTATTAACCGAAACTCTCCTACGTTTAGCCATCATTAAACTCTGTGCCATGTGGATCACAGCATCCACAGTAACCTTTTCGGCAGAAATCACATTCCTTTGAACATCCTCGGGTAGACCCTCGATATACCGCTCTATCCTGCGGGCTTCGGTTGGGAACATTTCGGGACATAAGGTAGAAAGCTCCAAAAAACGATTGGAATAGCTTTCGATATCGGTTCCTTTAACTCTGAGTTCCCAGTACTCAGCCTCGAGCTTTTGGACTTGACTTCTTGGGCAAAACTTAGTGATCATCATGCCTTTGAGTTCATCCCATGGGGTAGTATTAGCATTATCTATTCCCACAGATTTGGCATGAGCAGTCCACCATGTCATAGCATTGCCAGTGAGTGAACTTGTGGAAAACTTCACTCGATCATTATCTCCACAGTTACAGATACGGAAGATTGATTCTAGCTTTTCAAACCATCGGACCAGTTCTACGGCTTCTTCTTTTCCACTAAAAGTGGGTGGGTTACAGTTCTTAAAATCTTTATAGGAGCAAGTTTTAGAAGGAACATTATGATTGTTGTTGTTAATGTTATTGCCTTCGGCGGCCGCTAGCAGCAATTGAAATTGCTCAGTAGAAAGAGTGACATTTGGTATAAGATTGTTGTTGGTGTTGTTGTTGTTACCACGAGTTGAGTGAGCCATTGATCTTCAATACATAAATACATTATTAGTTGAAGAATCAAGATGTTACAAGTTTACAATCATGATTTATAACGTTTGCACAACACACATAGGTGAATAAGACAATATGCTTAAATAAACACTTAACATTATTGGAAACGAGGCATTATATAAGCCTTTATTACACGAGTTTGGAATGGAAAAAGTTTAGGCATAAGCCTTTACATAGATGGGTAAATGGAAAATAGGAAAACAAAAGGTAGGTTTTAGTTCTTCTTTTTCTCGTTCTCAGCTTCCTTCATAAATTTCTCTATCTTTTCATTTTTCTCCTTTTGTTTCTCGTGGAGGTATTCAAAATTATCGTAGAGGTTAGTGATGCGGCTGTTGACAAAGTTGTTGTTGAAATCCTTGATAGCCAGTTGATGATTGATTCGGTTTTTCTCTATTTTCATCTTAGACTCAACTAGTTCTTGGAGGTAGGCAAGAGATTGCTTTCCCCAACGGGTATTCCGTTCTTCCTCAGTCTTCACTTTCATTACTGTCTCCATTACTTTGTCCATGTTATTTTTCACAAGTTTTTCTAGTTTTTCAGTTTGAGAGTCGAAGGACTCTTTGATGATTTCTTTCAAGATTGTGTTTTCTTTTTCTAGGTTGTTTAGACGCATTTCTATCCGAGCAACTTGGCGCCTACTATACTCTTTATTCTTATCACAACTTCGCTGAAGGTTGAGGATATCAGACTTCACCCTTACGTGTTCCATGTTATTACAAAATAATGGATCGGCTTCTCTAGTGGCGGCGGGTTCGGGTTGTTTTCTCTTTCGAGATGAGTATTCAGATGATTCTTTAATAGGCTCTTCTTCAGGCTCATAACCTGAGAAGTCACTATCGTAGTTAGGGAGGTCTTGAAGAGCATTCCGTTTGGGAGTATTCATCGGTTGATGAGAGTCAGCAGTATTGGCATGATGTTTTTCTTTGCTTTCATTTCTCGGGGTTGGATAATATTCGGGAGACCCACGCGAGTTGTAACGAGTGTTCGGGCTATAGTTCATTGGTGGTGAAGGAGGACTATAAAGTGGGCTTCGAACTGATTTTTCGGTAGAAGATCCTTCAGTATCTTTCTCAGCTGGTTTGAAAAGAGTCATTTTGTTTATTTGATGATAGCTTAACATCCTAACATTAAGATAGAGATTTTGATTAGATTTTTAAGCTAGGATTGTAAAGAATGAGAGGTAGGGTTGAACTCTTTGCTTTAACATTCTAAGGTAATCCTAAGTGATTTAAAGTCTAAGGCAGGAAAGGTTATAGTTTCCTAGATCGCTAAGGTACCCTAGCTAACAAGTAAGGCACACATAAAATGCAATCCTGGTTCTCTATAACAGCCTGGTTATGCTCTGATACCAATCTATCACACCCCCAGTTAAGGCCTGGGCGAAATGTGATTCAATATCATAATACATACCAACATATTATAAAATGAGAACAAATACTATATGAATAAAACCAAATTTGCAGCGGAAGGATTAATAATGTCGTTACAAGAATTATAAATTGTTCAAATGCAGAAAAGTAAATATGCGATAAGTCTTGATCCTAGCCAAGTAAGTCATCACATAAGCAGTAGATATAGAGGTCCTGATCATTCAGTACCTGAGACAAACATGCTAAAAGTGTCAACCAAAAAGGTTGAGTGAAATTCATAGGTTTAACAAATATGATTGACCGTTTGTTCTTAGACCACAAGATTTGTTATAAAAGTAGATCACGCAGATCCAAAAGTAGTACTGATTCGTGATATTTTAGACTAAACGTTTGTTTTGTTGCCCCGATGATAAGTTGACAGTACCTTATCACCATGTTTAAATCATTATTAAGTAATACAAAGACATCGCGGTCAAATGTATCGGGGACGTTACTCCCGATAGGCCTACCCCCAATAATTAAGAATGCCTTATCCTGAAAGCAATTAAAAAATATCACTGTGGGGTCTTAGTAGCATAAGCTAGTCATAGTACAGTTTAGGTTCGTACTTGTGTCTAAGTTGTTTAAAGTATAAAAGCAGCATGTGTCTCACCCCAGTAAGTATAAAAAGTGCTATAGCAATAAGAGTGGGGCTATGAAAGTCACCTTAGTAATTCGATGAGATAAAGTAATCCTTAAAGAGGAAGTATGGATGATTGAAGCACGGAATAAGTCAACCTAAGAATAAGTTGAGAATAGTTTAGATGTTTTGCCCGTATTATGATAAGTGTAAGTATTTTCTTTTATAGTAAGTTTAAAGAAGGTTTATCATTTTGGAAAGGCTTTTCATACTAGACAAGCTTCCAATCTAACACTTTCAATTTAAAATGGCCTTTTCAGGTCATAGGTTTCTGAGCCACAGGATCCTTTAACTCGGTAATCCAAACTCTCCGCCTAGACTTTCGAGCGTCCATCCACTCGAGAAAGATCAAGATCTATACCCATCTAATATACCGTTCCTATACGTTTTTAGGTGCGTATAGGAATACAACACTTTAAATACTTTATACAATAAGTATTTACTTAAGTTCGATTGTATTATCGTTATTAAGATTGTTTGGTTTTTAAATCCTAATAATAAGTAGGATATATTTAAGTAGGTAAACAAGTGTTGTACATAGAAGTTGTGTTTTATGAATGGGTATGTATTAATATCAAGTTAATATGTATATATATATATATATATATATATATATATATATATATATATATATATATATATATATATATATATATATATATATATCTTATATTTAAAATATGTATAGTTTAATTTTAAGTTTTATGTCAATATAAGTACCAATAATTATCTGAAAATGCTAACAAGTGTTTTATTAATTTCATAACAGTAAGTGACATGTATAAAACATTATAAAAATTTTCTATACATAAATATTAAGTTTTATGTATTAAATATTAAATTTTTTTTATAGCTAAAATACAAATAAATAGATAAACAAGTTTAACAACACATTTTATATTTTTCTTAGGTTCTACTGACCAAAATAAACTTAGGAAAAATTTATAAATTTTTTTATGGTGTAAAAGTATTTATTTCTAATTTCTTTTTCGGTTCAAGATAAATCAAAGTTTATAAAGTAATAATTATTATATCAACTCAATTAATTCATCTAAAATTTTCGTATGCCTAATATAGTGTATTAAGCTTAGAAAAATTATTTGTACATTTATATTAATAGTTTAACTATTTAATTCAACTTTTGTATTATTTTTAGTTTAAATTCAGAATTAAATAGAAATATATAATTATTAATTCTAAAAATAATTTTTATAACTTTCTTATTAGTTCCTAAGTAATTTCCATTGATTATTGTAGTCATAAACATGTTATATCATTAAATTCTATTTTTCTTTTTAAAACAGATTTTCCAGTACTGTAGCAAAAGTAGAAGAAAATACAAATTAATTATTTAAAATGACAAATAATCAAACATAAATTTTTATAATTACTTTTATGACCTAAGGAACAAGCAAAAATTATAAAACATAATATATAAAATTGTTTACTATTTATTTATTCATTATCTATATATATCGAATATAAAAAAAATCAGTTTTTGATTTTTAATAAATATAAATTCGAATGTATAATTCATAAAAATAATTTTTATAGTCATTAGGATACTTAATACTAATTATCATATATTTACATTATTTATTATAATTAATTTCGTATTTATTTGGTATTTAACATAAAACTAGCACAAAAATATGATAAAAACTAAATAAAAACTATAAAAATAATATAGAGAACTTACAAAAATAATTTTTGCAGAGGTTTGAGAGAGAATTCTTCAAGTTTTTGGTTTACAAAATTTGTGAACTAGGCTATGGTATTTATAGTTATAATTTTTGGTAAAGAGAAAATAAAAAAATACAAAAGTTTATATAAAAAAATAACTAGTGTCTTGTAAAAAAATTAAAAGTATTTATGGCCAGTCATGCCACCATTTCAAAATATAAATAAATAAAAGTAAAGTTAAAAGTAGGAATAAAATAAATAAAAGTGGATCTAGATCTAGTTTATATATAAAAAAATACTACTTTTTAAATATATATATATATATATATATATATATATATATATATATATATATATATATATATATATATATATATATATATATATATATATTTCATAGTTCTAAAAATGTTAACTAACTAAATTTCTATTTTTATTTAATTATTAAATACGAATTTTGATAAATATAAATATATATTCGGTATTTATAAAATTATAATTACTAAATGTGGTTTTTATTTAATTAAATTATTACTTTATAATTTTATTAGTTTTATATATGTTACTACATTTATATATACTTGTATTTATTAATTGTATAATATATTAACTAAATACAAAATTAATATAAGTATTTTATATGTAATCATGTTATGACATAATTTTTTTTTTTATAAAAATTCTTACACGTACGTTGTTGAATAAAATTTATTATTCGTTTAACGTTCGTTAATTTCGTATGTATATAACGACCTTTTATTAGTACTTAGAGTTTATTCATTATACTTAAATCTTTTGTTCGGGCATTATATAGATGGAAAAATGAGGGTCGTTATAGTATTATTGTATATATGAATGAGATATTTTGATTTAAGTAGATATCTTAACTTTTCAAGTCAAATTATATTTCTTCGCTCCCCGTTTTTGAAACCGTAACAATTTCAAGTTGACTTTCCTGTTCAAGCCAATACATGTGTATATGTATGTTGAATCAATAACATTTATGTACAACATCTTTATAATTTAACATTTTATTATTGAAAAGTATAAACTATAACTAAGTCATATGTAGTTTTAGAGGTGCTATTGGCTAATGATTTTGTTTATTTACTGATTTAATATGTATTGTATTATGATATTCTATAAATTTATTATATTTTGAAAATTTGTACATATGTTCCATATATATATATATATATATATATATATATATATATATATATATATATATATATATATATATATATATATATATATATATATATATATATATATATATATATATTACAAAGTTAATAATATAATGTTTATTCATCTCGTAGGGAAAAATTAGAAAAATCAATTTGGAAGTCGAATATGGTTTAAACCGAACCGAATGGAATTCAAATTCGATTTTCAAATTGGCTTCGGTTTCGGTTTGGATATTTGAATTTGGTTTTGGATTGATTTTCAGTTTTGATTTTTAAATTTTCAAAACCGAGAAAACTGAACCGAATAAACCAAACTGAACCGATGAGCACCCCTACCTACATTGTGATGACCCGAAAATTTTTGACTTATTTAAACCAATTCTCTATACGATTTATTATTTTAACACGCTAAACAAAGTCTGTTAGATTGAGTCTCAAAATTTTAGAACTGTTTCATATATACAATTACCTTTGATTACTCTCGACGATTCATGAACAATTATATGTATGTATATATATATGTACAAGTAAAAACGACTTTCCTACAGTAAAACCCTATTTGCTACAGTAAAACACTATTTGCTACAGTAAAACACTATTTGCTACAGTAACACTATTTGCTACAGTAAACACTATTTGATGTCGACGAACTAGCAAACAAAAACAGAAAAGGCGGCCATGCGATCGCATGGCAAAAACACAGAAAACTCATGCGATCGCATGAGCTACAGTAAATCGAAAAGTACTATAAAAGGTCAGTTTTGCTCGACGATATTTTTCATAAATATATCTGTAACTTAAGTTTTAATTTATAATTATAATTATAATTTAAGTTTAATAATAATAAAGTATATTCGAGGGTGTTTTAATTCGGGTTTCAAACCGCTTTAAGCTAAGGAAATATTGGGTATTGTTCGGGGTATTGTTCTTGAATCCAAGGCCAACCATACAGTCGTCTACCATCATTACGTCTACGCAATTTGCCAACAATATTGAGTCTCAATATTGAACTGTGAGTTATAGATCCCTTTTTAAATACTTTAAATATTTTTGGGCTGAGAATACATGCAATTTATTTTAAACGCGATAAGACACAAGTACATACTAAATTCTACACTGAGTTAAACCGGAAATCCCTTAGCTTTGGTAACTAGTAGCTGCCAGTACATAGGATATGGACTGGTGGGCGCGAATAATTGTATATGGATCCATAGGGCTTGACATCCCCGTCCGAGCTAGAGCGCTAGCCTTTTAACGGACGTAAGTTATTTGAGTTTAAGACACGTTGGTTTGCGTGTATTAAAACGAATGGGGTAATTATCACTATAGCGTTAAGTTTAGTTACCAGGGTGCTCTGTTACGTAGAATCTATTGATAAACTTTTGATGAAATCTTGTGGTCTATCTTTATACATGTTTATGACTCGAGCAATTAAACCTATAACTCACCAACATTCGTGTTGACTTTTTAGCATGTTTTATTCTCAGGTCCTTAGAATGCTTCCGCTGTGATGTGCTTGTTGCCTGCATGGAGTCTCTCATGCTTTGTACAAAGTTTATTGCATTCAAAATAAAACTGCGTTGTGTAATAAATAATTGGACTGTGATGTCAACCTGTAAATTAAAGACTTATGTATTTCGGGGTTTTGCTTATACCTAAGCACTTGCCCACATGTTTATAACTTTCTATGTTTAGAAAGTCACTTATTTTAATGAATGCAATATTTTATCAAAACGTATCATATAGAGGTCAAAACCTCACTGTGGAATCAATGATTAACGTGCCGCGTCAATAGCGATTTTGACGGGTCGTTACAGTTGGTATCCGAGCTTGAGGTCATAGGGAACCAGAAATTACATTAGTGTGTTTAACTGGTAATTGTTAGGATGCATTAGTGAGTCTGGACTATGACCATATTTGTTTTTACTAATTTTTGCTTATCATTTGGTCAAAAATATTATATGTGATATATTTATATGCTAACGTAATTGTTGTTTCAATTATGTGATAGATGACTTCCTCTAATCCTATCATTTTGTATGACTCGGAGTCGGACACTGAATCTATTCTATCCACAACTGAAAAGGACGTTCCAATACCTATTAAAGAAGAAATTGTGTTAGCCGGGGAATCTCAACTCCCGGTAAACCCAGAGGAGGTTCCAGCTCCACCCAGCTTTAGTTTTCCGGAGCCACAGTATCGTTGGCATGGACCCATGATCCCTGGAGTAAACGAGGATCGTCCATTTCTAAACAAATATGGACATTGGTCCAGATATACCGCCGACGGGCGGGTTGTGCCGATTACGCCTGGCAGATTTCGGTTCATGACCACCGGTACATATTCTTGCAGTTCGTCATCATATTCTCCTACACATGACTCAGACAGTTCGTCATCAGACGAGATCAGTAAGGAGGAGGATTTCGCTAATGAAATAAAATAGATCACTAAGGAGAAATTCCAACTTGCTATAGATAATAAAAACAACCACAATAATAAAATGTCCTTAATTATTAAAAAAGAACAGGACCATTCGATCCGTAACCACCCTTATTGTATTAAACCCACTGAGGCAACGGGTACCTCAAAACCCCAACTAAAAATAAAATACACTGCCAGAATGTCTGTCGGACCATGTGCACACAAACAATTGGCAGAGAGAACCAAATGGGAAGAAGTTTCTGATAGTTCTGAATAAACGACCTCGCAACCATAAATCTTCCATGCGCTATTTTATTGCTTATGTGTGCTACTCTATCTTGTTATGTAAAATAAGCATATGTAAAATATCAGTATTGTATGGTATTGTATTATTTTGGTTTATTAATAATAAATGCATGGAATGATTATTTGTATTATTACTACTTCTTATTATTATTACATAATAATGTAGTAACTCGCTATAATTTTTCATAGTGGAATATTATTAGGATATTAGTAGTTAATTCCTTGTACTAGCTATTATGTATGAACTTAACGGGTAGGTAATACCCTAGAAATAATTATAAAACGCTAATAAGAAGAAAAGGCTTTTATAATAATCGGTTCATATTATTAATATGCTACGATTAACTATTGACAACTCATTTTACCTATAATATTCTATATGATTAAATTATATCTGTTGTGTTTATTGAAGAAACATGTCTCAAATGTCGGATGCTGAGTTTGAGCAACTAGTCGAGAAACGTGTGAATGAAAGAATTGCTGCAGCCGAGGCAGCAAAAGCAACAGCCGAAGCAGCAGCCAAAGCAGCAGCCGTAAACACAAACTCACGAAACGGATGCTCATACAAAACTTTTCAAGGATGCAAACCACAGACGTTTAGTGGAACCGAGGGACCAGTCGGTCTAACCCGATGGTTTGAAAAGATGGAGTCCGTTTTCAAAATCAGTAATTGTGCAAACGGAGACAAGTCAAAGTATGCTTCGTGTACGTTGCAAGACGGTGCACTTACTTGGTGGAAAATTATGCTAAAGCAGAAGGAATAGATACGGCATATGATATCTCTTGGGAAGAACTGAAAAAGATGCTAATCGAGGAGTACTGTCCTCGAAACGAGATCAGAAAAATGGAATCTGAGTTACGTAATCTGAAGGTTATCGGCGCGAATCTCAATAACTATGAAAAGCGTTTCATGGAACTAGCCTTGTTGTGTCCCGAATTGGTGCCAAACGAGAAACAAAAGATAGAAATGTATATTGACGGTTTATCGATCAATATCAAAGGAAATGTTACAGCGTCCAAACCGAATACGATGCAGGAAGCCATGACAATGGCACACCAACTCATGGACCAGATCACAGAGAGTTCGATTAAGGCACCAATTACCGAAGTCAAGACAACTGAAGGAAAGAGGAAATGGGAAGACTATAAGGGCAAAAGTACTCACCTGAAGAAACAAGAAACTTTTAAAGGTAAACAAGATGGGGCAACTGCAAGTCCAAACTATAAGGGACCCCATCCGTTCTGCAAAAGATGTTACACACATCATGCAGGTTATTGTCAAGTGGTCTGTGATAAGTGCAACAAGAAAGGACATGTGGCGAAAGATTGTTATGCCACCGTTTCTGAAGTAAAGACAAAACTGACCGATGTCAAGAAATGTTTTGGATGCGGGAAGTCTGGTCACTTTATAAATCAATGCCCTGATAAGGAGAAGAACAAAGAACCCACGCGTGGGAGGGCATTTAATGTTAGTGCCAGTAAAGCACGTGAGGATCCTAATCTTGTCACGGGTACGTTTACCGTTAATAATCAACTAGCTTCTATTATGTTTGATACGGGTGCTGATAGAAGTTATATGTGTAAAGACTTTAGTTTTAAACTAAAATGTGCATCATTACCTCTAGACGATAAATATACTATTGAATTAGCTAATGGTAAACTGATAAAAGCCGATAAAATTTGCCATGGTTGCGAAATGAATCTCGCTGGTGAAACCTTCAAAATTGATTTGATACCCGTAGAATTAGGAAGTTTTGATGTAATCGTTGGCATGGACTGGATGTCCAAAACAAGAGCGGAAGTTGTTTGCGCTGAGAAAGCAATCCGCATCCCTCGTAAGGATGAAACGTCATTAATGATTTATGGGGAGAAGAACAACTCAAAACTGAACTTTATCAGCTGTATGAAGGCCCAGAAACTTATAAGAAAAGGTTGTTATGCTATTCTGGCACACGTAAAGAAGATCGATACTGAAGAAAGAAGCATTGATGACATGCCGGTTGTAAGAGAATATCCCGGAGTATTTCCAGAAGAATTACCGGGGCTACCTCCACACAGATGTGTAGAATTCCAGATTGATCTCATACCAGGAGCTGCACCTGTAGCCCGATCTCCATATAGACTTGCACCTTCAGAAATGCAAGAATTACAAGACCAGTTGCAAGAATTATCGGACCGTGGATTTATTCGTCCTAGTTTTTCACCTTGGGGTGCTCCTATTCTGTTCGTCAAGAAGAAGGATGGATCTATGAGAATGTGCATAGATTACCGAGAATTAAATAAATTAACGATCAAGAATCGGTACCCATTACCGAGGATTGATGATTTGTTTGATCAATTGCAAGGATCAAGTGTTTATTCTAAGATTGATCTACGCTCCGGATATCATCAGCTGAGAGTGAAGGAAGAAGATGTTCCTAAAACAGCGTTCAGAACCCGTTACGGTCACTATGAATTTTTAGTCATGCCTTTTGGATTGACTAATGCTCCAGCAGTATTCATGGATCTAATGAATCGCATCTGTAGACCGTATTTAGACAAATTTGTCATTGTTTTTATCGACGACATATTGATTTACTTGAAGAACAAGGAAGAACATGAGCAACACTTAAGACTGGTACTAGAGATACTCAAGAAAGAAGAATTGTACGCAAAATTTTCGAAGTGTGATTTCTGGTTACAAGAAGTACAATTTTTGGGCCATGTTGTCAGTAAACATGGAATTAAAGTTGACCCCGCCAAGATCGAAGCCATTAGTAAATGGGAAACACCGAAGACTCCAACACAAATCCGCCAATTCTTAGGTCTTACTGGTTACTACCGAAGATTCATTCAAGATTTCTCTAGAATCGCCAAACCCTTAACTGCATTGACTCAAAAAGGAAAGAAGTATGATTGGTCCACAGAACAGGAATCCTCTTTCCAGTTATTAAAGAAGAAGTTAACGTCTGCACCCATTTTGTCATTACCGGAAGGAAATGATGATTTCGTGATCTATTGTGATGCTTCACGCCAAGGTTTAGGATGTGTATTAATGCAGCGCACAAAAGTCATCGCATACGCCTCACGACAACTAAAAATTCATGAAAAGAACTATACGACGCACGATTTAGAACTTGGAGCAGTAGTTTTTGCACTCAAAATATGGAGACACTATCTATATGGCACCAAGTGTACAGTGTACACCGACCATAAGAGTCTTCAACATATTTTTGATCAAAAACAACTCAATATGAGGCAACGTCGCTGGGTAGAGTTGTTAAACGATTACGATTGTGAAATCCGTTACCACCCTGGAAAGGCTAATGTTGTAGCTGATGCCCTAAGTCGAAAAGAAAGAGTAAAACCTCTTAGGGTCCGAGCTTTGAATATTACAATTCGTACTGATCTAACAAAGCAAATTCAAGCAGCACAGTTAGAGACTTTAAAAGAAGAAAATGAAAAAGGCGAAATGAGCAGAGGGTTAGAAAAACAGCTTGAAGTAAAAGCCGATGGAACCCTGTATTTTGCTGATAGGATATGGGTACCAAAACATGGTAATCTAAGGCAACTAGTACTAGATGAAGCACACAAAACGAGGTACTCAATTCACCCAGGAGACGGGAAAATGTACCACGATCTCAAGAAGTTTTATTGGTGGCCTAATATGAAGACAGAAATTGCTACTTATGTAAGCAAATGTTTGACGTGTGCAAAGGTCAAAGCTGAGCACCAAAAGCCGTCAGGATTACTGCAACAACCAGAAATTCCGCAGTGGAAATGGGAAAGAATAACTATGGATTTCATTACGAAATTGCCAAGGACTGCAAGTAGTCATGATACTATTTGAGTGATAGTTGATCGTCTAACTAAATCAGCTCACTTTCTACCAATAAAGGAGACAGACAGTATGGAGAAATTAGCACGCCTATATTTGAAGGAAGTAGTTTCCAGGCATGGTGTACCCATCTCTATCATATCTGATCGCGACACCCGATTCACATCACGTTTCTGGCAGTCATTACAAAAAGCATTGGGAACTCGATTAGATATGAGCACCGCTTATCACCCACAGACAGATGGTCAAAGTGAAAGAACAATACAAACATTGGAAGACATGTTACGGGCATGCGTAATTGACTTTGGAACCAGTTGGGATCGACACTTACCGTTGGCAAAATTTTCATACAATAACAGCTATCATACGAGCATCAACGCAGCGCCATTTGAAGCACTTTACGGTAGAAAGTGCAGATCTCCTATATGTTGGAGTGAAGTAGGAGAAAGACAACTTACTAGACCAGAAATTATTCACGAAACCACCGAAAAGATCATTCAAATACAACAGCGATTGAAAACGGCCATGAGTCGCCAAAAGAGTTATGCTGATGTAAGAAGAAAATCGCTAGAATTTCAAGTGGGCGACAAAGTCATGTTGAAAGTGTCACCCTGGAAAGGTGTTGTACGATTCGGTAAACGAGGAAAGCTAAGTCCTAGGTACGTAGGACCCTTTGAAATCACCGAAAGAATTGGAACAGTTGCTTATCGATTAAAGCTACCGCAAGAACTTAGTAGTGTTCACAACACATTTCACTTGTCAAATTTGAAGAAATGTTTAGCTGAAGAGGATGTCGTAATTCCTCTTGACGAAATACGAATCAATGATAAACTCCATTTTATCGAAGAACCTGTTGAAATCATGGACCGTGAGGTCAAACAATTAAAACAAAGCAAAATACTGATAGTTAGGGTTCGTTGGAACGCAAGATGAGGACCCGAGTTTACTTGGGAACGTGAAGATCAGATGAAGCAAAAGTATCCACATTTGTTCACTGATATCGCTCATGAAACAGGTACTACTCAAAATTTCGGGACGAAATTTTCTTTAAGGGGGAGGTACTGTGATGACCCGAAAATTTTTGACTTATTTAAACCAATTCTCTATACGATTTATTATTTTAACACGCTAAACAAAGTCTGTTAGATTGAGTCTCAAAATTTTAGAACTGTTTCATATATACAATTACCTTTGATTACTCTCGACGATTCATGAACAATTATATGTATGTATATATATATATGTACAAGTAAAAACGACTTTCCTACAGTAAAACCCTATTTGCTACAGTAAAACACTATTTGCTACAGTAAAACACTATTTGCTACAGTAACACTATTTGCTACAGTAAAACACTATTTGATGTCGACGAACTAGCAAACAAAAACAGAAAAGGCGGCCATGCGATCGCATGGCAAAAACACTGAAAACTCATGCGATCGCATGAGCTACAGTAAATCGAAAAGTACTATAAAAGGTCAGTTTTGCTCGACGATATTTTTCATAAATATATCTGTAACTTAAGTTTTAATTTATAATTATAATTATAATTTAAGTTTAATAATAATAAAGTATATTCGAGGGTGTTTTAATTCGGGTTTCAAACCGCTTTAAGCTAAGGAAATATTGGGTATTGTTCGGGGTATTGTTCTTGAATCCAAGGCCAACCATACAGTCGTCTACCATCATTACGTCTACGCAATTTGCCAACAATATTGAGTCTCAATATTGAACTGTGAGTTATAGATCCCTTTTTAAATACTTTAAATATTTTTGGGCTGAGAATACATGCAATTTATTTTAAACGCGATAAGACACAAGTACATACTAAATTCTACACTGAGTTAAACCGGAAATCCCTTAGCTTTGGTAACTAGTAGCTGCCAGTACATAGGATATGGACTGGTGGGCGCGAATAATTGTATATGGATCCATAGGGCTTGACATCCCCGTCCGAGCTAGAGCGCTAGCCTTTTAACGGACGTAAGTTATTTGAGTTTAAGACACGTTGGTTTGCGTGTATTAAAACGAATGGGGTAATTATCACTATAGCGTTAAGTTTAGTTACCAGGGTGCTCTGTTACGTAGAATCTATTGATAAACTTTTGATGAAATCTTGTGGTCTATCTTTATACATGTTTATGACTCGAGCAATTAAACCTATAACTCACCAACATTCGTGTTGACTTTTTAGCATGTTTTATTCTCAGGTCCTTAGAATGCTTCCGCTGTGATGTGCTTGTTGCCTGCATGGAGTCTCTCATGCTTTGTACAAAGTTTATTGCATTCAAAATAAAACTGCGTTGTGTAATAAATAATTGGACTGTGATGTCAACCTGTAAATTAAAGACTTATGTATTTCGGGGTTTTGCTTATACCTAAGCACTTGCCCACATGTTTATAACTTTCTATGTTTAGAAAGTCACTTATTTTAATGAATGCAATATTTTATCAAAACGTATCATATAGAGGTCAAAACCTCACTGTGGAATCAATGATTAACGTGCCGCGTCAATAGCGATTTTGACGGGTCGTTACATACATGCTCATCATGACCCACCCCTGCACCATTCAACATGGCTTGGATATTCCCAATGTAGCTCTAATACAATTCCGAGATCGTCTTTCGAAAAAAAAATACAATTATGAGATCGGAATTTCAGCTTCAGAATCTTCGACAACCAAGTCAACCCCAACACCATCACCCAAATCAGAGCCCAAAAGAACTACCCGGATGAATGATGCAACAACAGCTGCAGCAGATAAACCATTAAAACAAATGAACGATGTTATCCGAACCATTGAATTCATCAGGGCCGGTCCCGAGTGTTCTGTTGCTCGGGGCGAATTGATCAAATAATGCACCCTACTCTATTTATAAACAAGTGTTCGAAAGCTAACCAACTTGTATAACTCATTTTCACGTTAATTTTTTTAAATAAATTTAGTGTGACAATTTGAAGAGATAAACTGCGATAAAGGTGATGACTTCGAGTCTAGTTAAAAAAATTATAGTGTCTTTTTCTTTTTCATACTTGATTTAATTAATGCGTAATTTATAAAAGAAAAATATCAAGTTAATGTAACATGTGTCTAAATTATTACACTATTACTTGATCTATCCCGAAATATGTGTCTATAGTTTTATTTTTCTTTTATTTCAAAATAATTGTCTACCTTAAAAAAGACAATCAACTTTACATTTTTATTCTTAAACATTTTCTCAAAAATTGACATTTTAAAAAGATTCATTTTTATAATATACCAAAATTTGCCTATGACACAACAATAAAATAGGACTTTCAAAAAATGACTTTTCTTCTCTGTAGAAATAATTAAATTAAATTAAAGAAAATATAAAAATCAAGTAGTGTTATGGAGTATTATATAAAGAAATCAGTAAACTTATTTTATGAATTCACATTATTATCACACCTTTTTTGCTAGATTAGAATTTCAAAATCCATGCGTGATTGTACAATACACTACATCTGTTGTACGATATACTGGATTTTAATAAAATTAACACATCTAACAAAGGAAAACTTTTTTACAATATAAAGGAATAAAAGATTTTTTTTTCTTTCCAACTTTTGACATTTTCTTCTTCCTCTCCCTTCCTCCATGAAATTTCTCCTCTGAACTTACAAAAAAAACTCAACTGCACTTAAAAAACTCAGAACTCCAGATTTGATTCCACTTAAAATGTGATGCCCGGGTGCGGTCGCCCCTGTGGCCCTACCCTAGGGCCGGCCCTGAAATTCATTAACCCAATTCTGGGTATTTGAAAGCCCTGGTGCGGCCAAACTTGCATCAACAAATTAGTGAATGTATCTGACCTTAGAAGTTTTAATAAAAGCAAAAGACGAACCAATGTTTCTTAAGGACAACGAAGAAGTAATTACTCATTTATTCTCACTTATTACTCTAAATCATTTATTTATATCATTAAACAAAGTAATTACTCCTTTATTATTTCTTATATATCATTAAATTCTCATATTTATTTTCATTTATTACTCTAAAAATTATTTATTTCTTAAATAATTTCACTATTTCAGTTAAGCTTACCTTAATTTTTTTATCGGAACTATGTTGAATCCAACAAAAATGTTATGAAGTAGGAGACTAATATTGGAGAGTTATACGTTTGTAGAAAGGTAGACAACGAAATGATGTCAATGAATTGAATTGAAGTATAAACCTAACCAAACTTATAATCAAGAAGTGGTCCAATCAAGAAGATTATTTTTATTTATTTAACTTGATAACCCGCTAAAAACCGAGTCCAAGTTTTTATAAAGAAATTGTCAACGGTCAAATTTCATGTTCTTGTTTCACTCAAACTCAACACAAAATCATACCTTCCAAGAACCCAACAAAACTCCCATATTCAAATCATTTAAAAGGGAAACGGATCCCAAATCTTCCAAACCATAAAAAAACAAACACGATCAACGCATCTCTCTATAATCTTTGTCTTTATAAATCTTTGACTTTTTTGACTTTTATACAAAAGAAGACAAAACAAGCATGAATTCTTCAGGTGGAAGGTTAAACATGAATGAAGAAATGAACTGGGGCATGTTTAATTATTTTAATGATGAATCTTTCATATCTTCAAACCAAAATCAGTTCTTGAATTCTCCTTCTTTTCCCGTAAATTCCAATGTATGTTTTCTGCCTCTAAAACACAAAGATGTTTATCAATTAATAATGTGACTTTAGTCAACGGATGTTTTATGTTTTTTTTTGCTCGTTGCAGATTATATCGTCACCAGGGAGTTATTATGACTTAGTTTTTAAGGAAGAAGAGACGAACGTTTCTGATTTTAAATCCCAAATAAGGCCTAGTACCTCTTCATCCATTTCTGGAATCAGAATGGTATATATGCAATATCCATTGTTTTCAATTGTGTGTATAATTTTGTACGCGCTTAATCTTGCTAAATTGCATAAATGGTAAAACAGTGTGATGGTTAGAACGTAGAATAGAATTTGTATAGGACGCTAGCACAAACTTGAGGTACAAGTCAACGGTTTGGCTTAACCGTATAATGCAAATTTTTGTCTGTAAAATATACAACTATTTTGATGCCTTTAACATAAGAATTTTTCAATGACCATATATAACGGTCGTCATTAACGTGAATTATAAAATTGTTGTACATAGTGGCAATAAATTTACTTTATAATGACAGTTATTAAATTATGTAACACTATTGTATATGCAACTTTAGAAAAATCCTGATTATAATTACAATAGAATTACTATATAATGACAGTTATTAAAATTAAATTATACTGTAGTAACTATATATGCAATGGTAGAAAAATCCTGATTATAATCACGAAACCTTCCTATTTTTAGTAAAACTTTAAACAATCAGCAGCTATAGCTAGTAAGTATATGCTTTGTATTCATTATGACTACTTTAGGATGCTGAACTTTTTAGCATTATTGGTACAGGAGCTGGAACCTGTGAAAAGTCAAGTTGTAGAATGGGATGTCAAAAGTCAAGTCAAACAGATTGACTTCTCTAAGGATGCCAGAAAAATAGAACCTGAATTAGCACAAAATCTTCAAACCCATAGCAACTTAGACCCACTTCAAGCTACCAAGGAGCAAAGCAGATTTGAAGATGGTTATAACTGGAGAAAATATGGTGAAAAACAAGTCAAAGGGAGCAAGAGATTTCGAAGTTACTATAAGTGTAATTATCCTGATTGCCCAACCAAGAAGAAAGTCGAAAAAGATTTGAACGGATACATCACCGAAGTCATTTATAAAGGAAAACATATTCATCCAATGCCACGAAGCACAAAGAAATCTTTATTAAACACTTTTCATGACACGATATTGGAAAAAAGCCGGTTCGAGTCCTTTACTCAAAGTTCCTTGGCTTCCACCGGAGAAGACGAATATGACTCTTCAATTAGTAAATCAGGCAATGACTACGAAAATGAGCCAAACGCTAAAAGATGGTAAGGTCTCGTTCTATCATTTAAAACTTAATCACACGTTGAAAATAGCCTGCATATAAGCTCACTCATCCTAGTTATATATATCACTAGTTGATTTTACAGTGGAATATATGTTAGACTTGTTGAGCTAATGGATAATACAAAGTTGAAACCTACAAAATAGAGAATAAAAAGAGTAAAAAGGGTACCTGGGAGGCCGAGTAATTCGACATCATACTCTGATGTACGCAGATTACTCCTGGCTATTTCCAACCCATCCCTGAGCACCTCTAAATATCCGTCTTATACGGTATTCGTACCTGAGACTTCTTGCAAGGAACTTAGGGCCCCAACACTAGGCTATCTAGTGATGGTTAAAAAATAAAAAAAAGTCATTTTATGATATATTTTTTTCATTTCGCAGGAAAGTAGATGAAGCCGAGAGTGAATCAACATCGTCTATTGGGAGTAAAAGTATTCAAGAAGCGAAGGTTGTTATCGAAACCAAAAGCGAGATTGATATTCTTGATGATGGATACAAATGGAAGAAATATGGACAAAAAGTAGTTAAAGGAAATTCAAATCCAAGAAGTTATTACAAATGCACAAACATAGGTTGTCCTGTGCGAAAACTCGTAGAACGAGCCTCACATGATTTTCGTTCCGTGATTACAACTTACGAAGGCAAACACAACCATGGAGTACCAATTCAACGTGGTAGTTTCAAAAACACGACCAAGCAACTATCAACGTTAAACGCCTCTAATACTAGCATGAACTACGTTCCTATGACATATGAGGCTTTGCCAAATAATGTTGGTGGAATGAGGTGGACTAATAACGATGATCAAACCCATCGTATTTCGCAGACGTCAGAAAACTCTAGAAATGATAATTTCTTAGACGATTTTTATCCGAAACAAGATTGGAAAAGAGATGAATTCTTATCAACAGTTAAGAAAGAACATGAAAATGACCTGACCTTCAACTCATATTTATATTTGGATTAATTAAAAGGTTGAGGTGTGTTTTATGTAAAATAATTTCTATTTTAAAAACAATATTTAATATTTAAATTAGGGAAAAAATCGAAAACCAATATGATGCGTTTGAAATTTGTGTATGTAACCCATAACTTACGATAAAATTGAAAGTTACGAGTGAATGTATAATGGGAAATAAAGCAAGGACCAACAAAGAAGAGGTACAATAAGTAATAGATATAAGGAGACAAAAAGAGTTTTGTTGGGTTCAGTTATTAAAGTATGTAAGAAATTCTGGTCTGAAAAAGAAGTGGGATTGGACAAAATTTCAAACTTAGCCCTGGATTTTGGTTATGATGAGATTTTAAGGCAGTGACAACTCGCCCCCACCAAATATCGAACATAGAAGCACGTTTAATGTTTTCACCGAATGATTGAAAAGAGCCGTTTGATGCCATTGAAGCAATAATAACAAATTTATTATAGCAAAAGTAACGGTTTATACATCAATAAGCTTTTTGTTATAATTCAGTAGGCTTATAACTACCTTTAGTGGTTTGATTCTTGATTAAGAATGCTAATAATGAAGTGTAAGAACAAAGATGATAATGGAGAGAAAGAAAGAAACACTTTGTAAGTGTGAGAAAATGGTGCAAGTTTAATGCTTGCATTCATGGCTATTTATAGCAAAAATATCACAAGTTTAGGTAATACAATAATATTACTTTTGTGTATCAATAATTGACTATCCATTTATATATATATTTATATATTATAACACTCCCCCTTGGATAGCAATTTTGTTTGTTTAAGATCAACTGTAAGTTACTGCCTCGTTAAAAACCTTGCTAAATAAAACTCAGTGGGAAAAAAACTTTAGCTAAGGGAAAAAGAGTGCAGCATGGAGTTGACTCCCCCTCAAGTAGACATCGCTTCAGTTGTTACATCTTTTGAACATGTCTCATGTCAATGTTATGAACGTGTGTTCTGAAAATAGCAGTTGGAAGTGCTTTCGTGAAAAGATCAGCAGAGTTTTTGCTGGATTGAACATATCTCATTTCAATCTTGTTGTCCTTAATGAGATTTTGAGTGTATGAGAAGAATCTAGGAGGTATGTGTTTGGTTCGGTCACTTTTGATATACCCTTCTTTCATCTGTGCTATGCAAGCTGCATTATCTTCATAGATAATTGTTGGACTTTTATCGCGTTCTAGTCCACAAGAATCAGTAATGATTTGTGTCATTGATCTCAACTAAAAACATTCCCGAGTAGCTTCATGTAATGCAATCACTTCGGCATGATTTGATGATGTAGCAACAAGTCTTTGTTTTTGAGAACGCCATGATATTGCAGTACCTCCATTTAGGAATACATATCCAGTTTGAGATTTAGCTTTATGTGGATCAGATAAATAACTTGCATCAGCATAACCAACCAAATCTTGTTTTGATTCGTTAGAATAAAATAATCCTAAATCAGTAGTTCCTCGAAGGTATCGAAATATGTGTTTGATCCCATTCCAGTGTCTTTTGGTAGGAGCAGAGCTGAACCTTGCCAACAAATTAACTGCAAAAGAAATGTCAGGTCTTGTACAATTTGTAAGATACATAAGAGCTCCAATTGCACTAAGATATGGTACTTCTGGTCCAAGAATATCTTCATGATCTTCACGTGGACGAAATGGATCAGTTTCAACATGGAGTGATCTAACAACCATAGGAGTACTTAATGGTTTTGCCTTGTCCATATTGAAACGTTTCAGAATCTTTTCAGTATATGTTGTTTGATGTACAAGTAAACCATTAGGCATATGCTCAATTTGTAAACCAAGGCAATACTTGGATTTTCCAATATCTTTCGTTTCAAATTCTTTCTTTAGAAGTTGAATGGCTTCATGGATCTCTTTATTTGTACCTATGATGTTAAGATCATCAACATAAACAGCTATGATCACATATCCGGATGTTGTTTTCTTAATGAAAACACAAGGACAAGTAAGGTTATTTGTATACCCTTTTCTTATCAAGTAATCACTTAATCGGTTATACCACATACGTCCCGATTGTTTTAACCCATATAAAGATCTTTGTAATTTAATCGAATACATTTCTTTGGGTTTTGCATTTGATGCTTCTGGTACCTTAAATCCTTCAGGTATCTTCATATATATATATCACTATCAAGTGATCCATATAGATAAGCAGTCACAACATCCATGAGATGCATTTCTAAATTTTTAGAAACTGCCAGGCTGATTAAGTATCTAAAAGTAATTGCATCCATAACAGGGGAATAAGTTTCTTCATAATCAATTCCCGGTCTTTGAGAAAAACCTTGAGCTACAAGTCTAGCTTTATACCTTGTAACTTCATTTTTTTTCATTTCTTTTTCGGACAAAAATCTATCTGTATCCTACAGGTTTCACATCTTTAGGAGTGAGAATGATGGATCCGAAAACTTTTCTTTTATTGAGTGATTCTAATTCAGCTCGTATTGCTTCTTTCCATTGAGCCCAATCATGTCTATTTTGACATTCAACCATAGATGTTGGTTCTGGATCATCATCATTATTCATGATGTCATATGCAACATTAAATGAAAATTTCTCATCAAGATTTTTCATTTCATTTCGGTTCCATAATATTTTTGAATGTGCATAATTGATTGCAATTTCTGTATTGACATCATCAATCTCCTCTGCAGTAGGAGTACTGATTTGTGGTTCTTCTTGAACACTTTCTTTTACCTTATTATCAGCTGATTTTCTTTTTCGAGAATTTTTATCTTTGGAACCAACTGGTCTCCCACGTTTCAGACGTGGCATATATTCTTGAGTGACTACATTATCAGTTTTCCGATTTGGAATCTCAACTCGAGCTGGAGTATTAACTGCTGGTATATATGATTTAGTCACCCTTTTTGTATCTGTGAATGCATCAGGCAATTGATTTGCAAGTTCTTGCATATGCATTATCTTTTGAACTTCTATCTCGCATTCTTTTGTGCGAGGATCAAGATACTTTAATTGAGGTTCACACCATGAAACATCATTTTCTTTATTTTTTATTTCTCCCCCTAATCTAGGAAACAATGTTTCATTTAAAATGACAATCAGCAAAACGTGCTATAAAAACATCACCTGTCATAGGTTCAATATACCTTTATGATTGAAGATGTTTCATATCCAACATATATTCCCAACCTCCTTTGAGGACCCATTTTTGTACGTTGTGGTGGCGCAATTGGAACATATACTGCACAACCAAATGTTCTAAGGTGGGAAATATTTGGCTCTTGACCAAAAGCAAGTTGTAGGGGGGAATATTTATGAATTGCACTTGGTCTGATGCGAATCAATGCAGCAGCATGTAAAATTGCATGACCCCATATAGATACAGGGAGTTTTGTTCTCATTATCAATGGTCTAGCGATTAACTGTAAACGTTTAACCAGTGACTCGGCTAAACCATTTTGTGTATGCACATGAGCAACAGAATGTTCAACAACAATTCCTATAGACATGCAATAGTCATTAAATGCTTGAGATGTAAACTCACCAACATTATTAAGTCTCACCTTTTAAATGATGTAATCAGGAAAATGTGCTCTCAATTTAATAATTTCGGCAAGAAATTTTGCAAATGCCACATTACGGCTTGATAACAGACAAACATGAGACCATCTACTAGATGCGTCTATTAGGACCATGAAATATCTAAATGGTCCACATGGTGGATGAATTGGTCCACAAATATCACCTTGAATTCTTTCAAGAAACATTAGTGATTCTTTCTTAACCTTAAGTGGTGAGGGTCTAGTTATCAATTTTCCAAGAGAGCAAGATATACATGGAACCATTGTATTATGAAGGATTTTTCTATCCTTCAGTGGATGTCCATGTGTACATTCAATAATTCTTTTCATCATTGTTGATCCTGGATGGCCCAATCTGTTATGCCATAAATTAAATACACCAGAATCAATATACTTTTCTTTAATCACCATATGTGCTTCTGGTACATTTATATGTGTATAATGTAATCCAGAATTAAGTCTTGGCAGTTTTTCAATCACGTGACTCTTGTTAGTGATACTTAAATATTTCTCATTTTCTGCCGTTACTGACTGATAATCATATCCATTAAGGTATATGTCAGAAAAGCTCAATAAATTTCTGCTTGACTTAGGAGAGAATAAGGCATTATTAATTAAAAATGTTGTACCGTTTGGTAATATGAATTTTTCCTTTCCTATCCCTTCTATCAAGTTAGCAGCACCTGATATTGTATGTATAGTTCCTTCAGTTGGTTTCAAATCAATGAAATATTTTTCAGATTTAAGTATAGTGTGTGTAGTACCACTATCTGCTATACAGAGATCTCCACTACTTGATTGATGTTGTGTTCCAGCAGAATTCATAATAAACTTCATATATAAGAAACAAACAGTAAGTATATAATGTTACACAAAATGTTTATTACACACAAATAGATAAAACTGAAACATTTGACATACATAGAATTGAAACATCAAACATAGAACTGGAACATTTGATAAAACATATAGAACTGAAACATTTGAGAAAACATGATGACAAAGGTTAATTCGTTTTATTTATAAAAGAAACATATTAATTTAATTCAAGAAATCTTCATATAAATCAGATGGTTGCTCAGTGGCTGTTGGATCAATATTATCCACAAAATTTACTTCATTTTCTTTACCTTTCAGCGAATCCTGATACATCTTAACAAGATGTTTAGATGTTCGACAAGTATTAGCCCAGTGGCCCATTCTACCACATCTGTAACAAGATTCTTCAGAATTTTTAGAAGAATTTTCTTCAACATCTTGTTTAGTGGGCTTGTTTTGTGGTTGTATTTATATTTTCGTGGATTATTATTTCTTTGACCACCACGGCCACGACCATGGCCACGTCCACGCCCATTCCCATTACCATAAGGATGGTTTCTACCATAGTTATGGCTTTTGGCATGATGATGGCGATGGTTATTATAACCACGACCTTGCCCGCGTCCTTGTCCCTGTTTATAATTATTTGCAGTATTTGCTTCAGGGATTGCAAGTGTACCAGTAGGACGGGATTGCTGATTTTTCATTAATAGCTCATCATTTTGCTCTACAACCAAGAGATATGAATTAAGTTCAGGATATGTGTTGAACTTTAGCATTCTCAAATTTCTTTGCACTGTGATGTTGGCAGCATTCATTGTGGAGAAAGTTTTCTCCAACATGTCTGCATCACTTATTTCATGTCCACAGAATCTAAGTTGTGAGACTGTATTATGCAGAGCTGAGCTGTATTCATTTACTTTCTTAAAGTCTTGGAACCTTAATGTTCTCCATTGATCCATAGCAGCTGGAAGTAAAATTTCTCTTTGATTATTGAATCTGCTTTTGAGACCTTCCCATAAAACATGGGGAACTTCTACAGTCACATAATTATTTTGTAAGCATTCATCAACATGTTGATGAATAAAGCAACATGCCGTTGCTTGTTCTTTTTCAGAACAAGTGTTGTTTTCATTTATGGTTTCAAAATGCCCATTGATTTAAGATGCATTTTTACTTTTATAACCCATGGCATGTAGTTGTTTCCCGTTGATTCTAAAGGAGTAAATTTAAGCTTTTCCAGATTCGACATTTTCTATTATCAAAAATTAAAACAAACAACATGATAAATTAGAGTCAATTTATATTCATAAGTATATAAACATTAAACATAAATTTAATATAACATAAATGATAAGTAAGCGACAGTGTCGACCATATGTAAGCAATCATAAATAAATGTTATATAACATAAATGATAATTAGGTGACAGTGTCGACCATATAAATGTTAGATAATAGAAATATAAATGTTAGTAACATAAATGATAATTAGGCGACAGTGTCTACCATATAAATGTTAGATCATAGAAATATAAATGTTAGTAACATAAATGATAATTAGGCGACAGTGTCGACCATATATTATTCAGGTGGTATAACCGACCATATATCATTTAGGTGGCAGAGCCAACCATAATTAGTATTAAGATTATCGTGCTGATAACGTGTTATAATTCAGTAGGCTTATAACTACCTTTAGTGGTTTGATTCTTGATTAAGAATGCTAATAATGAAGTGTAAGAACAAAGATGATAATGGAGAGAAAGAAAGAAACACTTTGTAAGTGTGAGAAAATGGTGCAAGTTTAATGCTTGCATTCATGGCTATTTATAGCAAAAATATCACAAGTTTAGGTAATACAATAATATTACTTTTGTGTATCAATAATTGACTATCCATTTATATATATATTTATATATTATAACACTTTTCTTGAAAAATGAAAGCACTCAAAACCAGTAATAGTAACAACAACGATGGACTCGAGACTAGAAAACACAACTAACAAAGAAGAATAACAGCCGTTTAAAAATAAAATAAAAATAATAACAACAAGTGTCTATCGTCGAGCCTAACCAGACAAAAAGAACAAACTACAAACTAAATAAAGACGGGGAATAAATTAACTAAACGACCATACCAAATGAAGAGTCGATGACAAAAGAAACAAGCGAAAAACAAGCTAAGTAACAAAATAAAACCAACATACACCCTCCAACTGAACAAAACGAGGCAAACACAAAATCAACCTAAATGCTCACGGAAGAGGCTTTCTAACTCACGTGACCAGATTTAACTAAATTATTGTTAACCGTGTCGCGATGGAGCTCCTTACCTCATCTTGATTTATACGAATATGACAAACATTTGATGACCCACTACTGATAAGTGTTGCCGATGAAGGAGACAACAAGTTACGTTTCACTAACCCTTTATGTAGTGACCCGAACTTTTCCATGTTTATATATATTAAATAAAATTGATATTTACATGATTAAATGTTTCCAACATGTTAAGCAATCAAACTTGTTAAGACTTGATTATTTGAAATGAGTGTCATGCAGACAATTGACCACCCAAGTTGACCGACGATTCACGAACGTTAAAACTTGTAAAAACTATATGATATATATATATATATATATATATATATATATATATATATATATATATATATATATATATAGTTAACATGATATTATGATAAGTAAGTATATCACTTGGTATATTAACAATGAGTTATATACATAAAAATGAGACTACTAAGTTAAGAAACTCGAAACGATATATATAACGATTATTGTTATAACAACGTCTTACTAAATACATATGTATCATATTAAGATATTGTTACACTATATTTAACATGATAAAATGATAATTATATATATCATTAAGTATATTAACAATGAACTACATATGTAAAACAAGACTACTAACTTAAGAATTTCGAAACAATATATATACGTAACGATTATCGTTGTAATAGTATTTTAACATATATATATGATGTTAAGATATATTCATACACCATGTTATCATGTTAACATAACAATTTAACATCTCATTTAAGTATAATAACAATAAATTAATTACATTTAACAAGATCATTTACTTAAAGGTTTCAAAACAACACTTACATGTAATGACTAACGATGACTTAACGACTCAGTTAAAATGTATATACATGTAGTGTATTTAGATGTATTAGTACACTTTTGAAAGACTTCAAGACACATATCAAAGTACTTCTACTTAACAAAAATGCTTACAATTACATCCTCATTCATTTTCATCAACAATTCTACTCGTATGCACCCGTATTCGTACTCGTACAATACACAACTTCTAGATGTATATACTATTGGTATATACACTTCAATGATCAGCTCCTTAGCAGACCATGTGAGTCATTAAACATGTAGGAACCATCATTTGTCAACTAGCATGAAATATCTCACAAAATTACAAAAAATATTATAAATCATTCATGAATTATTTACATGAAAACAAACTTACACATCCTTTATATCTAATCCATATACCAACAACCAAAAACACATACAAACACTTTAATTCTTCAATTTTATTCATCTAATTGATCTCTCTCAAGTTCTATCTTCAAGTTCTAAGTATTCTTCATATATTCTATAAGTTCTAGTTTCATAAAACCAAGAACACTTTCAAGTTTGCAAGATTACTTCCAAGCTTTCTAATCCATTCCAAGTAATCATCCAAGATCAAGAAACCTTTGTTACTTATAGTAGGTTATCTCTCTAATTCAAGGTAATACTCATATTCAAACTTTGATTCAATTTCTATAACTATAACAATCTTAATTCGAGCAGAAATCTTACTTGAACTTGTTTTCGTGTCATGATTCTACTTCAAGAACTTTCAAGCCATCCAAGAATCTTTTGAAGCTAGATCATTTCTTATCACTTCCAGTAGGTTTACCTACTAAACTTAAGGTAGTAATGATGTTCATAACATCATTCGATTCATACATATAAAGCTATCTTATTCGAAGATTTAAACTTGTAATCACTAGAACATAGTTTAGTTAATTATAAACTTGTTCGCAAATAAAGTTAATCCTTCTAACTTGACTTTTAAAATCAACTAAACACATGTTCTATATCTATATGATATGCTAACTTAATGATTTAAAACTTGGAAACACGAAGAAACCCGTAAAATCGGACATACGCCGTTGTAGTAACACCGCGTGCTGTTTTGGGTTTGATAATTAAAAACTATGATAAACTTTGATTTAAAAGTTGTTCTTCTGGAAAAATGATTTTTCTTATGAACATGAAACTATATCCAAAAATCATGGTTAAACTGAAAGTGGAAGTATGTTTTTCAAAATGGTCATCAAGATGTCGTTCTTACGACGGAAATGACTACCTCTTTAGTAAATGCCTTGTAACCTGTATTTCTGACTATAAACTTATACTTTTTCTGTTTAGTTTCATAAATTATAGTTCATTATGAAACAATAGCAACTTGAATCACTCAAAACGGATTTAAAACGAAGAAGTTATGGATAAAACAAAATTGGAAAATTTTACTTGTTGTAGCTACGAAAATTTTATAACAAATCTACACTAATCATATCCTAGCTAACTTATATTGTATTATACATGTATTCTAACATATATTATGTAATCTTGGGATACCATAGACACGTATACAATGTTTTTGACATATCATATCGACCCATCTATATATATTATTTGGAACAACCATAGACACTCTATATGCTGTAATGTTCGAGTTCGCTATACAGGGTTGAGGTTGATTCTAAAAATATATATACTTTGAGTTGTGATCTAGCATGAGACGTGTATACACTGGGTCGTGGATTGATTCTAGATAATATATATTGATTTATTTCTATACATCTAACTGTGGACAACTAGTTGTAGGTTACTAACGAGGACTGCTAACTTAACAAACTTAAATCATTAAAACGTAATAAATGTGGTGAATATACTTTTATCATACTTTGATATATATGTACATATTTGATATAGGTTCGTGAATCGACTAGTGGCCAAGTCTTACTTCCGGCAAAGTAAAAATCTTTGAAAGTGAGTTATAGTCCCACTTTTACAATCTAATATTTTTTTTGGGATGAGAATACATGCAGCTTTATAAATGTTTTACAAAATAGACACAAGTGCGTAAAACTACATTCTATGGTTGGATTATTAAACCGAATATCGCCCTTCAAGTCTGGTAACCTAAGAATTAGGGAAATGGCCCCTAATTGACGCGAATCCTAAAGATAGATCTATTGGGCTTAACAACCCCCATTCAGGTTATGGATGGTTTAGTACTTCGATATTATTATACAGACGAGAGGTTCTGTTTTGGGGATATTCTATGCATTAAGTTAACGTCGATTACCAGGTGTTCAACATATGAAAGATTTTTATCTCTATGCAGTTTGCGAAATGCCTGATATGAGATGTGTTATAAAAATGAAATCTTGTGGTCTATTATTATGATTTGATAATATATAGGTTAAACCTATAACTCACTAACATTTTTGTTGACGTTTTAAGCATGTTTATTCTCAGGTGATTATTAAGAGCTTTCGCTGTTGCATACTAAAATAAGGACAAGATTTGGAGTCCATGCTTATATGATATTGTGTAAAAACTGCATTCAAGAAACTTATTTTTGATGTAATATATTCTTATTGTAAACCATTATGTAATGGTCGTGTGTAAACGGTATATTTTAGATTATCATTATTTGATAATCTACGTAATGCTTTTAAATCTTTATCGATAAAATAAAGGTTATGGTTGTTTTAAAAATGAATGCAGTCTTTGAAAAACGTCTCATATAGAGGTCAAAACCTCACGACGAAATCAATTAATATGGAACGTTTATAATCAATATGAATGGGACATTTCACTTTAAAGAAACTCCCATCATTTTCCTCCGTCTAAAGTTCATCGTTATTTTATAAAAATAATAAATAAAATAAAATAAAAAATTATCATCAACTGACACAATCTTCTTGTTCTTTTTCGGCTTCTTCTCCGAAGCAAACCCCGTAGCATCTTCTTTCTGGATTTGTTGATTACTCCAATACTTGTTACAAGATTTCTCGCTTATTTTCCTGACACATTTAACCTCCAAAGAAGCTCCATTTCCGCTTCTAGAACCCGCAAACCCCTGACTTCTTTGTAACTACTCGAATTTTCAACTTCTTTTACATCAATAAACCCCAATTATGAACCCAACAAAAGAACATTTGTCTTAATAGCATTACCACCATTTGATAAAAAGGGGAACCGAACCCAAAACTTACACCTATTGGAGACGAACTCAGGCAATCTTCACCTGCAATGAGTATAGTACCAAATTGTAAACAAGGTTCCTTCTTACTCGATGTATCTTCATTTTGTTTAACTTTTAAAACACCATCATTTTTATAACTTGACAGAGTCGTGAGATCCTTCTCATTCATTGTCAAAACACCATCACTTAGCTTTGACCACAATTGCTTTAATCAACTCGTAATGAGTTGTATGACTGACTGAGTTGTGGGAATTCCACCATCCGAACTATCCACATCATGGTAAACGTCAACCAGTTCATCCAAATTTGTTTGATCCGAAATATTGCCCAACATAACCTCCCTATTAGAACTTGCCAACCATTCCAGGTCAAACCTTCAAATAGAACGCGCTGAACAACCAAAAGATAACTATTTTTAAACATTAAACTCGTATTTTTGAACAAAATGGCACGTCCAAATCCACCTCAACCAGATGGTCTACAGAGGGACAGATTAATTATAGTCATAGAGGGACATATTAATTATAGAATTGAAAATTATTGACAGCGAAAACAAAATAAAGCACCGCAAAAAAACATATTCATGTGCTAAACATATTCATGGTTAGGTTGAGGTCGATATCAAGGATAAGGATGGTTCAAAATGTAATGTTTGGGTGTCCGAGATCTTCGATCATTCTTGCCTTAATCGTATACTTTTTCATACTTTTGATCATAAGCTTCTTGAATCGACCAATAGGTTTGTGGTGTCGAATGAGGTTAGTGGACCTGTTTTCGTTGATCGGGATCAGAAGGTGAATAACTTGCATCCTTACTATTCGAAGCAATTTGAAGACGCTTCTGCCAAGTTTTTGGTGTTAAAAATGGTTTCGCTGAATTTTGTGAAAAAGAAGTTGATCAAAATGTTGTTGTAGACGAGGTTAATTCAATAAAACATATTGATTTGTTGAATGCTTCTACGCCTACTGCTTCTGTTTTAGTTTTCGATTGTGCAGCTGCTATTCGGTCCAGTGTTGATAGTCCAAGTCCATTTCTTGGGCCGGTTCCTTCTTTTGGGTTTGCAGCAGCTGAGGATGGGCCCATTATCCAGTTTGGGTCCATTGACAGGGCCACAATCGAGTCTAGATCGGGTATATCTCGGGCTGTTTTTAAAGATCAAGATTCGACAATCGACAAAGTTTCTAATGATGTGTTAGAGATGAATGATGATAATATCACATTTGCGGTTAGATTGGATCGATTGATGAAGGTTAAAAAGAAAAAGAAAGAAGAATTGGCAAAACGTATGACAGAATCGAACATTCATAAGTCTACACTGGTTTTAATTGGTCAGAGTGGAAAAGGTTATTGCGATTGCGAGGTCCCATTGTGCGAAGGTTTTTGTAAAGCATGGTATGTCTTGAATAAAGATGTCTCAAGAGGTTTACTTGGTGAAGCTAATCTGAGATCAAGAATGCAAGCAAACGAGGCTTCCACTTCGGGTGTTTATAAGCTCAAAGACAACATTGATGACTTAGATTATGGAGACACAATTCAAAGCTTGTTTATGGGTCCTCGAGATGGAAAAGATGGCGGTTCATCAATACTCGGGAGAGGAACTATGTCCGCGAGTCTTTTGCGGCTTTCGATGAGATGATGACTATAACATCCTCAGATCGGACCAAGAAGTAAGATGACTATTGTGCCCTTAGGCATATTTGTGCGATTATTTATGCCTTTATTTTATTTATATGTGTAATATTATTTTATTATTTAGTTAAGACCAGTTCGTGACAAGGGTCACAGAACAGGTTCGTTTATTTAATTTGGACTCTGTTAGGGCAGTCAAATTAAGTACGAAAGATATTAGATAACTGGTAAATACCCGTGTGTGATGGGGTATGAGATTTTAATCCCAATTAAGTGTATAGTGTTGTCCTTTTTTTATCATTTCTTCTTGAATATTCTAAATACTCCGTACACTCTCATCTCATTCCATCAAACCCTAGATTTCCAATTTGTGTTCTAGAGCTCAAATCATTCATGTCATCTTGTTCCTTATGATTTACTGAGTCTTTTGAGGTAAGAATCATAGTGTATCAAGCTTTAATCTTTGTGAAATTGAGGTTTTTGTGTCAAGTTTGTTAAAAGTGCAAATTGGGTCAAAATGGTTGATTTTGATGTTGTTAGTGTCAAAATCTTGTGGGTTTGTGTTTATTGATGTCTAGTGTAGTCGATTTGGTCAGTTTTGAGGTAAGAAACGAGCTCTAGAGCAAGAAATGGTGAATTTTGAGCTCTAGAGCAAGTATTGATGCGCATTATATGTTATGGTCGGTTACCATATTGAGCAATGAAATCAAAGTGAATGTTATGTATCGAGAGAATGATTTTTATACACAGGTTATGTGTATTATTTTTGTGCACGAGATATGTGTACGGTTATTAAAAATCGCGAGGCAACCTACGGGGGAGAAAAGGATACAAACCTACTCTGCCAAGCATTGTGAAAAATGGTTTAGTACATGAGATAGGTATACTGTATTTAAATCTTGTGGTCTATCAAAATGATGAATTTTATTGTTTATGATAAACTTATGAACTCACCAACCTTTTGGTTGACACTTGAAAGCATGTTTATTCTCAGGTATTAAAGAAATCTTCCGCTGTGCATTTGATCATTTTAAAGATATTACTTGGAGTCGTTCATGGCATATTTAGGACAGTACCTCGCAATGGGACCAAATGTTGATGACTTGGTCCAGGAGGATTAGGACGGGGTATGACAAAACCCGTAGCTGTGTTCATCTTCTTCATCAGATGAATACACTCGGCCGAGTGTCTCTTGACACTCGACCGACCGTGTAGACGATCGACCGGTTGAGTGACACACTCGACCGAGTGTGTCTGAGTTCTGACCAGATGCTTTATTTTACTCAGTCGACCGAGTGAGAGGACACACGACCGTGTGTGTGTGGACACAGTCGACCGACTGTGTGAGTCAGTCAGCCGAGTGTCTTTGTGGGCAGAATATTTTACTAAGTGTTGTTTCCTAGCTGTTATGCTGTTCGCGTGACTTATGATGATCAGGATGTAAATTCTGAAAATGCATAAGTGTTAGGTGGACTTTTAGCGGCGCCTTTTGTGACTGATTTACTGTACTGTGTTGTTTTGTGTTAACAGATAGAAACTAACTTGATTTTCCTTATGTTCAGGTGATAAGGATAAGGAAGCCGCTCAGTGATAGATTATCTGAGCTAGTTGTTGGTATTCGGTGAGTAGGTCTATCTCTGGATAGAGTATTAAGTAGCTGACACGCTACTTGTTCAGACTCTTTATATTATGTTTATGTTCAGTATGATTACCATGCGTAGTTAGATATTACCATGCTAGTTAGGACGATTGCATGACTGTTTATCTGTGATCTTATGTGCGCACTGTTAGTTGGACACCAACCGAGGCGGCAAGGTTGGGAACCCACCGAGGCGGCAAGGTAGGGTTGATGTGAGGTCGACCGTGGTAGCCTGGTTGGGTCATGATGTTACTGATTGTTCAGTATAGCATAGAAGGACGCATGTGTTGTGTCTGGATAGTTATGCAGTGTAATCAGTAAAGCGGATTATCGGCAGACTTTAGCTTGATCAACTAAGTCGTGTGCTCGTACAAGCCGCTGATCCTCATATTATCAGTTGTTATTGTATGCTAGTTCAGGACGTTAGCATTGTTATGACCCCTTGCATGTTCAGTTGCTTATGCTTGGTCCGTTAGATAGTATCCATTCACTTAGCAGTTGTGCTAATTCTCCCACATTTTCACCCGTTGCAGGTTTAGGTACTGCTGGTTAGGACGGGTTGAAGACATGTTTGACTATGCGTTGACTCTGATGTTTTCTAATTTAATTTTGTTTTCACGTAACAGCGTTGTTGTATAAAGTTGGTTTGTAAACAATGTTATGCAAACATTAACTAAGGTTAATTTGGTAATTAAATATTTACTTCCGCTGTGTTTAAAAAAAATAGGTGATATTACTCAAATTAGTCATATCTTTAGTCGTAATATCACGTCCTATTGTTGTTTATTTCGTATGTAAACATAGTAATTTCGTTTGTATTTCATATTTTTGTAATATAGTCTAGAATCATTGTAAACTTGAAGAAATGTGGAAGATTATGTATGATACAGCTCAGAGATCGAAACCAAGACCAGAAATCCAAAGACAGAAGGGTGCGCTCAGCGCACCGCAAAGGGTGCGCTCAGCGCACAATGCATAATTTTGATCAGAAGAATTCTTGGCCAAAACCGAAGTGCGCCAAGCCTAGTGCGCGCCGCGCACAGTAGTGCACTCAGCGCACCCCTCCGCGCACTTTTACCAGAAAAGCAGATTTGAACTTGCGATGTCGAGCTATAAAGAAAAAGTGGAGTAGGTGAAGAGTGCGCTCAGCGCACCCTTACTGTGCGCGCCGCGCACAGTACTTTTCAACCACTGTTCAGCTTATTTGTGATGACCCGGAAATTTCCGATCAAGTCTAAACTTTAATCTTTATATGTTTCCGAGACGATGAGAAAAATCTGTAATGTTGAGTCTCAAAAACTTTGAACTATTTATATAGAATCATTTGACCTTTGACTATTCCCGACGATTCACGAACTTTACTTTGTAAATAAATAGGTACATGTAAATATAAATATATGTACATATATCATCCATAATTGTATACTTTAAACCTTAGGAATTAAAAATGTGAAATAATAAATAGAATAAATAAATTACCATTTTACATATATAATATTATGAGTCTATATATGAATTCTAATAATAATTATTAAAATACTGTGATATATAATATTTAATAAATATTATTATATAATATAGTGTAAAGTTAATATATTATTTGTAATTACAAGTTAAAATATAAATGACATATCAATATTATTATTATTACTTTCATTATTCATACTAATATTAATATTTATATTAATATTTGTTTTATTAGTATTACTAATTCTAATATGAGATATAACATGAATAAAATTTGATAAATATAAGTTATTATATTATTATTATTATAAATATCATTAATAACATTGATATCCTTATAACTAATAATATTTTAAGTATTATTGATAACATTATAAGTAGTGTTATGTTAACAACATTGTTATTATCATGGTTATTATCATCATAACTAATAATAAATTTTAAATATAGTTATTATGATTATTAATAGTACTATCATTAGATATTATTATTATTATTATTATTATTAAGAAATATTATTATTATAATTACTATAGTTACTAGAAAAATAATACAATCTATCTTTATTATGAATATTATTGATATTATTATCATTATTATTTATATTAGTATTATTATTATTATTTATTAATATTAGATATTAAAATTTGTATAATTAATATATATATAATATGATTATGCTTCTTTAAATATATATTTGACATAATTATACAAATACAGAGATATATACATATAGATAGATATATACAGATATATATAAAATATATATATGCGTATTATATAGATATATATTAGGCATATGTATTATTAATTATTATTATTATTATTAATAAATTTATTAATTATATAATACAACAAAAACGTACCAAACCGTTAGCCATAGCTATCTTACTGTAAGGAAATTTGTTGTTGTCTCCTAAAGTTATGGACATTAAGAATCAATCGTACTAAGGGATTGGAATTACACATCGACTTCTAATTTTTTATTTTTTTTATATACCGAACGAATAATTATTCTGTCAACGAATTGTGATATTAATCAAACACATTGTCAATAATTTTGGCTCACTGACTCAATTCCTTCATCACCATATCCAATTTATTAATTCAACAGCTTTAAGGAGATCGAATTTATAAAAACCTCAAATTCATATTTAATTTCAAATTCTGTAAATGCTGTCAGGTTAGGATTCAATTACTAAAACTATTTGAACAATCTCAACAACCAATTCTTTCTAACAAGTTTCAATTCTTGAGTCAAACTTTAATATTCAAAAGTCAAACGAAGGTGTTCATCGAGAAATTTGAAATTGTGTCGATGTTTCTGTTAAAATTGAGTATTCAAAAAGTTCCTAAGAGTCATTTAAAACTTTTTTCATGTAGAACTTAACATCTGAAACTGTCTAAATCGATGGATTGAAGTTTGAGTTTGAACGTGTTCTTGAAAAAGGCTGTTACAGCCAAACCTTCTTTCATTCTGTTTAAATTAATTTAATCAAGTAATGAGAGTTGTTTCCGTTTATTAACAAAGTCTAGTTTCAATTCTTAAATCGTTGAAGTAAATGGTTCATCATCGATTTAATTTAGAAGAAGAAGAAGAATGGGAGACTAGAAAATAAACCGGGATAAATATATTTAGGCTATGGATTTATTCAGAAATGAAGCTACGGAGGAATGGTTTGATGGTTTTCGGGTTAGCGTGAGGTCGGGTGTTCGAGTCCCGGCAGAGACAGTTTTTTTTTTTACTTAAAGATTCTAAGGTATAATTTTATTATATTTATTATTAATATTATTAATTGTTATTATTATTGTTATATTATTAATGATGGTCATTTTGCTATGTTATTATGATTTGTAATATCAAGAAATAGAATTATTATTATAACAGGATTAGTAGTACTATTATTAATATTATTATTATTATTATTATTATTATTATTATTATTATTATTATTATTATTATTATTATTATTATTATTAGTATTAGTAAAATCATTATATTTAGTATTGTTACAACTACAAGTAGTAAATATTATTTTCATTAATAGTGTAATTATAATTACAAAAATGAGTATTATTACTATTATTAATAACTTAAGTATCATTATAACTATCATACTACAAATTATCATTATTATCCTTAAATATTAATAATAACATTATTACTGCTAATAATAGAATAGGTATTAATAATATTATTATTACTATGAAAATAGTACAAGCTATTATAATTTCCATAGATATTAGTATTGGCCTCGTTTTATAAATACTAGAATTATTATTTTAACATAAGTACAATTACAAATTTTATCATGAATATTATTATTATATAATTATCAAAATCTTTATCAAAAACTGTCATTAACCGAAAAATTAATATTTTATAATTATAATCATAAACATCATTATTATTATCATTAATAAGAATTATTAACATTATTATCTCATTAATAATATTAAGTATTATAATCATTAATTTTACGACTACTAATATTATTTTTGGTATTATTATAACTAATATCATTAATATACAAATGATATATATAACATATATAACTAATATCATTAATATACAAATGATATTATTATAACTAATATCATTAATATACAAATGATATTATTATAACTAATATCATTAATATACAAATGATATATATTATATATATATATATATATATATATATATATATATATATATATATATATATATATATATATATATATATATTAAAAACATATTTAATACTTATAACATAATGAAAGTTAATATTTTTATCTACAAACCGAATATATGAAACCTATATACATTATTAATATAAAGAGGATATAACTAATAGATTTGCATAGATATATTTGTTCGATTACAAGTATATGTATTATTATACATATAATGATATAGGTTCGTGAATCCGAGGCCAACCCTACACTTGTTAAATGACGTCATATGTATTTTTACTACAAAATACATTATGTGAGTTTTCATTACTCCCTTTTTATATATATTTTTGGGACTGAGAATACATGCGCTGCTTTTATAAATGTTTTACGATATAGACACAAGTAATCAAAACTACATTCTATGGATGGATTATTAAACCGAATATGCCCCTTTTTATTAAGTCTGGTAATCTATGAATTAGGGAACAGACACCCTAATTGACGCGAACTCTAAAGATAGATCTATGGGCTCAACAAGCCCCATCCAAAGTACCGGATGCTTTAGTACTTCGAAATTTATATCATGTCCGAAGGAGGATCTCGGAATGATGGGGATATTCTTATATGCATATTGTGAATGTCGGTTACCAGGTGTTCAATCCATATGAATGATATTTTTGTCTCTATGCATGGGACGTATGTTTATGAGAAATGGAAATATGAAATCTTGTGGTCTATTAAAATTATGAATTGATTATTTATGTTAAACTAATGAACTCACCAACCTTTTGGTTGACACTTGAAAGCATGTTTATTCTCAGGTATGAAAGAAATCTTCCGCTGTGCATTTACTCACTTTAAAGATATTACATGGAGTCATTCATGACATATTTCGAAAGACGTTGCATTCGAGTCGTTGAGTTCATCAAGATTATTATTAAGTTAATTATAGTTGGATGTATTATGAAATGGTATACATGATGTCAAATTTCGTTATAATGAAAGATTGTCTTTTCAAAAACGAATGCAATGTTTGTAAAATGTATCATATAGAGGTCAAGTACCTCGCAATGTAATCAACTGTTGTGAATCATTTATAATCGATATGGACTTTGTCTGGATGGATTAGGACGGGTCTTCACATTATTTAATTTCATTTCCAGCTTCATTTCAAAGGGCACCAGTTTCCTCTCTGTTCAGAGACTAAAACATACGAATCATAGTAATTCTTGGGCTTATCAAAGTGCATCTAAGCACTCAAATCATTGAAGAATCAAGGATCATTCAAGAGCTTCATCCAAGATTACTCCTAAAAGGTCAATCTTGTATTTACAATGAATTCTATCTTTGTTACTGTTTTGTTTAAGTTTTCAAGCATGATTGTTGGCTAGTCCATTTTATGTTCATCTATATAAATAACTGAAATGTTGAATGTTTACTATTTATTGATTGTTATTATGCACGATAGTTTGATGTTTGAATACAAGAACCATTCTTGTTAAGTTTAATCCTTTCGATTCAACTAGTTGATATGTTTATTTGATTAAGAAACATCATCTTGTTAAGTTAATGTATTGATTTACACCTAGTGACATGTGTTTATCCGTCTTTTACCAAAAGGGATAAGTTGAGTTCAAATGATTAATTTACATAAGAATGTAAGAACGACTCTTGTAGATACTTTGGAATAGCTTAATTAGTATGTGTAATTGTCTAGGAGAATGACCAATTCCTTAGAATCTGTTATACACACTTTCAACTACCTAGTTCCATTAATTAACATGTGTTAGTGATTTGCCATATCTAGTGACGTTTATAGGGATCTTATTATAACACTTAGTTAATTACTTGGGTTGGGTGAATTGAGCATTTAACCAGATCAAGGGAATGAACTAAGTTAAACCTTTAGTTGATATAGGAGTGGATCATGTACAACACACCATTGACTTGATCATTCTTCAAGTTTTCAAACTAGTTGAATTAGTTGATTACAAATAGGAGGTCTTAGATGACAAGAACATCACTTGCGTCGTGTAATCCCATTTGAGTGTTTGCACAAAACTACTCTTGGTGAACCAATTAATTAGTTCTCGTGCATAACCAATCAATCCGATCTTAATCCTAAACAACATTCAACATTAACGGTAAAAAGTCTAGATGAGCATTGATATTGCTCAATAACATCATATATATCTATTGCAATATCGTGTAAAATGCTCTAGAATCGAGGATAATGAAGGTGTTTCTACAAGTGATAATCCAAGATGCGCAAATTTGTATCGGAAGAGTGATTTACAAAGAGTTTTGATGATTTATGACATTGGTTGATCCCGATACGACTTAAGGTCTATTTAGTGCTCTAAAATGGTAAAACAAAGCCTCCAAGGTGTTAGGCTTCGTCCAAATAAAAGAGGATTGAAAAGAAAGCGAAACAGTGGATTTCAGCGTATCTGGACGCTGTCCTGGTTTATAGGACGCCGTCCAGCCTCTTGAAACAGGACGCCGTCCTGGATATGAGGACGCCGTCTAGCTCTTAAGGACGGGACGCCGTCCAGCCTTTTTAGACGCCGTCCCGTAGTAGGTTTCAGCCGACTTTTGTGCTTTTTACCTACTTTCTCTACTTTAAAACTACTGTTTTGAGGGACTGTTTCATAGCTTACGAACCAGAGAGTACAGAGACGATTTTTAGAAGCAAAATTGGAGAACTCCAAGCTGTTGGAAGAGGATCAACATCAAGACATCAAAGATCAAAACCTTCATCATCCAAGAACTCCTTGTTCTTGTAGGTTATTCCTTGTTCTAAAACAATGATTTCAGTTGTTAATCTGATTGTTATGTTGTCTGTTACCATGATTGTTGGCTAGTTTCTATAATGTTTGTCTAGATTAATAACCAAGGTATTGGATGTAATCTTATTGATTGAATGTATTATGTGTGATAGATTAAAGCTTGAATTAAGAACCATGCTTATTGCTGTTAAAATCATTTGTATCTAGTTAATTGATATGTTGTTGATAAAGAGAACTCTTGTTGATGTATCATATTGATTTACAATCAACTTATCTTAGATTGATTGTTTACTAAACCGGACCAAGGGGGTAAACTAGATTAAAATGGTTAAACAAAATAGGAATGAATTGTGTAGAGCGAACGCAAATACAATTGTTATTCAAGTCTTTGATCTAGCTAATCAACTAGTCACAAACGAAAAGGTCTAAGTAATAGGGAACCCTCACTTAGTAATTCTAGTTTGAGTACTCGCTATAGAGAACTCTTGGCGGGTCGATTTAGGTGATTAGCATGCTTATAATAGTTATTTGATTACAAATACAAGAACCATAGTGAAAAGGGAACCCTTGATCTTGTGATTGTGTTTGCGTGTTTATTCAAGAGAACTCTTAATGAACCTATTAGATAACTTGCACACATAATTATTCAATCAGGCCTTAATATCAAAACTTACATCCAATACCGAGGGTAAAATATCTAGATGAACATTTCATCTCTTTGATTTAAATCAAAACTATCTTACTTGCTTTCTTTGCATTTATTTTCATCTTATAAATTTAAAAGACCAAAAATATTGTTTTTACATTTAACCTTCTCTGATTTGGCTAAATCGTTAAATGGCCACCAAAACATAAAACTTGTACCTTTAAGTTTCATTTACTTAGTTAATCATAATATAGTTTCTAATTCTAGTTTGGCTAATACAACTGTCCTTGGAACGATACACGGAACTAAACCAGTTACTATACTACTACACGATCGGGTACACTGCCCGTTAGTGTGTAGAAATCTTTAATCGGTATTTTTCCATATTATTTTATACGACAATTTATATGACACTTCTCGCACATCAAGTTTTTGGCGCCGCTGCCGGGGACAGTTTTGTGTCAAAATAGAATTATTAACTGATTTGTGATTAAGTAGTTTCTTAATTTTTTTAAATTTTTAATAGTCTTTGATTTTTAAACTTATAGAATCGGTATGTTTAATAATTTTTGTTAGTTGTGTGATTGACAGTTTATAGGTCGCATATGCCACATACCCGAAGTTCAGAATCTCCATTACTTACACCGTTTACAGAACCTGATAGAAAGCTTGGTAGAATTCCAAAAGAAGTACTTGAAATTTTTGAATCTTCATCAAAGCAAGAAACCTTTGATTCAGAATCAAGTACGACCAAGCCTCGATATTCAGACTTTGGTAAACCAGTTCAACCCCCAAATTTTGAAATGGAAGGAGAAAGACCGTTGGTACCACGACAATCAATGGCAGCAAAGATGAAAGCAACCCGGACCGGACAAGGTAGTGCTATTACTCCACCTACTGGTGAGGTAACTTTTGAAATAAAAGGACCTATTCTTCAAATGACTAATAACAGGTGTCAATTTGGTGGTGGTCCGAATGAAGATGCAAACGAACATATTCGTCTCTTTCAAGAGATATGTCTTCTTTTTAAACTTAAACCAGAAACTGACCAGGCCATATTATTAAGACTTTTCCCTTGGACACTCCAAGGGGAAGCACGAAGTTGGTTAGATTCATTGGCCGAGGCTACGATAGAAACGTGGGATGGTATGTTGGAAAAATTTCTTAAGAAATATTTTCCAGCATCCAAGTCCGCGAGACTCCAACACGAAATTACCCAATTCTGTCAAAAGCCGATGGAAACCCTGTACGAAGCATGGAATCGATTTTCCAAAATGCTAAGAGGTTGTCCAAACCGTGGTTTGGATACCTTTCAAAAGGTCCAAATCGTTTACAAAGGTTGTGATGTAGCAACCCGAATTTCAATTGACCAAGCGGCCGGTGGTTCTCTTATGGACAAAACCGAGCAAGAGGCTTATGAAATAATCGAGAAGCTAGCCGATTATTCTCATGAGTGGCATCAAGAACGCCCAATTACTCGTAATGCTCAATTCCAAAGCGCCGGCGCCTATGATGACCTTAGTTCCCTAAGTGTTAAAATAGACGGTGTTGCTCGAACCATGGATAAAATCACCAAGGAAATTCATAGTATGAAAGTAGGTTATGAATACTGTGGTGGTCTTCATTTAGGAAAAGATTGTGATGCCAGTTTAACAATGGCTCAAAAAGAAGAAGTGGCTTTCGTAAGCCAAAGAAATAACAATCAATTTCAAGGAAGAGCCCAATTTAACCGGAACTTTAACAACCCCTACAACCCTCAAGGTCAAAATTCCAATTACCAACAAGGGTCAAGTAGTGGGTTCCAACAACAAACTCCGGGTTTTTATCAAAAACCCCAACAGGAAGAAAAAAAGTCAAATTTGGAGAGTATGTTGGAAAAGTTGATTTCATCACAAACTCAGCTTGTCACAAATATAAACCAAACCAACGAGAAAAACGAACACCAGTTTCGAAATCAACAAGCCTCAATTCAGAATTTGGAGAAACAAATGAGTGGTTTAGCTAATTTACTTAGTGAAAGAAAACCAGGTAGTTTACCGGGCGATACAAATAAGAACCCTCAAAATGAGCACGCCAATGTTATCACCACACGGAGTGGTTTAGCATACGATGCTCCAAAAATGCCCGAAAATTCTGATTTTAGTGTTCCGTTGAACCGAAATGATGAACCGGTTAAGGAGCTGGAAAAAGTGGTTGAAAAGGAAGAACGGGAAAAACCCGTAGTGAAACCATATCAACCACCGCTCCCATACCCAAGAAAACAACAACAAGAAAGGCTAGAGGCCGAAAGGTCAAAATTCCTAGATATGTTTAAACAAATTAACATAAATATGCCTTTCATTGATGTAATCTCAGGTATGCCCAAGTATGCTAAGTTCTTAAAAGACTTACTTACTAATCGGAAGAAAATGGAGGAACTTTCATCCGTCACCATGAATGCTAATTGTTCAGCAATTTTGATGAACAAAATACCAAAGAAATTAGCAGATCCTGGAAGTTTTACCATACCATGTCTCCTGGGAGATTTGGAATGCATTAAAGCATTAGCGGATTTAGGGGCTAGCATAAATTTAATGCCTTATTCATTATATGTTAAGCTAAACCCCGGGGTACTAAAACCAACCCGAATGGCAATTCAACTAGCGGACCGCTCTGTTAAATTCCCTCATAGAATTTTAGAGAATATGTTGGTAAAAGTAGGTACCCTAGTATTTTCGGCTGACTTTGTAATTTTGGACATGGAGGAGGACACACGTGTGCCTCTTATATTAGGTCGACCTTTCCTCAATACCGCTAGAGCTATGATAGATGTTCATGGGCAGAAATTGACCCTTAGTATTGAGGATATGAAGGTTACGTTTTCCGTTGACCATGCCCTACAATACCCCGAGTCTACTGATGATCAATGTTATTATGTGCAAACCATAAACACATATTCGGAGTTGTTGCAGGAATTTCCAAAATTGCAAGGTGCGGGAGAATGCATTTTTGCGGAAGGTGATGAAGAGAATATGTTGGAAGAAGTGGAGATGTTGACCACCTTGATGGCTAACGGTTATGAGCCAAATGATGAAGAATACAGAAAGTTGGATTTAAAAAATGAGTACCGATGTAAAACATCGATTGAAGAACCTCCCATTTTGGAACTAAAGCCACTTCCAAGTCACTTGGAATATGCTTACCTTCAAGAGGATTCTACTCTCCCTGTTATCATTTCATCCGAACTCTCTGTAAGTGAGAAGTCTAAACTTGTTTCCATGTTAAAAGCCCATAAACCGGCTCTAGCATGGAAAATTCATGACATCAAGGGTATAAGTCCCTCTTATTATACACGTAAGATATTAATGGAAGATAACTATAAGCCATGTGTACAAAGACAAAGGCGACTGAACCCTAATATGCAAGAAGTCGTTAAAAAGGAGATTGTCAAACTCCTAGATGCAGGTCTCATTTATCCAATTTCGGATAGCCCTTGGGTGAGTCCGGTCCAATGCGTGCCCAAAAAGGGTGGCATGACCGTTGTCACAAATGAAGACGACCAATTAATTTCTACCAGGACTATCACGGGTTGGAGGGTATGTATTGATTACAGAAAATTAAATGATGCTACCCGAAAAGACCATTTTCCTCTTCCTTACATTGATCAAATGTTGGAAAGGTTGGCAGGAAAGAACTTTTATTGTTTTCTTGACGGTTTCTCGGGATATTTCCAAATCCCTATAGCACCAGAGGACCAAGAGAAAACGACCTTTACATGCCCTTATGGTACTTTCTCCTATCGACGTATGCCCTTTGGTTTATGCAATGCTCTTGCTACCTTTCAAAGGTGTATGGTAGCTATTTTTCATGATATGATTGAAGACTTTATGGAAGTATTCATGGATGACTTTTCAGTCTTCGGTGATTCTTTTGACTCATGTCTTCATAATCTTGAGCGTATGTTGATTAGGTGTGAAGAATCAAATCTTGTGCTAAACTGGGAAAAATGCCATTTTATGGTAAAAGAGGGCATTGTATTGGGTCATAAAATTTCTTGTGCAGGTCTGGAGGTGGATAGAGCTAAAGTGGAAGTCATAGCCAAATTACCACCACCGTCAAATGTAAAAGGCGTAAGAAGTTTTCTGGGGCACGCCGGTTTTTACCGGCGGTTCATTAAAGATTTTTCCAAAATTGCAACCCCCATGAACAAACTTCTTGAGAAAGATGCTCCATTTGTCTTTACGGACGAGTGTCTTACCGCCTTTAACCTACTTAAAGCAAAGCTCACACAATCACCCATTCTCATATCACCGAATTGGTCAATACCATTCGAACTTATGTGTGACGCTAGTGACTTTGCTATTGGTGCCGTCTTGGGGCAAAGAATTGAAAAACATTTCAAGCCCATTTATTATGCTAGCAAGACATTGCAAGGAGCCCAACTTAATTACACTACCACCGAGAAGGAACTCCTGGCAATCGTCTTTTCGTTTGATAAATTCCGATCCTATTTGGTACTAGCAAAGACGGTTGTCTATACAGACCACTCGGCATTGAAGTACTTGCTTGCTAAGCAAGATGCTAAACCCCGGTTAATACGTTGGGTCTTGCTTTTGCAAGAATTCGACATCGATATTAAAGACAAAAAGGGGGCCGAAAACCTAGCTGCCGACCACCTTTCTCGACTTGAGAACCCGAATCTTGGGGTTCTCCATGAGACTGTTATCCAAGATAACTTTCCAGACGAAAATCTCATGAAGATTGAGAAAATTGATGATCCATGGTTTGTAGACATAGCCAACTATCTTGCGGGTGGATTCCTAGAAACCGGTTGGTCACATCAGAAAAGAAAGAAATTCTTTAGTGACCTAAAATACTATTTTTGGGAAGACCCTTATCTATTTAGGCGATGTGCGGATGGAATTGTTCATCGGTGTGTTTCGGGGAAAGAATGCACTGAAATTCTGCTTGACTGTCACCTTGGTCCAACAGGTGGGCACTTTGGTCCCCAAATCACGGGGAGGAAAGTTTACGAGGCCGGTTTCTATTGGCCTACAATATTCAAAGATGCCTACACTGTTTGTAAGGCTTGTGACGCGTGCCAACGGGCCGGTCAAATCACTAAACGGTATGAAATGCCTCAACAAAGCATCCAAGTATGCGAGGTGTTCGATGTTTGGGGAATTGACTTTATGGGGCCCTTTCCAAAATCTCATTCTTACCTATACATACTTGTTGCCATAGATTATGTTTCCAAATGGGCGGAGGCAAAACCTCTACCAACAAATGATGGCCGAGTTGTGGTAAACTTTTTGATGGAACTTTTCTCTAGGTTTGGCACGCCAAAAGCTCTTATAAGTGACCGGGGCACCCACTTTTGCAATAAGCAATTGGAAAAGGTGTTGAAGAGATATGAAGTAATCCATAAAATTTCAACATCCTATCATCCCCAGACAAGTGGGCAAGTAGAAAACGCCAACCGGTCATTAAAACGCATACTTGAAAAGACCGTTGGTGCAAATCCAAAAGAGTGGTCAATCAAGTTAAACGATGCATTGTGGGCCTTTCGCACGGCCTACAAAACACCAATTGGAACAACTCCTTTCCGTATGGTATACGGAAAAGCATGCCATCTCCCGTTGGAGATTGAACACAAAGCGCATTGGGCGCTAAGGGCATGCAATTTGGATTACCAAGAAGCGGGTCGGTTACGTTTGACCCAACTAAACGAATTAGACGAGTTGAGGCTCGAAGCCTATGATAACTCTCTAATTTACAAAGAAAAAACCAAACAATGGCACGACAAAAGATTGAAACATCCAAAAGAATTCATGGAAGGAGATCGTGTCCTTGTTTACAATTCCCGTTTCAAGTTATCACCAGGAAAGCTTAAGTCCCAATGGACGGGACCATTTGTGGTTAGAAAGGTGTACCCTTATGGTACAATTGAAATGGTGAACTGGAAGGGTGATACTTTTAAAGTGAATGGCCACCGGGTCAAACACTATGTTGATGGTCCCCTAGAAATTGAGGATGAGGTTAGCCTCAACTTCAAGAACAAAGCATAAATCAAAATGAGGATGAGTTTGGTGAACGACTCGTTAAAAAATGGTTCACAATTCTAAATAGGTTTGAAATGTGTGCACGATAAATTTTAGTTTGGTACAAAATGATTTACGTTTGGCCTTTAAACACGCGCGACTCAGAAAAACAGGTCAGTGAGTTTTAGTGCAATGGGACGCCGTCCCATTTTCCTGGACGCCGTCCCCATTTAAAGACTTGGACGCCGTCCCATGTTCCTGGACGCCGTCCCCATTTAAAAACCTGGACGCCGTCCTCTTTTTCTAGACGCCGTCCCCAATTAAATTCCTGGACGCCGTCCTCTTTTGCTAGACGCCGTCCCAAGTGACTGACTCAAAAAAAAATACGTTTTAAATACCTATCCAACCCATTTCTTAACCACAAAAACACATTTTTATCCATTTCTCTCTGCCAAACACGAAACACTCTCTAAAAACCCTAATTTCTACCTCAATTTCACGTTTTCTTCTTCAAATCCAAACTTCAAATCATGTTTTCTAGGGTATGGATACTCCATTTTTACACTTTTCTTTATCAATGACTTGAATTGTATGTTTATATCTATAAATTGGTGAAGGATAAGTGTGGGGTGTTTGATTTGCATGATTATTGTTAAGATTAACATGCCTTAGTAGTTTAATTGCCCATAATGTGTTTGTTTTGCAAAGATTACATGCTTTTAAGGGTTTGTTCATGATTTTAGGGTTTGTGGAATTTGAATCCGAATTTAGGGTGATTAGTTCATGATGTTGAGTTTGTGTATGATGTTATTGAATCTTGTGAAGTATTTAATTGTGTTGGTGATATTGATGTCAAATTGGCCGGGTCATTTTTGAATGTTCTTGAATTTTTTAGCATATTGTTGAATTGTAATGAACTTATGAAGTATGCATGCTTGATTTTCATTTGTATGGGCCTGTTGAAGTAAATTGATGGAATGGAATGCCATAATGTATGATGTTATAATAGGTCATTTGAACTAAAATTGCGAAAAATGTGTTATGATTTGTAATGAATATCATTAGAATGCAAATTTAAATGTTATGACCTATAACACAACATGCTTGAATCCTTGAGTCATAAGTTGATGCTACATTGTGAAGTTGTGTTTTCATTTTTGAAAAGTTATTAACGGGTTTATGTTGACTATATTTGACTTTGGTTTAAAATTGTGAACATACGCTTTTGCTTAAATGAGTCATAATACTTATGAACTTGAAATGGAATGATTAAGTTCTCTTGCTACTCTGTTATGTTTTAGCTAACATTAATACAACGGTTTCTATGTTCTTTTGGTCTGGTGTTATTGTTTTGCAGGGACAATCAAGCCGAGGAGGACCGGTAAAGAGAGGAAGGACAGCAGGTTTGGCTCCACCACGACAACCACCACAACAGCAACATCATTCATCATCATCGTCAGGAGAAGAAGAAGAGGAGGATCGAAATGATCCTCGAGTTTGGTTAACACAGGTTCAAAATGATGAAGACTACGCAGAAACATTTGAGACGATAAACCGTAGGCCTATTAATGCCACTTGGTATTTTATCTGGGGCCCATTGGAAGAGGCGGGTATGCGCCACCATGTTTCTAACTTACTCGCCATCCCCTACGGTAGAGTAGTCACCCACGCTTGGGAGCAAGTTTTCAGCATCAACGAACCAATTTATCCGGTGCTGCTTAAAGAATTCTACTCAACTGTGCGATTTAACAATGTCAGCGATTATTTGTCAAATGACTTTCTTCGATTTCGTTTAGGGGGTGAGTACAGGGGTATAAGTAGTTTTGAGCTATGCCGAGTTTTGGGTATTTTTGAGGAACTCACCGATACCCAGTTAGGTGAATACTTGCGGGCCTCCGATTATGTTGGCCGGCATGAATTTAGTGATATTTCTTATTGGCGAAGGATTTGTAGGCCGAATGCGGCTGCACAGTTTAGATCAAGCAGGCACAGGTACAACGAAATCGCAGCCCGGGATGATAAACTGCTTCATAGACTTATCGCATGCACTTTTAATGCGAGGGTTGAGGGTCACGAGAAAGTGAAAACGTTGGATTTATGGATTATGGACCAAATAAAGCGGGGTTGCTATACCGACATTCCTGGGTTGATCGGTAATTATTTCCTGGCCATTGCTACCGAGACACGGCAACAGAAGCCACTTCTGGGAGGCCACTACATCACCCGACTTGCTCGACATTTTAACATAGATTTCAGCAGATTACAGGAGTGTACGAACGTTATGAAACCATTAAAAAAGGTTTCTTATATTAATGCTGAAATTCTTATGAAAGATAGAAATGGTCATTTGGTACCTTTTGAGGCAGGTGGCGCAGGTGGCGCAAGTGGCAGTGGCGTGCAGCAAGAACAGCAGCAGGAAGAAGAGGCGGAAATGGAGGCACAGACTAACGTTGGTGATCAGGTTCCGTGGCATCCGTCCCAATCAAGTTGGGACAGTTTGGTTGGTAGTGTTAATAATATGAGGTTGAGCCCGAACGAACAAAGGACGCACAACAACCAAATGTGGGATAGTCAGCAATGAATGGAGCAACGACAGATTGCTCAAGTTCACGATCAGGGATGGATGAGTTATGGTATTGATTGGAATAACCATAACTCAGAGTTGTTTTATTCCAACCCCGAGCAGTACTATGGGACGACACGTCTGACACCCCAATATTACACGGATCCTCAAAACCCACCTCCGCCTCACCCGATTTATGATAATAACGCTGCGTTGCAGGATGCTCGGAACAGATTTGAGCAGGAATATCCACAAGGACGCCCGTACAGAGATGGTTCGGGTAATTATTTTTGGCCGTTTGATAACTCGGCCTGCGTGCCTTTGATCATTTTGTACTTTATTTTGAGACAATTTAATTTGTGTGGTGTGATTTTAGACAATATTTGGTTTGTAATAACTGGCTAATTGTGTGGATTTATGAACGGTTGTGGTTGTAAAAACACCATTCTTTTCATTATAAATTGTGTGGTTTGTTAATTTGTGCAGCGTGATTGAACTTCAAAGACTGGCATTAAGTTCAGCGACATTTGATATTATGATGTGTGTATGATGATAATCGCGGAATGGACGATGCTCTTATGCTGGCAGTAAGTTCAGCGGCATCCGTCTACATGTTCCACGATTTGCAGGTTAAAAATTGAAAATTTCTACAATCACCCTATCGCTTTACCCTCTAAATTTAATCCTTTTTCTGATTTCATGCAATGAGGGCCTTGCATGATCTCAAGTGTGGGGTGGGGAATAGAAATTTATCGGGAACTCGTTTCACTAAAATTAAGGCGTTTATTATAAAAATTTTAAAATTTTCAAATAGCCTTAAAAACGATTAAAAGTCCAAAAACCATGTTATACGCATTAAATGTTGGTTTACATTTTAAATTATTAATAGTCTTTGAAGTTGCACTATCATTCAATTATTTGAATGAAAATCCTACTAGTTTAGTAAGCTAACTTGTAGGTCACTTGTACCAAAACGAGTGTAAACCGTGAGAGAGCGGTGATTGTAAAGCGTGGTCGGAAACCGGATCTCGCGCCAGATCGAAAACCCTAAGGACGGTCCTCATTGTTTCTCCTAACAAGGACAATGTTGCGTCCGACCACTTGATATGACCAATAGGATGTATCTTTTCCATCCTCAAGGAAGTAAAGTCTTCCGAATGACAAACTTACTGATTCAATTCAGAAGATGTAGTCCAGACCAGTTGTAGGGTGACAAAAACTCTTGAAAAGTCATTACTGACATCGACTGGAAATCTACCAGGCCTCAACGTCAAACAGGGAAACTGGTAGTCAAAGTTTATCTCAATGAGGGAGATTAACTAGTAAAACGGGGGGGCACCATGTATACACAAAATGTTAGTGGTTTATCAGATCCCCGGAAGGATAACCTCCAGAAAGGTAAAATATCAGCTTTTAAGACTGATAAACCGCAATCTTCATGATTGATTTAACGAATTAGATGATTATCTCATAATTGTCAATGATGTCCGGACGTAATGTGTATCCTCTTAAAGCACATTATTTTCTACCGACATCTCGTAATGTTAGGTACCGTGGGAGGGATTGGCTTGACCAATAGCGGGAAACCCGCACTCATTTTTAAAAAAATTCAGAAAATTCGATCAAAATCGGAAAACGTGCATAGTATTAAAAACTAGCATGATATTTTCAAAACCATAAAACATTTTCATAAGATCCTGATTTCCCTAGGGTCAAATTTTTCGGATACTTGGCTCTAATCTCCCAAAAATGTGTGTGTGTGTTTCCATTGTGTATATAGCGTGCGTGTGATTTCAATAAAAGTGTGCTATACTTAAAGCGTGTGTTTCCATTGTGTATATAGCGTGAGTTGTGTTTCATATCAACGTGTGTGTTTCGTGTGCTTCGAGTGATTCATGTAATGTTTGTAATCTATATTGTGTGATTATGTTTGATATTGTTCTACTTTGTAAAGAAAGAATTGCTTGAGGACAAGCAAGGTTTAAGTGTGGAGTGTTTTGATATTGCTCAATAACATCATATATATCTATCGCAATATCGTGTAAAATGCTCTAGAATCGAGGATAATGAAGGCGTTTCTACAAGTGATAATCCAAGATGCGCAAATTTGTATCGGAAGAGTGATTTACAAAGAGTTTTGATGATTTATGACATTGGTTGATCCCGATACGACTTAAGGTCTATTTAGTGCTCTAAAATGGTAAAACAAAGCCTCCAAGGTGTTAGGCTTCGTCCAAATAAAAGAGGATTGAAAAGAAAGCGAAACAGTGGATTTCAGCGTATCTGGACGCCGTCCTGGTTTATAGGACGCTGTCCAGCCTCTTGAAACAGGACGCCGTCCTGGATATGAGGACGCCGTCTAGCTCTTAAGGACGGGACGCCGTCCAGCCTTTTTGGACGCCGTCCCGTAGTAGGTTTCAGCCGACTTTTGTGCTTTTTACCTACTTTCTCCACTTTAAAACTACTGTTTTGAGGGACTGTTTCATAGCTTACGAACCAGAGAGTACAGAGACGATTTTTAGGAGCAAAATTGGAGAACTCCAAGCTCTTGGAAGAGGATCAACATCAAGACATCAAAGATTAAAACCTTCATCATCCAAGAACTCCTTGTTCTTGTAGGTTATTCCTTGTTCTAAAACAATGATTTCAGTTGTTAATCTGATTGTTATGTTGTCTGTTACCATGATTGTTGGCTAGTTTCTATAATGTTTGTCTAGATTAATAACCAAGGTATTGGATGTAATATTATTGATTGAATGTATTATGTGTGATAGATTAAAGCTTGAATTAAGAACCATGCTTATTGCTGTTAAAATCATTTGTATCTAGTTAATTGATATGTTGTTGATAAAGAGAACTCTTGTTGATGTATCATATTGATTTACAATCAACTTGTCTTAGATTGATTGTTTACTAAACCGGACCAAGGGGGTAAACTAGATTAAAATGGTTAAACAAAATAGTAATGAATTGTGTAGAGCGAACGCAAAGACAATTGTTATTCAAGTCTTTGATCTAGCTAATCAACTAGTCACAAACGAAAAGGTCTAAGTAATAGGGAACCCTCACTTAGTAATTCTAGTTTGAGTACTCGCTATAGAGAACTCTTGGCGGGTCGATTTAGGTGATTATCATGCTTATAATAGTTATTTGATTACAAATACAAGAACCATAGTGAAAAGGGAACCCTTGATGTGTTTATTCAAGAGAACTCTTAATGAACCTATTAGATAACTTGCACACATAATTATTCAATCAGGCCTTAATATCAAAACTTACATCCAATACCGAGGGTAAAATATCTAGATGAACATTTCATCTCTTTGATTTAAATCAAAACTATCTTACTTGCTTTCTTTGCATTTATTTTCATCTTATAAATTTAAAAGACCAAAAATATTGTTTTTACATTTAACCTTCTCTGATTTGGCTAAATCGTTAAATGGCCACCAAAACATAAAACTTGTACCTTTAAGTTTCATTTACTTAGTTAATCATAATATAGTTTCTAATTCTAGTTTGGCTAATACAACTGTCCTTGGAACGATACACGGAACTAAACCAGTTACTATACTACTATACGATCGGGTACACTGCCCGTTAGTGTGTAGAAATCTTTAATCGGTATTTTTCCATATTATTTTATACGACAATTTATACGACACTTCTCGCACATCAAGCATATTTCCTTAATTTGATATCAAAATTATCTTTTACTTTCATAAACTTAAAATACCAAAAATATTGTCTTTTAATCTTATTCATCACTTGATTCGCCCATCGTAAAAGGGTAAACCAAAATATCTTGTAATTGTAATTTTATTAGTTAATCACAATTTAGTTTATAATCCTAATTTGACTTAGATATTGTCTTTGGAACGATACATGAATTTTACCATTTACTATACTACTACACGATCGGGTACACTGCCCGTTAGTGTGTAGTAATCTTTAATCGGTATTTTTCCATACTATTTCATACAACAATTCATATACCGCGTTTCACCACATCAAGTTTTTGGCGCCGCTGCCGGGGACAGTTTTGTGTCAAAATAGAATTATTAACTAATTTGTGATTAAGTAGTTTCTTAATTCTTTTTAAATTATTAATAGTCTTTGATTATTAGACTTATAGAATCGGTGTGTTTAATAGTTTTGTTAGTTGTGTGATTGACAGATTTTAGGTTGCATATGCCACATACCCGAAGTTCAGATTCTCCATTACTTACACCGCTTACAGAACCTGATAGAAAGCTTGGTAGAATCCCAAAAGAAGTACTTGAACTTTTTGAATCTTCATCAAAGCAAGAAACTTTTGATTCAGAATCAAGTACAACCAAGCCAAGATATTCTGAATTTGAACCAGTTCATCCTCCAACAAGAAATTACCCAATTCTGTCAAAAGCCGATGGAAACCTTGTATGAAGCATGGAATTGATTTTCCAAAATGCTAAGAGGTTGTCCAAACCATGGTCTGGATACCTTCCAACAAGTTCTAATCTTTTACAAGGGTTGTGATGTTGCAACCCGAATTTCCATTGATCAAGTGGCCGGAGGTTCACTCATGGACAAAACCGAGCAAAAGGCTTATGAGATAATCGAGAAGCAAGCCGATTATTCTCATGAGTGGCATCAAGAACGGCCAATTACTCATAATGCTCAAGTCCAAAGCGCCGGTGCTTATGATGACCTTAGTTCCCTAAGTGTGAAAATAAACGGTGTTGCTCGAAATATGGAAAAGATCACCAAGGAAATTCATAGTATGAAGGTGGGTTGTGAATACTGTGGTGGTCTCCATTTAGGAAAAGATTGTAATGCCGGTTTAACAATGGCTCAGAAAGAATAAGTGGCTTTCATAAGCCAAAGAAATAATAATCAATTTCAAGGAAGAGCCCAGTTTAACCGAAACTTCAACAACCCATACAACCCTCATGGTCAAAATTCCAATTACCAACAAGGTTCAAGTAGTGGGTTCCAACAACAAACTCCGATTTTTTATCAAAAACCCCAACAGGAAGAGAAAAATTCAAACATAAACCAAACGAATGAGAAAAACGAAAATTAGTTTAGAAACCAACAAGCCTCAATTCAGAATTTGGAGAAGCAAATGAATGGTTTAGCTAGTTTACTTAGTGAAAGAAAACCAGGGAGTTTATCGGACGATACTAATAAGAACCCCCGAAATGAGCACGCCAATGTTATCACCACACGGAGTGGTCTAGCATACGAAGCTCCAAGAATGCCCGAAGATTCTGATTTCAGTGTTTCGTTGAACAAAAATGATGAACCCGATAAGAAGCCGGAACAAGTGGTTGAGAAGTAAGAACGTGAGAAACCCGTAGTGAAGCCATATCAACCACCGCTCCCATACCCAAGGAAACAAAAACAAGAAAGGCTCGAAGCCGAAAGGTCAAAATTTCTAGATATGTTTAAACAAATTAACATAAATATGCCTTTCATTAATGTTATTTCAGGTATGCCCAAGTATGCTAAGTTCTTAAAAGACTTATTTACTAATCGGAAGAAAATGGAGGAACTTTTATCCGTCACCATGAATGTTAATTGTTCCGTAATTTTGATGAACAAAATACCAAAGAAGTTAGCAGATCCTGGGAGTTTTACCATACCATGTCTCCTAGGAGATTTGAAATACATTAAAGCATTAGCGGATTTAGGGGCTAGCATAAATTTAATGCCTTATTCATTATATGTTAAGCTAGACCCCGTGGTACTAAAACCAACCCGAATGGCAATTCAACTAGCGGTCCGCTCTGTTAAATTCCCTCGTGGAATTTTAGAGAATATGTTAGTAAAAGTGGGTACCCTAGTATTTCTAGCCGATTTTGTAATTTTGGACATGGAAGAGGACACACGTGTGCCTCTTATATTGGGTCGACCTTTCCTCAATACCGCTAGAGCTATGATAGATGATCATGGGCAGAAATTGACCCTTAGCATTAAGGATATTAAGGTTACCTTTTCCGTTGACCATGCCTTGCAATACCCTGAGTCTACCGATGATAAATGTTATTATTTACAAACTGTAGACACGTATTCAGAGTTGTTGCAGGAATTTCCAGAATTACAAGGTCCGGGAGAATGCATTTTGGCAGAAGGTGATGAAGAGAACATGGTGGAAGAAGTGGAGATGTTGACCACCTTGATGGCTAACGGTTATGAGCCAAATGATGAAGAATACAGAAAGTTGGATTTAAAAAATGAGTACCGATGTAAAACATCGATTGAAGAACCTCCCGTTTTGGAACTAAAGCCACTTCCAAGTCACTTGGAATATGCTTACCTTCAAGAGGATTCTACTCTCCCTGTTATCATTTCATCCGAACTCTCTGTAAGTGAGAAGTCTAAACTTGTTTCCATGTTAAAAGCCCATAAACCGGCTCTAGCATGGAAAATTCATGACATCAAGGGTATAAGTCCCTCTTATTATACACGTAAGATATTAATGGAAGATAACTATAAGCCATGTGTACAAAGACAAAGGCGACTGAACCCTAATATGCAAGAAGTCGTTAAAAAGGAGATTGTCAAACTCCTTGATGCGGGTCTTATTTACCCAATTTCGGATAGTCCTTGGGTGAGTCTGGTCCAATGTGTACCCAAAAAGGGTGGCATGACCATTATCACCAACGAAAACGACCAATTAATTTCCACTAGGACTGTCACGGGTTGGAGGGTATGTATTGATTATAGAAAATTAAATGATGCTACCCGAAAAGACCATTTTCCCTTCTTTACATTGATCAAATGTTGAAAAGGTTAGCAGGAAAGAACTTTTATAGTTTTCTTGACGGTTTCTCGGGATATTTCCAAATCCCTATAGCACCAGAGGACCAAGAGAAAACCACCTTTACATGCCCTTATGGTACTTTCTCTTATCGACGTATGCCCTTTGGCTTATGCAATGCTCCTGCTACCTTTCAAAGGTGTATGGTAGCTATTTTTCATGATATGATTGAAGACTTTATAGAAGTATTCATGGATGACTTTTCAGTCTTCGGTGATTCTTTTGACTCATGTCTTAATAATCTTGAGCGTATGTTGATTAGGTGTGAAGAATCTAATCTTGTGCTTAACTGGAAAAAATGCCATTTTATGGTAAGAGAGGGCATTGTATTAGGTCATAAAATTTCTTGTGTAGGTATGGAGGTGGATAGAGCTAAAGTGGAAGTCATAGCCAAATTACCACCACCGTCGAATGTGAAAGGTGTAAGAATTTTTCTGGGGCACGCCTGTTTTTACCGTCGATTCATTAAAGATTTTTCTAAAATTGCAACCCCTATGAACAAACTTCTAGAGAAAGACGCTCCATTTGTCTTTACGGACGAGTGTCTAAACACCTTTAATCTTCTTAAAGCAAAGCTCACACAATCACCCATTCTCATATCACCGAATTGGTCACTTCCATTCGAACTTATGTGTGATGCGAGTGACTTTGCTATTGGTGCCATCTTGGGGCAAAGAATTGAAAAACATTTCCAGCCTATTTATTATGCTAGTAAAACATGGCAAGGAGCCCAACTTAATTACACTACCACAGAGAAGGAACTACTGGCAATTATCTTTTCATTTGACAAATTCCGATCTTACTTAGTACTAGCAAAGACGGTTGTCTACACGGACCCCTCGGCCTTAAAGTACTTGCTTACTAAGTAAGATGCTAAACCCCGATTAATACGTTGGGTCTTGCTTTTGCAGGAATTCGACATTGATATTAAAGACAAAAAGGGGGCCAAAAACCTAGCAGCCGATCACCTCTCTCGCCTTGAGAACCCAAATTTTGAGGTTCTCCATGAGACCGTTATTCAAGATAATTTTCCTGATGAAAATCTCATGAGAATAGAGAAAGTTGATGATCCTTGGTTTGTAGACATAGCCAACTATCTTGCGGGTGGATTCCTAGAAATCGGTATGTCACATCAAAAACGGAAGAAATTTTTCAGTGACTTGAAATACTATTTTTGGGAAAACCCGTATCTCTTTAAACGATGTCCCGATGGGATAATCCGTCGATGTGTCTCCGGAGAAGAATGCAACCAAATTCTTCTCCAATGTCATCTTGGTCCCACTGATGGACATTTCGGACTCCAAATCACAGGGAGAAAAGTCTATGAGGCCGGTTTTTATTGGCCTACTATCTTTAAAGATGCCCACCAAATATGTAAATCATGCGATTCTTGCCAAAGGGCAGGAAAGATTAGTCAAAGAGACGAAATGCCTCAAAACATAATCCAAGTTTGTGAGGTTTTCGATATTTGGGGCATTGATTTCATGGGACCATTCCCAAAATCTCATTCCAACCAATACATACTCGTTGCCGTTGACTACGTATCAAAATGGGCGGAGGCAAAGGCTCTCCCCACAAATGATGCACGAGTTGTTGTAACTTTTCTTAAAGAGCTTTTTGCCCGGTTCGGTACCCCGAAGGCTTTAATTAGTGATAGTGGTACCCATTTTTGCAACACCCAATTAGAAAAGGTGTTGAAAAGCTATGGGATAACCCATAAAATTTCTACATCTTATCACCCACAAACAAGTGGGCAAGTTGAAAATACGAATCGGGCACTTAAAAGTATCCTTGAGAAAATGGTTGGATCCAATCCTAAGGTGTGGTCAACGAAGCTTAACGATGCTTTGTGGGCATTTATAACCGCCTACAAAACTCCTATTGGAACCACACCTTACCGCCTAGTCTATGGGAAGACATGTCATCTCCCTTTGGAGATAGAGCACAAATTGTAGTGACCCGAACTTTTCCATGTTTATATATATTAATTGAGATTGATATTTACATGATTAAATGTTTCCAACATGTTAAGCAATCAAACTTGTTAAGACTTGATTAATTGAAATATGTTTCATATAGACAATTGACCACCCAAGTTGATCGGTGATTCACGAACGTTAAAACTTGTAAAAACTATATGATGACATATAAATGGATATATATATATTTAACATGATACTATGATAAGAAAACATATCATAAAGTATATTAACAATGAACTACATATGTAAAAACAAGACTACTAACATAATGATTTTTAAACGAGACATATATGTAACGATTATCGTTGTAAAGACATTTAATGTATATATATCATATTAAGAGATATTCATACATGATAATATCATGATAATATAATAATTTAAAATCTCATTTGATATTATAAACATTGGGTTAACAACATTTAACAAGATCGTTAACCTAAAGGTTTCAAAACAACACTTACATGTAACGACTAACGATGACTTAACGACTCAGTTAAAATGTATATACATGTAGTGTTTTAATATGTATTTATACACTTTTGAAAGACTTCAATACACTTATCAAAATACTTCTACTTAACAAAAATGCTTACAATTACATCCTCGTTCAGTTTCATCAACAATTCTACTCGTATGCACCCGTATTCGTACTCGTACAATACACAGCTTTTAGATGTATGTACTATTGGTATATACACTCCAATTATCAGCTCTTAGCAGCCCATGTGAGTCACCTAACACATGTGGGAACCATCATTTGACAACTAGCATGAAATATCTCATAAAATTACAAAAATATGAGTAATCATTCATGACTTATTTACATGAAAACAAAATTACATATCCTTTATATCTAATCCATACACCAACGACCAAAAACACCTACAAACACTTTCATTCTTCAATTTTCTTCATCTAATTGATCTCTCTCAAGTTCTATCTTCAAGTTCTAAGTGTTCTTCATAAATTCCAAAAGTTCTAGTTTCATAAAATCAAGAATACTTTCAAGTTTGCTAGCTCACTTCCAATCTTGTAAGGTGATCATCCAACCTCAATAAATCTTTGTTTCTTACAGTAGGTTATCATTCTAATACAAGGTAATAATCATATTCAAACTTTGGTTCAATTTCTATAACTATAACAATCTTATTTCAAGGGATGATCTTACTTGAACTTGTTTTCGTGTCATGATTCTGCTTCAAGAACTTCGAGCCATCCAAGGATCCATTGAAGCTAGATCCATTTTTCTATTTTCCAGTAGGTTTATCCAAGGAAATTAAGGTAGTAATGATGTTCATAACATCATTCGATTCATACATATAAAGCTATCTTATTCGAAGGTTTAAACTTGTAATCACTAGAACATAGTTTAGTTAATTCTAAACTTGTTCGCAAACAAAAGTTAATCCTTCTAACTTAACTTTTAAAATCAACTAAACACATGTTCTATATCTATATGATATGCTAACTTAATGATTTAAAACCTGGAAACATGAAAAACACCGTAAAACCGGATTTACGCCGTCGTAGTAACACCGCGGGCTGTTTTGGGTTAGTTAATTAAAAACTATGATAAACTTTGATTTAAAAGTTGTTATTCTGAGAAAATGATTTTTATTATGAACATGAAACTATATCCAAAAATTATGATTAAACTCAAAGTGGAAGTATGTTTTCTAAAATGGTCATCTAGACGTCGTTCTTTCGACTGAAATGACTACCTTTACAAAAACGACTTGTAACTTATTTTTCCAACTATAAACCTATACTTTTCTGTTTAGATTCATAAAATAGAGTTCAATATGAAACCATAGCAATTTGATTCACTCAAAACGGATTTAAAATGAAGAAGTTATGGGTAAAACAAGATTGGATAATTTTTCTCATTTTAGCTACGTGAAAATTGGTAACAAATCTATTCCAACCATAACTTAATCAACTTGTATTGTATATTATGTAATCTTGAGATACCATAGACACGTATACAATGTTTCGACCTATCATGTCGACACATCTATATATATTTCGGAACAACCATAGACACTCTATATGTGAATGTTGGAGTTAGCTATACAGGGTTGAGGTTGATTCCAAAATATATATAGTTTGAGTTGTGATCAATACTGAGATACGTATACACTGGGTCGTGGATTGATTCAAGATAATATTTGTCGATTTATTTCTGTACATCTAACTGTGGACAACTAGTTGTAGGTTACTAACGAGGACAGCTGACTTAATAAACTTATAACATCAAAATATATTAAAAGTGTTGTAAATATATTTTGAACATACTTTGATATATATGTATATATTATTATAGGTTCGTGAATCAATCAGTGGCCAAGTCTTACTTCCCGACGAAGTAAAAATCTGTGAAAGTGAGTTATAGTCCCACTTTTAAAATCTAATATTTTTGGGATGAGAATACATGCAGGTTTTATAAATGATTTACAAAATAGACACAAGTACGTGAAACTACATTCTATGGCTGAATTATCGAAATCGAATATGCCCCTTTTTATTAAGTCTGGTAATCTAAGAATTAGGGAACAGACACCCTAATTGACGCGAATCCTAAAGATAGATCTATTGGGCCTAACAAACCCCATCCAAAGTACCGGATGCTTTAGTACTTCGAAATTTATATCATATCTGAAGGGTGTCCCGGAATGATGGGGATATTCTTATATATGCATCTTGTTAATGTCGGTTACCAGGTGTTCACCATATGAATGATTTTTATCTCTATGTATGGGATGTGTATTGAAATATGAAATCTTGTGGTCTATTATTATGATTTGATATATATAGGTTAAACCTATAACTCACCAACATTTTTGTTGACGTTTTAAGCATGTTTATTCTCAGGTGATTATTAAGAGCTTCCGCTGTCGCATACTTAAATAAGGACGAGATTTGGAGTCCATGCTTGTATGATATTGTGTAAAAACTGCATTCAAGAAACTTATTTTGTTGTAACATATTTGTATTGTAAACCATTATGTAATGGTCGTGTGTAAACAGGATATTTTAGATTATCATTATTTGATAATCTATGTAAAGCTTTTTAAAACCTTTATCTATGAAATAAAGGTTATGGTTTGTTTTAAAAATGAATGCAGTCTTTGAAAAATGTCTCATATAGAGGTCAAAACCTCGCAACGAAATCAATTAATATGGAACGTTTTTAATCAATAAGAACGGGACATTTCAGTTGGTATCCGAGCGTTGGTCTTAGAGAACCAGAATTTTGCATTAGTGTGTCTTATCGAGTTTGTTAGGATGCATTAGTGAGTCTGGACTTCGACCGTGTTTACTTGAAAAATGATTGCTTAACAAATTTTGTTGGAAACTATATATTTTTAACATGTGAATATTATGTGATATATTAATCTCTTAACGCGTTTGATATTATGTGATAGATGTCTACCTCTAGAACAAGTCCCATTGACTCACCTAATAATAATGAAGAGTCAAATGTAAATTGGAATGATTCGTGGACTGATTCACAAGTTCCCGAAGAGGAACCGGAAGAAGAGTCGGAACCGGAAGAAGAATCGGAACCGGAAGAAGAATCGGAACCGGATGAAGAAATAGAACCGGTGGGGGAAATAATAAAACGGTTAAGTAAAAGAAAATCCTCAACCAACCGACCAAGGTTAATTATGGTCAATGGTGTTTCCGCCAAGGAAGCAAAATATTGGGAGGATTACCAATTCTCCGATGAATCGGATTCCGACGAGAATTCCGATGATGTTATAGAAATTACCCCAACTGAATTTAAAAAGGCAAAAGAAAATAATAAGGGAAAGGGCATAAAAATAGAGAAATCTAATTCCAACCCCGATGAACTTTATATGTATCGTCAACCCCCGAAGTCCTTAAGTTGTAACAATGACCCGGGAACCACTAAACCACCAGGTTTTTCTAAACCAATGTGGAAAATTACGGCTCGTATTAGAGGAACATCATATATCCCTAGAAACTTGGCAAAACGAACCAAAACCGAAGAAGAAGAAACGAGCGAGTCGGAATAAGATAGTTGTATTCGTGTGGTGTAATATATGTAATATAGTGTTCTTATGCTTTATGATATATGTAAAAATTGCTTGTATTAATAAGTATTTTTTTATGAATCTAACTCTTGTCTATTTTACAGTTTAAAAACACAAAATGGATAGACAACCCAATATTTTAAGAGACCTACCCGGAGACATGATTGATGAAATCTTGTCTAGAGTCGGCCAGAATTCCTCGGCACAACTATTTAAGGGGAGATCAGTTTGTAAGACATTCGAAGAACGTTCCAAGAATGTCTTGGTTTATAAGAGACTTTCGTTTGAAAGATGGGGGATATCACATTGGGAAACCCATAAGTTACGATGTGTTTACTTTGACGCATATATTGCGGGGAACCCAAATGCTATTTTACGCAACGGGTTAAGAAATTATTTTGACTCAATATATCCGAATATTGGACTTCGTGATTTAGAAAAAGTGGCTAACATGCAACATAAAGAAGCATGTTATGCTTACGGATTAGTAATGTTCGCTTCTCACCAAAGTGAGAACAAGAACATCGGGCTACAACTATTAAACAAAACGTTTCCACAAGTGACGGAGTCGGTAATTGGGGTAAGAAATGAGGTTTTTAGATTATTACGGGACTGTTGGACATTACGTAACCCTCGTCCCTTTGATGACGTTACAACACGCTGTCTTATCAACAGCCATAACGGTTATGTTGCACAAGACCAAGGATGGGAAGTAGTCCTAGTAAAACCAGAATGCATGACTTGTTTCTGGACGTATGAATTACGTGTCTTTATTGCCTTTGCTGAACGACTTGTGTACTAGCTAGAATTGTCTTCACAACTATCTTGTATCAAAGTTATTGTGTGCTATATTTCATGCTTTATGTAAAATAAGCGGTATTGTAAGTTTGTAAAATATTGTATAAAAGTTTGAACGCGAAATATTATTATAATCAGTTTTTCATATAGAATTGTAGTAGTTGAATTGTATATTAGCTACTAAGTATGAACTTAACGGGTAGGTACTACCCAAATTTAAACTTATAAAACGCTAATATGAAGAAAAAGCTTTTATAAATGAGTTCATATTATGCTACGAAATACTATTAACTACTCTTAATATTCTGTATGATTAACTTGTTCCATTTAACTATTTTGAAGGAAATGGCACCGACTACTCGACACACCGTGAATATGAATGAAGAGGAATTCCGTACTTTTCTAGCTTCAAACATAGCCGCAGTACAGGCTGCGCTACATACCAACAATAACCTTGGATCTAGCAGTACAGGAAATCGTGTAGGATGCACCTACAAAGAATTCACTGCCTGCAAACCTTTGGAATTTGATGGAACCGAAGGACCGATCGGATTGAAACGGTGGACCGAGAAGGTCGAATCGGTGTTTGCCATAAGTAAGTGTACTGAAGAGGACAAAGTAAAGTACGCTATGCATACCTTCACAGGTTCTGCGTTAACATGGTGGAATACATATCTAGAGCAAGTGGGACAAGACGATGCGTACGCACTACCGTGGTCAGCATTCAAGCACTTGATGAATGAGAAGTACCGTCCCAGAACCGAGGTCAATAAGCTCAAGACAGAACTTAGAGGGTTACGAACCCAAGGATTTGATATTACCACGTACGAAAGACGATTCACAGAATTGTGCCTATTGTGTCCGGGAGCATTCGAAGATGAGGAAGAGAATATCGACGCGTTTGTGAAAGGATTACCGGAAAGAATCCAAGAAGATATAAGTTCACACGAGCCCGCCTCCATACAACAGGCATGTAGAATGGCTCACAAACTCATGAACCAAATTGAAGAAAGAATTAAAGAACAGACTGCTGAAGAGGCCAATGTGAAGCAAGTCAAAAGAAAGTGGGAGGAAAACGGTGATAAGAATCACCAATACAACAACAACAACAATTACAACAATAATCGCAACAATTATCCCAACAATCGCAACATCAATCGCAACTACAACAAACGGCCCAACAACAACAACAACAACAACAACAACAGCAACTACAACAATCATCCCAACAACAATAATAACCGCAACAACAACAACAATCAGAAGCAGCTATGCCAAAGGTGTGAAAAGAATCACTCGGGGTTCTGCACCAAATTTTGCAACAAGTGTAAAAGAAATGGTCATAGCGCGGCGAAGTGTGAGGTCTACGGACCAGGGGTTAATAGAACGAAAGGAACAAATGGTGTCGGAACGAGTAATGGCGGAGCAAGTAGTGTCGGAGCAAGTTATGCCAATGTAGTTTGTTATAAATGTGGAAAACCAGGCCACATTATTAGAAATTGCCCGAACCAGGAGAACACGAATGGACAAGGCCGTGGAAGAGTTTTCAATATTAATGCGGCAGAGGCACAGGAAGACCCGGAGCTTGTTACGGGTACGTTTCTTATTGACAATAAATCTGCTTACGTTTTATTTGATTTGGGTGCGGATAGAAGTTATATGAGTAGAGATTTTTGTGCTAAATTAAGTTGTCCATTGACGCCTTTGGATAGTAAATTTTTACTCGAATTAGCAAGTGGTAAATTAATTTCAGCAGATAATATATGTCGGAATCGAGAAATTAAACTGGTTAGCGAAACATTTAAGATTGATTTGATACCAGTAGAGTTAGGGAGTTTTGATGTGATAATCGGTATGGACTGGTTGAAAGAAGTGAAAGCGGAGATCGTTTGTTACAAAAATGCAATTCGCATTATACGAGAAAAAGGAAAACCCTTAATGGTGTACGGAGAAAAGGGCAACACGACGCTACATCTTATTAGTAATTTGAAGGCACAAAAACTAATAAGAAAAGGTTGCTATGCTGTTCTAGCACACTTCGAGAAAGTACAAACTGAAGAAAAGAGCATCAATGATGTTCCCGTCGCAAAAGAATTTCCCGATGTATTTCCGAAAGAATTACCGGGATTACCCCCACATCGATCCGTTGAATTTCAAATAGATCTTGTACCAGGAGCTGCACCAATAGCTCGTTCTCCTTACAGACTCGCACCCAGCGAGATGAAAGAACTGCAATTCCAATTACAAGAACTTTTAGAGCATGGTTTCATTCGACCAAGCACATCACCGTGGGGAGCTCCTGTTTTGTTTGTCAAGAAGAAAGATGGTACATTCAGGTTGTGTATCGACTACCGAGAGTTGAACAAACTTACCATCAAGAACCGCTACCCACTACCGAGAATCTACGACTTATTTGATCAACTACAAGGCTCGTCTGTTTATTCAAAGATTGACTTACGTTCCGGGTATCATCAAATGCGGGTGAAAGAAGATGATATTCCAAAGACTGCTTTCAGAATACGTTACGGTCATTACGAGTTTATGGTCATGCCATTTGGTTTAACTAATACACCAGCTGTGTTCATGGACCTTATGAACCGAGTGTGTGGACCATACCTTGACAAGTTTGTCATTGTTTTCATTGATGACATACTTATTTACTCAAAGAATGACCAAGAACACAGTGAACATTTGAGAAAGGTGTTAGAAGTATTGAGGAAGGAAGAATTGTACGCTAAGTTTTCAAAGTGTGCATTTTGGTTGGAAGAAGTTCAATTCCTCGGTCACATAGTGAACAAAGAAGGTATTAAGGTGGATCCGGCAAAGATAGAAACTGTTGAAAAGTGGGAAACCCCGAAAACTCCGAAACACATACGCCAGTTTTTAGGACTAGCTGGTTACTACAGAAGGTTCATCCAAGACTTTTCCAGAATAGCAAAACCCTTGACTGCATTAACGCATAAAGGGAAGAAATTTGAATGGAAGGATGAACAAGAGAAAGCGTTTCAGTTATTGAAGAAAAAGCTAACTACGGCACCTATATTGTCATTGCCTGAAGGGAATGATGATTTTGTGATTTATTGTGACGCATGAAAGCAAGGTCTCGGTTGTGTATTAATGCAACGAACGAAGGTGATTGCTTATGCGTCTAGACAATTGAAGATTCACGAACAAAATTATACAACGCATGATTTGGAATTAGGCGCGGTTGTTTTTGCATTAAAGACTTGGAGGCACTACTTATATGGGGTCAAAAGTATTATATATACCGACCACAAAAGTCTTCAACACATATTTAATCAGAAACAACTGAATATGAGGCAGCGTAGGTGGATTGAATTATTGAATGATTACGACTTTGAGATTCATTACCACCCGGGGAAGGCAAATGTGGTAGCCGATGCCTTGAGCAGGAAGGACAGAGAACCCATTCGAGTAAAATCTATGAATATAATGATTCATAATAACATTACTACTCAAATAAAGGAGGCGCAACAAGGAGTTTTAAAGGAGGGAAATTTAAAGGATGAAATACCCAAAGGATCGGAGAAGCATCTTAATATTCGGGAAGACGGAACCCGGTATAGGGCTGAAAGGATTTGGGTACCAAAATTTGGAGATATGAGAGAAATGGTACTTAGAGAAGCTCATAAAACCAGATACTCAATACATCCTGGAACGGGGAAGATGTACAAGGATCTCAAGAAACATTTTTGGTGGCCGGGTATGAAAGCCGATGTTACTAAATACGTAGGAGAATGTTTGACGTGTTCTAAGGTCAAAGCTGAGCATCAGAAACCATCAGGTCTACTTCAACAACCCGAAATCCCGGAATGGAAATGGGAAAACATTACCATGGATTTCATCACTAAATTGCCAAGGACTGCAAGTGGTTTTGATACTATTTGGGTAATAGTTGACCGTCTCACCAAATCAGCACACTTCTTGCCAATAAGAGAAGATGACAAGATGGAGAAGTTAGCATGAATGTATTTGAAGGAAGTCATCTCCAGACATGGAATACCAATCTCTATTATCTCTGATAGGGATGGCAGATTTATTTCAAGATTCTGGCAGACATTACAGCAAGCATTAGGAACTCGTCTAGACATGAGTACTGCCTATCATCCACAAACTGATGGGCAGAGCGAAAGGACGATACAAACGCTTGAAGACATGCTACGAGCATGTGTTATTGATTTCGGAAACAGTTGGGATCGACATCTACCGTTAGCAGAATTTTCCTACAACAACAGCTACCATTCAAGCATTGAGATGGCGCCGTTTGAAGCACTTTATGGTAGAAAGTGCAGGTCTCCGATTTGTTGGAGTGAAGTGGGGGATAGACAGATTACGGGTCCGGAGATTATACAAGAAACTACCGAGAAGATCATCCAAATTCAACAACGGTTGAAAACCGCCCAAAGTCGACAAAAGAGCTACGCTGACATTAAAAGAAAAGATATAGAATTTGAAATTGGAGAGATGGTCATGCTTAAAGTTGCACCTTGGAAAGGCGTTGTTCGATTTGGTAAACGAGGGAAATTAAATCCAAGGTATATTGGACCATTCAAGATTATTGATCGTGTCGGACCAGTAGCTTACCGACTAGAGTTACCTCAACAACTCGCGGCTGTACATAACACTTTCCACGTCTCGAATTTAAAGAAATGTTTTGCTAAAGAAGATCTCACTATTCCGTTAGATGAAATCCAAATCAACGAAAAACTTCAATTCATCGAAGAACCCGTCGAAATAATGGATCGTGAGGTTAAAAGACTTAAGCAAAACAAGATACCAATTGTTAAGGTTCGATGGAATGCTCGTAGAGGACCCGAGTTCACCTGGGAGCGTGAAGATCAGATGAAGAAGAAATACCCGCATCTATTTCCAGAAGATTCGTCAACACCTTCAACAGCTTAAAATTTCGGGACGAAATTTATTTAACGGGTAGGTACTGTAGTGACCCGAACTTTTCCATGTTTATATATATTAATTGAGATTGATATTTACATGATTAAATGTTTCCAACATGTTAAGCAATCAAACTTGTTAAGACTTGATTAATTGAAATATGTTTCATATAGACAATTGACCACCCAAGTTGATCGGTGATTCACGAACGTTAAAACTTGTAAAAACTATATGATGACATATAAATGGATATATATATATATATTTAACATGATACTATGATAAGAAAACATATCATAAAGTATATTAACAATGAACTACATATGTAAAAACAAGACTACTAACATAATGATTTTTAAACGAGACATATATGTAACGATTATCGTTGTAAAGACATTTAATGTATATATATCATATTAAGAGATATTCATACATGATAATATCATGATAATATAATAATTTAAAATCTCATTTGATATTATAAACATTGGGTTAACAACATTTAACAAGATCGTTAACCTAAAGGTTTCAAAACAACACTTACATGTAACGACTAACGATGACTTAACGACTCAGTTAAAATGTATATACATGTAGTGTTTTAATATGTATTTATACACTTTTGAAAGACTTCAATACACTTATCAAAATACTTCTACTTAACAAAAATGCTTACAATTACATCCTCGTTCAGTTTCATCAACAATTCTACTCGTATGCACCCGTATTCTTACTCGTACAATACACAGCTTTTAGATGTATGTACTATTGGTATATACACTCCAATGATCAGCTCTTATCAGCCCATGTGAGTCACCTAACACATGTGGGAACCATCATTTGGCAACTAGCATGAAATATCTCATAAAATTACAAAAATATGAGTAATCATTCATGACTTATTTACATGAAAACAAAATTACATATTCTTTATATCTAATCCATACACCAACGACCAAAAACACCTACAAACACTTTCATTCTTCAATTTTCTTCATCTAATTGATCTCTCTCAAGTTCTATCTTCAAGTTCTAAGTGTTCTTCATAAATTCCAAAAGTTCTAGTTTCATAAAATCAAGAATACTTTCAAGTTTGCTAGCTCACTTCCAATCTTGTAAGGTGATCATCCAACCTCAAGAAATCTTTATTTCTTACAGTAGGTTATCATTCTAATACAAGTTAATAATCATATTCAAACTTTGGTTCAATTTCTATAACTATAACAATCTTATTTCAAGTGATGATCTTACTTGAACTTGTTTTCGTGTCATGATTCTGCTTCAAGAACTTCGAGCCATCCAAGGATCCATTGAAGCTAGATCCATTTTTCTCTTTTCCAGTAGGTTTATCCAAGGAAATTAAGGTAGTAATGATGTTCATAACATCATTCGATTCATACATATAAAGCTATCTTATTCGAAGGTTTAAACTTGTAATCACTAGAACATAGTTTAGTTAATTCTAAACTTGTTCGCAAACAAAAGTTAATCCTTCTAACTTGACTTTTAAAATCAACTAAACACATGTTCTATATCTATATGATATGCTAACTTAATGATTTAAAACCTGGAAACACGAAAAACACCGTAAAACCGGATTTACGTCGTCGTAGTAACACCGCGGGCTGTTTTGGGTTAGTTAATTAAAAACTATGATAAACTTTGATTTAAAAGTTGTTATTCTGAGAAAATGATTTTTATTATGAACATGAAACTATATCCAAAAATTATGATTAAACTCAAAGTGGAAGTATGTTTTCTAAAATGGTCATCTAGACGTCGTTCTTTCGACTGAAATGACTACCTTTACAAAAACGACTTGTAACTTATTTTTCCGACTATAAACCTATACTTTTCTGTTTAGATTCATAAAATAGAGTTCAATATGAAACCATAGCAATTTGATTCACTCAAAACGGATTTAAAATGAAGAAGTTATGGGTAAAACAAGATTGGATAATTTTTCTCATTTTAGCTACGTGAAAATTGGTAACAAATCTATTCCAACCATAACTTAATCAACTTGTATTGTATATTATGTAATCTTGAGATACCATAGACACGTATACAATGTTTCGACCTATCATGTCGACACATCTATATATATTTCGGAACAACCATAGACACTCTATATGTGAATGTTGGAGTTAGCTATACAGGGTTGAGGTTGATTCCAAAATATATATAGTTTGAGTTGTGATCAATACTGAGATACGTATACACTGGGTCGTGGATTGATTCAAGATAATATTTGTCGATTTATTTCTGTACATCTAACTGTGGACAACTAGTTGTAGGTTACTAACGAGGACAGCTGACTTAATAAACTTAAAACATCAAAATATATTAAAAGTGTTGTAAATATATTTTGAACATACTTTGATATATATGTATATATTATTATAGGTTCGTGAATCAATCAGTGGCCAAGTCTTACTTCCCGACGAAGTAAAAATCTGTGAAAGTGAGTTATAGTCCCACTTTTAAAATCTAATATTTTTGGGATGAGAATACATGCAGGTTTTATAAATGATTTACAAAATAGACACAAGTACGTGAAACTACATTCTATGGCTGAATTATCGAAATCGAATATGCCCCTTTTTATTAAGTCTGGTAATCTAAGAATTAGGGAACAGACACCCTAATTGACGCGAATCCTAAAGATAGATCTATTGGGCCTAACAAACCCCATCCAAAGTACCGGATGCTTTAGTACTTCGAAATTTATATCATATCCGAAGGGTGTCCCGGAATGATGGGGATATTCTTATATATGCATCTTGTTAATGTCGGTTACCAGGTGTTCACCATATGAATGATTTTTATCTCTATGTATGGGATGTGTATTGAAATATGAAATCTTGTGGTCTATTATTATGATTTGATATATATAGGTTAAACCTATAACTCACCAACATTTTTGTTGACGTTTTAAGCATGTTTATTCTCAGGTGATTATTAAGAGCTTCCGCTGTCGCATACTTAAATAAGGACGAGATTTGGAGTCCATGCTTGTATGATATTGTGTAAAAACTGCATTCAAGAAACTTATTTTGTTGTAACATATTTATATTGTAAACCATTATGTAATGGTCGTGTGTAAACAGGATATTTTAGATTATCATTATTTGATAATCTACGTAAAGCTTTTTAAAACCTTTATCTATGAAATAAAGGTTATGGTTTGTTTTAAAAATGAATGCAGTCTTTGAAAAATGTCTCATATAGAGGTCAAAACCTCGCAACGAAATCAATTAATATGGAACGTTTTTAATCAATAAGAACGGGACATTTCACAAATCACATTGGGCTCTTAAGACTTGTAATCTTGATCTTGAAGACGCGGGAAACCTTTGTTTAAACCAACTAAATGAGTTGGATGAGTTGAGACATAACGCCTATGAAAACTCGCTCATATACAAGGAAAAGACCAAAGTTTGGCACGATAACCGTCTTAAGAATCCGAAAGATTTTAAAGAGGGTGATCGTGTTTTGTTATTCAACTCACGATCTAAACTTTTCCCTGGAAAACTCAAGTCCCGATGGATGGGACCATTTGTTGTTAACAAGGTTTTTCCATATGGAACGGTGGAATTACGGAATGCGAAGGGGTGACACGTTTAAGGTAAACGGACACAGGGTCAAACTATATGTTGATGGACCCATGAACATTGAAGATGAGGTAAAACTCATTTTCAACCCCAAAGCTACCTAAAGTTTGGGGGAGAGTCGGGTGAAGCGACTCGCTTTTAAACCTTCACAAATGTTAGGATTAGGATTGCGTGATTTTTAATGATTTTGAGTTATTTTAATTTTTGTTGAATACCATTACGATCACCAATCTGTTACCAACCTCCCTGTATACTGACCAAACGCGAAAATACATGAGAAACAACTGGGCGCCACGCACCCCTCATATGTGCGCTCAGCGCACTTTGTAAAAACTTAATCAGTAGGTTTTCAGCTCGGAGCACTAGTGCGCGCCGCGCACCACTTAGATGTGCGCTTGGCGCACTCTCCCAAAGAACTCGGATCTGTTTCAATTTTTTGTGAGGTCCACGATTTTATCTCCTCTTTAACACCACACATTCGTTTTTCACTCATTTCTCACCCAAAATTGCAGATCTATTTGCTCTCTTTCACTAAAACACTCCAAACCCTAATTTTAATTCTTCAAATTTTAACCAATTCTTCTCAAATCAAAGCCTAAATCAAGATGCCTAGGGTATGTTCATATGATTCCACTTAATTTTCTTTCCACTAATTTGATTTCATGCTTAATTTTTCGGATTGTTTAAGAAATTTATGTGAGTTTTCTTGAATTGATAATTGTTATAAACATTAACATGCTTTAGGTTGTTATAATTGACTTGTATGTCTTGAAATCATATTACATTGTGTTTTTAGGGTATATTCATGATTCTAGGGTTTATGTAGAATTTAAATCTGAATTTTGGCTTTGAATTTGGTTGAATTTGGTTCCTAGCTAAGTGTTTGTGAATGTTTGAGATAATTTGTGTACTTCATAAGCATGTATCACATTTTGAACATGACATGGTTCATGTTTTGGAAATCTAACATGTTTTGGTTCTTAATTGAGATAAATACTTGAAAATTGTTAACTTTCCATTACTTTGTGTCTAATGTGATAGTTTGTTAAAGGGATGAGAATGATATGAGGTTCATGTTCAAATTTGGTTTCTAAAACGCTAGACTAGTTATGTTAATCTTGGATCTTTTGAGAAAATGTTTACATGAATGATCAATATAATTATGTGCTATATGTATTTTTGAACATATACTTGATTTATGATAAACTCACGCTAATGCATACTATTTTCTATGCGCCTCTTTTGTTTTGGTGTATGTCTTATGTGTGCAGTACAACTGTAGATCAAGGGGAAATCAACGACAAGAAGAACCTTCACACCAGTACCGAGAAGAACAAGATTCTTCAGATGAACAAAATTCTCCACCAAATGAACGACAACCTTCACCCGAAGGATCACCGGATCAAAATGATCCAAGGATTTGGTTAGCCTATGTCCGAAACCATCCGGATTACGCAAGTGCATATAATTGGGTGGCCGACAAATCATGTGATGCCACGTGGTATTTTAACCCGGCTCCATTGGTAGAAGCACGGGAATATGATAGAGTGTCGAGAATGTTGGAGGTTAAATACCAGATTTTCACGGGCAGGTTAATAACAATCAGGGCATGGGAAAGAATTATGCGGTTCAATGATGTCATATACCCGCAATTATGCAAAGAGTTCATAGCATCTTTACGTTTTGATCTCATTATGGACCCGACAAATCAAAACTTCATGAGATTTCATTTAGGTGGGATCGATCGGGCACTTAGTCAAATTGAGCTTGCTCGAATATTCGGGCTGTATATCGAACTTGATGATGACCAACTCAATGCTTATTTGCGGTCATCCGAGTATTATGACGATTCTTATGATCCACGCCTGTTTTGGAACGATATGAGCGACACTCAATTCTCCTCTAGCCGAAGCAAGTTTATCGATATAAATGATAAAGACAAAAGAATGCTTCATCGGCTAGTTGCATGTACGTTTAATGCAAGAAAACATGGCAAAAATAAGGTAACACGTCTCGATGTTTTTCTTGTAAACAAAATCTACAACCAAAGCAGTGTCGACATTCCATCTACGTTGGCGGGTTATCTTGATAATTCGAGGGGAGATAGAGGGTTGAATCAGATTGTTGATGGGCAATACATCACCCAGATTGCTAGGCATTTTGGTGTCGATTTATCTCGGTTGATTCCAAACAGTACAACACTGAAGCCTTTAAACAAGACTTATTATTTGAATGCAGAATTTTTGAGCTATAATAATCATCAAAGGCTTATTCCATTTGTTTCGAGGGTAAATGAACCACCATGTGCCCATGATCATGAAGCGGGTGGTAGCGGTGTTGGAAGAGATGATGTGGAGGAAGAGGTTCGCATGGAAGAACCTGAAACTGAAGAAGAGTTACCACAAGCTCAAAGGCGAAGGCGTAGGCGGACACAAAGGTCAAGGGAAGAAGAGTTGGAGGAAGTAATTTCTGGTTTTCATGATATGAGGGTAGGTTATCAACACAGGGATAACTAATATGGGGAACAAAGGCAACAATTTAACCAATATCATGAAGAACAACGCGAGCATAATAGGGCGGTAAGGTATGACCAAAGGTGGGGGAATTACAGGGGCGATTGGCTTCGCCATAACATTGGTTTATATATGCAAAACCCCCAAGAGTATTATGCTACCTCCTACCAACATCCGACCTATTACCACACCCCAAACTGAATTCCTAGTCCTCCGTTATATGAGGAACAAGCGACCATGCAACATGCACAAAGACACTTTGAGGAGCAATACTCACAGGGAAGACCTAGGAATGATGGTTCGGGCACCTACTCTGGCTGGCCTTTTGGTAACTTCTTTGGTGATAATTAGAGGGTTCATGTACCCTATTTGGTAATATTTGGTAACATTTTGGTAATTTTCAGAATGGTTTCTTTTAAAACAATGGTGTGTAAAAATTAAAATATTTATGTTGTATGATTGACGTTTGTGGTGGTTGTGTTAAATACACCACTTTTATCTATTTCATTTTGTGTGTTTGTTTATTTCTTATTGTTAAGGTTTAGTGATGCTGGCATTAAGTTCAGCGAAGTACAATCAATTTGGAATTTGTGATAGAGATCAAGGAATGAACGATGTTCTTATGCTGGCATTAAGTTCAGCTCCATCGCTCACCTACATTTCACGATCTCCGGCTTTATGCCAAGGTTTTTTGAACTCTTTTCACACTAATGCCCTCGTGAATTTTTAAATTATTTCTGATTTTAAGTAATGAGGGCCTTACTTAATCTTAAGTGTGGGGGAGGGGGTAATTCTCTCGGATATGCAATGCAACTTGGCTTATTGTCGCATTTTATGAAAATTTTTAAATTTTTTTGAACTAAAAGTATTAGCGAAAAAGCCAAGTGTGGGGGATGTTACTAATCTTTTCGAATTATTATCACAAAGTTTTGCAAAGTTAAAACGATTAAAGTACTTTTAGCTTGGAAATAAAAGAAATAAAAATCACTAAACGGAAAGGATGCATCTAGTCCATCCTTGAAGGAAGTAAAGTCTTCCGAATGTCGCCTTACTTGATGTAGCAAACTTCCTAAACTATGTCATTTCACGATATAAGGTACAGTGGGAAGGGAAAGTCTTGAACTTTCAAACCCGAAAATAAACTTGGTAGGGTAAATCCAAGGAGTTGTCCAGTGTAAAACCGATTACGGTATATAAGCTGGAGCAAGATCTGTCCCGCGCGATAGCTCAGTCTTTGCAGTTTTAACCCTTGATCTAAATTGTACAAATTGACATGCAATACCGATATTTATATCGCGTCAGGGGGCGCCTGGTTAAGAGTTCCATGATACTACAATCATGGGGGCGGATAGCTTGCTAATCGCCGACTGAGACTTCGGTTTTCAGTTACCCTCAACCGGAATTTGAGGTTAAAACCGGAAAACGTGTCTAGTTTAAAAATCTAGCATTGACATTTTCAAAATCTTGAAACGTTTTCTCAAAGATCCAATTTTCCCTAAGGATCCAAACTTTTAAAGAACTTTCACCGAAGTTCGTCTCTCCCAAATAATTCAAATGTGTGCGTATGTTTCATAAATTGTGTGTGTACCTCAACGAGTGTGTATTCCAATTGTGTAAATATGTGTTCATAAAAGTGTGAGTGTGTATTCCATTTGTGTTTTATGGGTTTCATATAGCATGAGTTTGAGTGTGTTTTGCGTAATTCGTGTGATTCGTGTAATATATACTTCAAATAATGCGTGTGATTCATTTATGTTTGTGTTTAGTCATATCTTTAGTCGTAATATCACGTCCTATTGTTGTTTATTTCGTATGTAAACATAGTAATTCCGTTTGCATTTCATATTATTGTAATATAGTCTATAATCATTGTAAACTTGAAGAAATATGAAAGATTATGTATGATACAGCTCAGAGATCGAAACCAATACCAGAAATTCAAAGACATAAGGGTGCGCTCAGCGCACCGCAAAGGGTGCGCTCAGCGCACAATGCATAATTTTGATCAGAATAATTCTTGGCCAAAACCAAGTGCGCCAAGCCTAGTGCGCGTCGCGCACAGTAGTGCGCTCAGCGCACCCCTCCGCGCACTTTTACCAGAAAAGCAGATTTGAACGTGCGATGTCGAGTTGTAAAGAAAAAGTAGAGTAGGTGAAGAGTGCGCTCAGCGCACCCTTACTGTGCGCGCATCGCACAGTACTTTTCAACCACTGTTCAGCTTATTTAATTCCATTTCCAGCTTTATTTCAAAGGGCACTAGTTTCCTCTCTATTCAGAGACTAAAACATACGAATCATAGTAATTCTTGGGCTTATCAAAGTGCATCTAAGCACTCAAATCATTGAAGAATCAAAGATCATTCAAGAGCTTCATCCAAGATTACTCCTAAAAGGTCAATCTTGTATTTACAATGAATTCTATCTATTTTATTGTTTTGTTTAAGTTTTCAAGCATGATAGTTGGCTAGTCCATTTTATGTTCATCTAGATAAACAACCGAAATGTTGAATGTTTACTATTGATTGATTGTTATTATGCACGATAGTTTGATGTTTGAATACAAGAACCATTCTTGTTAAGTTTAATCCTTTCGATTCAACTAGTTGATATGTTCTTTTGATTAAGAAACATCATCTTGTTAAGTTAATGTATTGATTTACACCTAGTGACATGTGTTTATCCGTCTTTTACCAAAAGGGATAAGTTGAGTTCAAATGATTAATTTACATAAGAATGTAAGAACTGTTATAATTCAGTAGGCTTATAACTACCTTTAGTGGTTTGATTCTTGATGTTATAATTCAGTAGGCTTATAACTACCTTTAGTGATTTGATTCTTGATTAAGAATACTAATAATGAAGTGTAAGAACAAAGATGATAATGGAGAGAAAGAAAGAAACACTTTGTAAGTGTGAGAAATGGTGCAAGTTTAATGCTTGCATTCATGGCTATTTATAGCAAAAATATCACAAGTTTAGGTAATACAATGATATTACTTTTGTGTATCAATAATTGACTATCCATTTATATATATATATATATATATATATTTATATATTATAACACTACCCCTTGGATAGCAATTTTGTTTGTTGAAGATCAACTGTAAGTTACTGCCTCGTTAAAAACATTGCTAAAGAAAACCCAGTGGGAAAAACTTTAGCTAAGGGAAAAAGAGTGCAGCATGGAGTTGACTCCCCCTCAAGTAGACATCGCTTCGATTGTTACATCTTTTGAACATGTCTCATGCCAATGTTATGAACGTGTGTTCTGAAAATAGCAGTTAGAAGTGCTTTCGTGAAAAGATCAGCAGAGTTTTTGCTGGATTGAACATATCTCATTTCAATCTCGTTGTCCTTAATGAGATTTTGAGTATATGAGAAGAATCTAGGAGGTATGTGTTTGGTTCGGTCACTTTTGATATACCCTTCTTTCATCTGTGCTATGCAAGCTGCATTATCTTCATAGATAATTGTTGTACTTTTATCGCGTTCTAGTCCACAAGAATCAGTAATGATTTGTGTCATTGATCTCAACCAAAAACATTCCCGAGTAGCTTCATGTAATGCAATCACTTCGGCATGATTTGATGATGTAGCAACAAGTGTTTGTTTTTGAGAACGCCATGATATTGCAGTACCTCCATTTAGGAATACATATCCAGTTTGAGATTTAGCTTTATGTGGATCAGATAAATAACCTGCATCAGCATAACCAACCAAATCTTGTTTTGATTCGTTAGAATAAAATAATCCTAAATCAGTAGTTCCTCAAAGGTATCGAAATATGTGTTTGATCCCATTCCAGTGTCTTTTGATAGGAGCAGAGCTGAACCTTGCCAACAAATTAACTGCAAAAGAAATGTCAGGTCTTGTACAATTTGTAAGATACATAAGAGCTCCAATTGCACTAAGATATGGTACTTCTGGTCCAAGAATATCTTCATGATCTTCACATGGACGAAATGGATCAGTTTCAACATTGAGTGATCTAACAACCATAGGAGTACTTAATGGTTTTGCCTTGTCCATATTGAAACGTTTCAGAATCTTTTCAGTATATGTTGTTTGATATACAAATAAACCATTAGGCATATGCTCAATTTGTAAACCAAGGCAATACTTGGTTTTTCCGATATCTTTCATTTCAAATTCTTTCTTTAGAAGTTGAATGGCTTCATGGATCTCTTTATTTGTACCTATGATGTTAAGATCATCAACATAAACAGCTATGATCACATATCCGGATGTTGTTTTCTTAATGAAAACACAAGGACAAGTAAGGTTATTTGTATACCCTTTTCTTATCAAGTAATCACTTAATCGGTTATACCACATACGTCCCGATTGTTTTAACCCATATAAAGATCTTTGTAATTTAATCGAATACATTTCTTTGGGTTTTGCATTTGATGCTTCTGGTACCTTAAATCCTTCAGGTATCTTCATATATATATCACTATCAAGTGATCCATATAGGTAAGCAGTCACAACATCCATGAGATGCATTTCTAAATTTTTAGAAACTGCCAGGCTGATTAAGTACCTAAAAGTAATTGCATCCATAACAGGGAAATAAGTTTCTTCATAATCAATTCCCGGTCTTTGAGAAAAACCTTGAGCTACAAGTCTAGCTTTATACCTTGTAACTTCATTTTTCTCATTTCTTTTTCGGACAAAAATCCATCTGTATCCTACAGGTTTCACATCTTTAGGAGTGAGAATGATGGATCCGAAAACTTTTCTTTTATTGAGTGATTCTAATTCAGCTCGTATTGCTTCTTTCCATTGAGCCCAATCATGTCTATTTTGACATTCAACCATAGATGTTGGTTCTGGATCATCATCATTATTCATGATGTCATATGCAACATTAAATGAAAATTTCTCATCATGATTTTTCATTTCATTTCGGTTCCATAATATTTTTGAATGTGCATAATTGATTGCAATTTCTGTATTGACATCATCAATCTCCTCTGCAGTAGGAGTACTGATTTGTGGTTCTTTTTGAACACTTTCTTTTACTTCATTATCAGCTGATTTTCTTTTTCGAGGATTTTTATCCTTTGAACCAATTGGTCTTCCACGTTTCTGACGTGGCAAAGATTCATGAGTGACGTTATTGCCAGCTTTTGGAATTTCAATTCGAGCGGGAGTATTTACTGCTGGTATATATGTTTTGTCACCGTTTTTGTATCTGTAAATGCATCAGGCAATTGATTTGCAAGTTCTTGTATATGCATTATCTTTTGAACTTCTGTCTCGCATTCTTTTGTGCGAGGATCAAGATACTTTAATTGAGGTTCACACCATGAAACATCATTTTCTTTATTTTTCATTTCTCCCCCTAATCTAGGGAACAATGTTTCATTAAAATGACAATCAGCAAAACGTGCTGTAAAAACGTCACCTGTCATAGGTTCAATATACCTTAATATTGAAGATGTTTCATATCCAACATATATTCCCAACCTCCTTTGAGGACCCATTTTTGTACGTTGTGGTGTCGCAATTGGAACATACACTGCACAACCAAATGTTCTAAGATGGGAAATATTTGGCTCTTGACCAAAAGCAAGTTGTAGGGGGGAATATTTATGACTTGCACTTGGTCTTATGCGAATCAATGCGGCAGCATGTAAAATTGCATGACCTCATATAGATACAGGGAGTTTTGTTCTCATTATCAATGGTCTAGCGATTAACTGTAAACATTTAATCAATGACTCGGCTAAACCATTTTGTGTATGCACATGAGCAACAGAATGTTCAACAACAATTCCTATAGACATGCAATAGTCATTAAATGCTTGAGATGTAAATTCATCAGCATTATCAAGTCTCACCCTTTTAATGGTGTAATCAGGAAAATGAGCTCTCAATTTAATAATTTGGGCAAGAAATTTTGTAAATGCCACATTACGGCTTGATAACAGACAAACATGAGACCATCTGCTAGATGCGTCTATTAGAACCATGAAATATCTAAATGGTCCACATGGTGGATGAATTGGTCCACATATATCACCTTGAATTCTTTCAAGAAACATTGGTGATTCTTTCTCAACCTTAAGTGGTGAGGGTCTAGTTATCAATTTTCCAAGAGAGCAAGATGTACATGGAACCATTGTATCATGATGGATTTTTCTATCCTTTAGTGGATGTCCATGAGTACATTCAATAATCCTTTTCATCATTGTTGATCCTCGATGGCCTAATCTGTTATGCCATAAACTGAATACACCAGGATCAATATATTTTTCGTTAACTACCATATGTATTTCTGGTATATTTATATGTGTATAATGTAATCCAGAACTAAGTATTGGCAGTTTTTCAACCACATGACTCTTGTCAGTGATACTTAAATATTTCTCATTTTCTGTTGTCACTGACTGATAATCATACCCGTTAAGGTATATGTCGGAGAAACTCAATAAATTTCTGCTTGACTTGGGAGAAAATAAGGCATCATTTATTAAAAATTTTGTACCATTTGGTAGTATGAAATTTGCCTTTCCTATCCCTTTTATCAAGTTAGCAGGTCCTGATATTGTATGTATAGTTCCTTCCGTTGGTTTTAGATCAATAAAATATTTCTCGGATTTAAGTATAGTGTGTGTAGTTCCACTGTCTGCTATACATAGATCTCCACCACTTGATTGATGTTGTATTCCAGCAAAATTCATATTGAACTTCATATAAGAAATAAATAGTGAGTACATTAATATTACACAATATTTTACAAGCAAATAGATAGTACTGAAACATTTAGCAAACATAATGACAAAGACAGACGATATTAAATCATTTATTTTTCGAAAGACACACAACTTAAACATTCAAGAAATCTTCATATAAATCAGATGGTTTCTCAGTGACTGTTGGATCGACGTTATCCACAAAGTTTACTTCCTTTTCTTTATATTTCAGCGAATCCTGATACATCTTAACAAGATGTTTAGATGTTCGGCAAGTATTAGCCCAGTGGCCCATTCTACCACATCTGTAGCAAGATTCTTCAGAATTTTTAGAAGAATTTTCTTCAACATCTTGTTTAGTGGGCTTGTTTTGTGGTTGATATTTATATTTTCGTGGATTATTATTTCTTTGACCACCACGGCCACGACCACGACCACGTCCTCGCCCATTACCATTACCATAAGGATGGTTTCTACCATAGTTATGGCTTTTGGCATGATGATGGTGATGGTTATTATAACCACGACCTTGTCCGCGTCCTTGTCCCTGTTTATAATTATTTGCAGTATTTGCTTCAGGGATTGCAAGTGTACCAGTAGGACGGGATTGCTGATTTTTCATTAATAGCTCATCATTTTGCTCTGCAACTAAGAGATATGAATTAAATTCAGGATATGTTTTGAACTTTAGCATTCTCAAATTTCTTTGCACTGTGATGTTTGCAGCATTCATTGTGGAGAAAGTTTTCTCCATCATATCTGCATCACTTATTTCATGTCCACAGAATTTAAGTTGTGAACATGTATTATACAGAGCTGAGCTATATTCATTTACTTTCTTAAAGTCTTGGAACCTTAATGTTCTCCATTGTTCCATAGCAGCTGGAAGTAAAATTTCTCTTTGATTATTGAATCTGCTTTTGAGACCTTCCCATAAAACATGTGGATCTTCTACAGTCACATAATTATTTTGTAAGCATTCATCAATATGTTGATGAATAAAGCAACATGCCGTTGCTTGTTCTTTTTCAGAACAAATGTTGTTTTCATTTATGGCTTCAAGAATGCCCATTGATTTAAGATGCATTTTTACTTTTATAACCCATGACATGTAGTTGTTTTCAGTTGATTCTAAAGGAGTAAATTTAAGCTTTTCCAGATTCGACATTTTCTATTAAAACAAACAACATGATAAATTATAGTCACTTTATATTCATAAGTATATAAACATTAAACATAAATTTAATATAACATAAATGATAAGTAGGTGACAGTGTCGACCATATGTAAGCAATCATTAATAAATGTTATATAACATAAATATAAATATTAGTAAACATAAATGATAATTAGGCGACAGTGTCGGCCATATAAATGTTAGATAATAGAAATATAAATGTTAGTAACATAAATGATAATTAGGCGACAGTGTCGGCCATATAAATGTTAGATAATTGAAATATAAATGTTAGTAACGTAAATGATAATCAGGCGACAGTGTCGGCCATATAAATGTTAGATAATTGAAATATAAATGTTAGTAACATAAATGATAATTAGACGACAGTGTCGACCATATATTATTCAGGTGGTATAACCGACCATATATCATTTAGGTGGCAGAGCCAACCATAATTAGTATTAAGATTATCGTGCTGATAACGTGTTATAATTCAGTAGGCTTATAACTACCTTTAGTGGTTTGATTCTTGATGTTATAATTCAGTAGGCTTATAACTACCTTTAGTGATTTGATTCTTGATTAAGAATACTAATAATGAAGTGTAAGAACAAAGATGATAATGGAGAGAAAGAAAGAAACACTTTGTAAGTGTGAGAAATGGTGCAAGTTTAATGCTTGCATTCATGGCTATTTATTGCAAAAATATCACAAGTTTAGGTAATACAATAATATTACTTTTGTGTATCAATAATTGACTATCCATTTATATATATATATATTTATATATTATAACAAGAACGACTATTGTAGATACTTTGGAATAGCTTAATTAGTATGTGTAATTGTCTAGGAGAATGACCAATTCCTTAGAATCTGTTATACACACTTTCAACTACCTAGTTTCATTAATTAACATGTGTTAGTGATTTGCCTTATCTAGTGACGTTTATAGGGATCTTATTATAACAATTAGTTAATTACTTGGGTTGGGTGAATTGAGCATTTAACCGGACCAAATGAATGAACTAAGTTAAACCTTTAGTTGATATAGGAGTGGATCATGTGCAACACACCATTGACTTGATCATTCTTCAAGTTTTCAAACTAGTTGAATTACTTGATTACAAATAGGAGGTCTTAGAAGACAAGAACATCACTTGCGTTGTGTAATCCTGTCTGAGTGTTTGCACAAGACTACTCTTGGTGAACCAATTAATTAGTTCTCGTGCATAACCAATCAATCCGATCTTAATCCTAAATAACATTCAACATTAAGGGTAAAAAGTCTAGATAAGCATATTTTCTTAATTTGATATCAAAACTATCTTTTACTTTCATAAACTTAAAATACCAAAAATATTGTCTTTTAATCTTATTCATCACTTGATTCGCCCATCGTAAAAGGGCAAACCAAAATATCTTGTAATTGTAATTTTATTAGTTAATCACAATTTAGTTTATAATCCTAATTTGACTTAGATATTGTCTTTGGAACGATACACGGATTTTACCATTTACTATACTACTACACGATCGGGTACACTGTCCGTTAGTGTGTAGCAATCTTTAATCGGTATTTTCCATACTATTTCATACAACAATTCATATACCACGTTTTGCACATCATCAGGGTGTTACAATGACATGTTTAGCCGATGAGGGCATACTGGGCGATGGATCCGTTAATGTGTTATCCTACAAAATTGAGAATCGGCCCGACAAAAATATTTTGAAAGAGACGGTTAATGGCAAATTGAAAAGGGCGGGACCTAGAGGTTGATTGTTGAGGTTCGTCTTGTGTAATTCGTTTCATTTTGGTTCTTACTTTATTCATGTAGTTTTCGGTTTTGTTTGGTTAGTTTGTTTATAAGGTTTTCGGGATGTTAGGGGTGCCACAACTATAGATAGTGTTCGAGATGGTTGCTAGCTAGGTGCGGGCTTTCCCGTTTCCCTTGTATTTTTGTAATTCTTGTTGTGGGCGTTATCCTTCTAAAAACAACATCGGTTATATATAAGTTTTCGTTTTTTCGGGAAAAAAAATAATAAAAAAAAAATAAAGCACCGCAAACATTAATCATGTCACCTCAATAATATATACTGTCACTTCCCTTCTTCCAACCCAAACCGTCCTTTAGTCCACCCATCATATTCATAGACCTGTCCCCTTTCTTTTTCCCTTTAGTCACGCTACCCAAGTAGACCCCACAAATCCCCATAATTTCTTCAAATTCACGTTTTTTTCTCTCCCAAATTTTCAATATTTTATCTAGTCTCATATTCTTCAACACATACATTTAGATGTTTTTAATTTCTTTAAAAAATTCAAAATATTCAACTGGGTATTACTCAGTTCTTCAAAATCTTCAACATTTCCATCTGGGTATCTCTCAAATCGTGTAAAAATTCAAACTTTCCATTTGCTAATATCTCTAAACATAGAAAAAATGGACTCATTATCATCACCTTCAAAATCTAATTCCGCCACCACTCCCCACCGTACACCGTCCTTCAAAGAAGACACATACCACCTCCACAACCTTAAACCCACTGAGAAAAAAGCCCTAGAAGAATTTAAAGAAAAACTCACTATTGCAGCCGCCGATGGCATTGTCGCCGGCGACGCATCAATGTGGGGCATCCCGTTACTACCAATATCCGCCACCAATGAAAAAACTGACGTCATCCTGTTGAAATTTCTCAGGGCAAGAGAATTTAGAGTTCAAGATTCACTAAACATGCTTTTAAAGTGTCTTACTTGGAGAAAAGATTTTGGGGCTGACAACATTGTTGAAGAGGATTTAGGGTTTAAGGATCTTGAAGGAGTTGTGGCTTATATGAATGGGTATGATAAACAAGGTCACCCTGTTTGTTATAATGCGTACGGTGTTTTTAAAGATAAAGAAATGTATGAAAAAATATTTGGAGATAATGAGAAATTGAAAAAATTTCTTAGATGGAGAGTGCAAGTACTTGAAAGAGGGATAAAAATGTTGCATTTTAAGCCTGGTGGGATTAATTCAATTATTCAAGTTACTGATCTAAATGACATGCCTAAAAGAGAGCTTAGGGTTGCTTCTAATCACATTCTGTCTTTATTTCAAGATAATTATCCAGAAATGGTTGCTCGTAAGGTACTTTAATTTCTAAATTATTGATTTGCCTTTTTGCATTGTAGGATTAGACCACAGATATTGGTGATTGTGACGTGTAGCGGGTGAGGTGCACTTTTTTGGGGAAAAACTGTGACCGGGTCACGACATTTTGGGGAGTTATAATGGGGGCTTTTTTAAGTGCGTATGTGGGTGATGTGTCAAAATATGATTGGAGTTTGGATTAAAAAGTGGTAGAAAAGAATTAAAATAAAAAAAAATCACAAACGCACATTTTCATGCCCGTGCTTTCTTGACAAACGACCCAACACAAACGCCCACAAACGCCGCGGGTTCAGGCAACAAACGACTGCGTTATCTGTGGTCTTACTAATTTTTAGAGAATTCGTTTATAAGACCATTTGTAGTGTCATATACTTATAGAGTGTGGATCGGTGGTGTGAGTTGTTTTTTGTATTTTTTTTTGTTCACTAACTTGTGTGCATTTTGTGTGTGAAGTATTGGTAGTGTACTATTGCGATTGATGTGCTAAAATATAATTGTGTAGTTATTAAAAAAAAAGGATATAAAAAATATTTTTAAATTAATATAAAATTAATATATTAAAAGCAATACATGTTGGTTGGAATTCAAGGAACGCCCTGCCCTATACACTGCCCCATCCAACGCCTTGATAAGTCAAATTGGGGCGTGGGTTTAATGCCATGTAGGATCCAACAGGCGCTGGATATGTTCGATACAAGTGGTCTAAGTGGTCTATTACCTTAAATACCGGAGTATATTTGAAATAAAAAAGTTTGATGCCCTAAGTACTTGTACATCTCCTTTTTTTTAGAAAGAATCCTTGATTCTAGTTTAGTATATTTCAAATAGCATCGATATATCCGCCACTCAAATTAATAAATCCACCACATTTACATTGAATACCGGTATATCTTTCAATTTGAGTAGTGGAGAGTTTTACCATAACTTACTTAGAACTCCAGACTCCATAGTGGTGAGTTCCACCGAAAGTTCCATCAAAATTTCATTAGTGAAACTTCGAAACCCAAAGTCTCACCACTCCCCTTCGAAGTCACTTCGTTCCTCCAAAGTTCCACTCCCAAAGTCCTATTTTGGACGTTGAGATTGGTCCACATATTACTGAACCTGACACTGAACCAGAACTCTGAACGACTCGTCCACTTTTTACCTTCAAAGTTTCCAAATAACTCTAAATTGAACACCGAATTTGACGCGACACTACTCCGTGTGCTCTTATGTACCCTCACCCTCCATATATGACTTGGAGATTTACAACCACTTACGCACACCAAACAAAATTATTAAATCCAAAAAGGTAAAATGTAGGCAAATACGTTTTTGTCCTGTATTTTTGCCTTCCTTTTTCCAGTGCTGAATTTCACATATCCAGATCAATGTAGTTTAGAGATTGTACATCAGTTATATATAATTGTACATTCATCTGATTTTATGATTTATGGTTTTTGATCTTGATTACTTGTTCAGTTATGTTTGAAGAACAAGTGTCTTGTATGTTTCAAGTCTTTTCATATTCTAAAACTAATATAAATTGTTTAATTTATTTCTATTTTTTTAATTTGATGTGAGGATAGATCTTTATCAATGTACCATGGTACTTCAGCATGTTGTACTCAATGTTCAGTCCATTTTTGACTCAAAGAACCAAAAGCAAGTTTGTGCTTTCTAAAGAGGGCAATGCTGCAGAGACTCTTTACAAGTTAGTATCTTTCCTACCACTTCTCTATTTTATACTTGTACACCTTATATTGCATAATGTACAACTCACTGCAGCACGTATACTCTTGACTCTCTTGGTATAGTATGGTAATGTACTAATTTGTTTGACTTTTTGTCCATATTGCTCCGTCCAAATCTATTGTCCTGTTTTGACTTTGGACTTTGGAGGTTTTTTTTCATTCAACTTTGACTTTAAATTTTCGCTTGTATTATATATTTTCTGTTGAAATTTATATCATTGGATTGGTTTTTAAATATATTTTTCACCGTATGACGTTCATTAAGCATTATGTAACACATACAAAATAATTTAAAGTCAAATTGAAAAAAAAAAACTTATAAAGTGAAAACAGGACACATAAGATAATTGTACTAGTTTATGCTTGTGGGGTGAACTTGGTCTCTATATGGTAAGACTAGAAGTATACAAGCATTGAATTATTGACTTATTGTACTTTGTGTATGTTAGCTTGTACCCACTAACCCACATTGCCTTTTTATTGTTTATATAGGTACATCAGTCCAGAAAATGTACCAGTTCAGTATGGCGGACTGAGTCGACCCAACCAGTTAAACACCGGTCCACCAAAACCCGCTTCTGAGTTCACTGTCAAAGGTGGTGAAAAAGTCAATATTCAAATTGAGGGTATTGAGGTAATCTCATCACCTCATTTCTACTAGTACACTTTTAACCCTAAGCAACATTGATATATCATGATTCTGAAAAAATCAGACTTTTATTTTTAGGCAAGTGCAACGATAACTTGGGATATAGTGGTCGGAGGATGGGATTTGGTATACAGTGCTGAATACGTCCCAAATGCTAACGGAAGCTACACGATCGCAGTGGAGAAGCCGAGGAAAATGGGGCCCGTGGAAGATGCGGTTCACAACTCTTATACTGCAAAAGAAGCGGGAAAGTTAGTGTTGTCGGTTGATAATTCAGCTTCTCGAAAGAGAAAGGTTGCATCTTATCGGTACCTGGTACGAAAATCTAACATTGTTATGTGAGGTTCCTATGTTATGGTGTTTTATTACCTTCCCATCTAGTGATTTTGGTTATGTTGAAGTGTAGTAGTGTAATGTTTGTCTACCAGCTAGTATGTAACGTGTATGGAAAAAGGCGTTGTATTTTTTATTATCTGCCCTATTTAGAATTAAAGTAGATGTTACGCATAATTAGTGCTATTTAGATGACAGTATCTAAACGACCTAATATATTTGGTGCTATACTGCTATTTATTTAGAACACAGCATGTCTGTAATATTGGTGGTACTTAGAAGCTATGACTATTATTAATTGAAGTATTTCTTCTCTGTATAACAATAAGATTATTGATCCTAAGGTTAAGTTTGGCTCATGGAATTCAATGAAAATCCGACGGAATCCAATTGATCCAATCATCTTAATATTGAGATCCTTATTTATTCGTCTATAAAGTTAATGGATAATACCGATCGTTTTCCATCTATCTTTGGGAGGACGGAGGTCGGAGGGAGACGTACAATGATACAATGATGAGAGAACTTATTTTATGATTTTATTGTTTTGTGCATAATTCAGTTCAATTATTGAATTTTCGAATTGCACTATCAAAATATTTTGAAGGGAGTGCGTGCTTATGAAATAGTAGATTTGAAAGTTTCTTTTTCATCAAATCGCATCGATCACTCTAAAACTCTTAAGTAAGAAATTAGTTATCATAGCTTATAATATAACGACATTGATATATCCACTATTATTTTAATACATCCATCAACAATACAACATGTTAATGTATATTCAATAATGGATGTATAAAAATGAAGATGGATATATCACCGCTAACATAAGGTATGTCAAAACCAAATGAAATGGAAATATTCATTTTCATAGGTGTGTTTGGATGAAACTATCTGTAGCTGGAGCTTATAGCTGGAGTTGGAGCTGAAGGACTAGAGTTGGAGCTTATTTTTAAAGCTGGTAGCTGAAGCTTATTACGTAGTATTTTTTATAAGTGTTTGGTAAACTAGCTGGAGCTTATTTTTCAGTTCATAAGCTCTACTTTTTTTCATAAGCTACTGGAAGTAGCTTATATTTTAAGAGCTTATGATTTTCATAAGCTTCACTTTTTATGTTTACCAAACAAAACTTATGACTTAAAGCTTATTGAAATCATAAGCTCAAACTCTCATAAGCTCTAAAAAGCTGTGTGCCAAACACACCCCCATGTCAATTTCGATTCACATATTACACGAGAGGATCGAAATAAATCATTTCATTCATTAATCTTTATTAATTGGGCTAATTGCACAGTATTGGATTTAAGTTTGAGCCTTTTGGAGAACTTGGGCTCTAAACATTCTAAATAAAATTGATATAATGCATCAGTGACGCTCTAATCCAATCCAAGATCTGTCATCTCCCGCATCTCCGATTCATCATCCAAAATCAATCACCACCGTATATCTCCGACGTTTCCGTCGCCACAACCACTGTCCCACGGTGCTAACTTAATTATCGATCCACACAACGATGGGCTTCCTACTTACAACCCTAATTTTCGTCGCTATTGGAATAATCGCATCTCTTTGCACTCGTATTTGCTTCGACAAAGGACCTTCTGCTAATCTGTACGTATCTATCATCTTATATATATGTTTAGTTAACTTATATGATAAATGTGTAGCTTTTTTTTGGATGTATTTTATTGTAATTCTGTAAGTAATTAAAAAGTTTAATTATTAAGCTTTTGTTGTTAATTTTAGGGTTTGTATATTAGTATAAATGTTAGGATTAAAACATTGAGCTGAATAATACATACAAATGCCGAAATGCTTTGGCGTGTATTTTGATTATTTACTGTTTGTTTCAGAACGTATGCAGTTATTATCAAGTTACTATAGTATATAATTATATTTTTAACATAAAGTTTATCTGTGAGACATTGAGGGCAGGTTTGGCACAGGCTTATGAGAGTCTACGTTTATGTATTTAGCGGCTGTTTTGGATTGACTTGTGATTAGGAGCTTATCGGTTTATCCAAAACTTAAAACTACAAATAGCTTACAAGTTTATCATGTTACAGCTAATTAGTATTGTAACTTTAACTTTCTTCTTTGAACGACAAAAGATATATGTTATAAACACCCTCTCTAGTAAGAAACTAGAAGAGGCTCAAGTTACAAATACTATTAAAAATAGACTCCACCTTCATTGAAGAAGGTGCAAATATAGCACTACTTACAAAATCTTGATAGCGGCTCTATTGAGTCGACAACAATCGTCGATATATTGGCGACTTGACTGACTCTTAGAGCCTACATTAAATTCCAGGCAGGATTTAAAACTCATGAAAATTTGATTCTACCATTATTTTTATTTAAAAAAAAAAAAAAAAAACTTTTTCCTACTTAAAGGCCGGAGGTCCTCTCGGAAGCAATCTCTTTATCCGTCGAATAAAGAGAGGGATGACTCTCTCTACTCTTGAGAGTGTTTCACTCTGGGTGGAGAAATGACTTGTCTTTATTCTCGGATAGGGGAAGGATTGTCTACATATCACCTCCCCCATACACCACTCATGTGGTATTGGGTTTTGTTGTTGTTGTTGTTGTTGTTACAAAATCTTGATAGCATACGCCCAAGAAACACAACCAATCGAGCTAATCTTCAATCCCTTGTTTGATAAATTCAAATATGTGAGCAACTTATTTATCAAACCTTGCTATAAAAACACATTTACCTTCCTTGGGAGCAACTTGGACCACCTCGTTTGGAACCTATCTGTAAGATCAGAGTCAGCCATGTTTATCGCATAAGTATTAGACTTATCTATATTAACTTTAAGACCTGAATCAACAAATAAATCATCAAGAACCGAGATAATATACTCCAAATCCTGGGTGGGCCAAAGAGAAGATGATTGCATTGTCCCCATAGAAAAGATGGGATGTAACTTTAACAATTAGCTTATCGAAGTTCTTAAACCTTAAATTAGCCTTATAAAAGTTCAACCAGAAAAGCGCTTAAAACTAATTCCATTGCTTCCATAACTCCGGCTCTCATTCATATAAGATAAGCTTCTAAGTATTAAGCTATTTGAAGTAGCTTGCCTTTTTGGAAATTAGCTTATCGATCGAATAGTAGATTATTTGTCAAACACTTTACTATACAATAAAAGCTCTAGACGTAAAAACACCGCGTAAGGTATATTTATCAATTTTGGATTAAATAACTGGTTTGATATCAGCTTCTTTAAGATTGAGTGTCGAAGTAACCATAATAATATGTTTCCTTGTATTTTGGTCTTGATAACTTAGGAAGCATATTCCTTGTATGTAAGTTGGGGTGAGATAATTTGTTTTGGTTCATAGATATAATCTATTAGATACTACTTCGTTAAACCTTTGTTTGAGTCAAAAACTGTCGTTATAGTATTGTCTATGTTATCATATATATAGGCTCATGGAATTGTGATTATTATTTTCCTTATAAACTTCTGTAATCATATTGACTATATTCAGTTTTCATTAATTATCAGCTAGTTGTTATACCAACATAATATTCAGTGAATGCCTTCATATAATTATAACATTTCAGTATGTTTCAGGTTCCACCTCACATTGGTGATCACTGCAACAGTATGCTGTTGGCTTATGTAAGTTCGAAATCCTCACTATTTATCAAACTACCTTTATGGAAATATTAAATATAATTATTAAGTGACACTGCCTTCGTATAACTAAATAAATTACGACCCTTAACAAGTTAGTAATTGACACCTAAAAAATATTAAAGGAAGATGGGTGACGGTTCATAACAGTTTGCTATAATGATATAGATTAGAAAATGAGTTGCATTCCTTTTGACTGCTTGGTATCCGATCAAAGCAGTAGAACTTATGGAATCTATAAACATAACAATGATGACACGATTATTTATTCTAATTGCTAGTTTCATATATTGTTGTGCTTCATACTTTGCTACATAGGATCACATATGCTTACGATCTTACATCAAAATTGTAGTACATTCTTATTGTCAGGTGCATATTCTGACATGCTAAAACGACCTTCATTCACATATCTCATTTCCTAAAGTCTCTGTGTTACGTGTTATGCTGAATACAACTACGTTCTTGTATCTTTTTTTTATTGACTTTAATACCTCTTTTAGTCGATGTTCACTCTTCATCGCGGTTTAATGCAGGTGGGCAATCGTTTATCTTGCCCAGATGAATCCTCTCATTGTCCCAATTTTGAGTGAGGTCGAATGAGGTAACCTTTGTGAAAGATATAGTGTATTCTAAATGCTTGTTCTTTAACATTTGTGAATTAGGAATCGAACGAAATGGCAAATATGAATAAATCTCTTTATATTCCCGGGATAAATGATGTAAATTCCGTGTTTATTATCATTATTATTACATTATTTATTTATATTTAACCATTCAACTGAAGGCCTTTGTAATGAAATAATTAGTTCATCAAATAAGAAGTTAGCTTTCCCTTAGATTTTTTTATCACCTTCAAACTGATTGTCATATGAAAACATTATTTTGCTATGACTATATATATTATTTTGATGGTTTCATTACAAAATTCAAGCAATGATTGGCATTTTTCTGAGACTGGCAAGTCTAAATTAGGCCGGTTCAAAAATAATTGAAGAGAATACAACCATAACAAGGTTGTAATATCTTTTTTTTTTTTTTTTTTTTTTTTTTTTTTAAAAAGAATACTCATGTAGAAACGAGGTCGTTTTCTAAAAGAAAACTCTCTCAACAGGGAATACAAAAGGACTAAGGGAGAACGGGATGACTCGCGTCTAAACAAAAAACTATCTATAAGCGAGCCTCCCTAACATCTCGAAAAAAAATACAAACATATTAACCAAACAAAAAACCGAATAATAGACGAAATACAACGAACGAAAACAACCGAAGAAAATCAAGACGGACCATACCAATCAACCTCGAGGACCCGCCCTTTTCAATTTTCCATTGACCGTCTCTTTTAAAGAATTTTTCCCGGATCGGTTCTCAATCTTGTATGATAACACGTTAGCGGATCCATCACCCGGTGCGCACTCCCCGGCCAACCGTGTCATCATAATGTCGAATGCCGCGAAAGCCTCCGTGTACATATTTCCTCTCCCAATTGCCGATGAGCCACCATCTCTTCCAACTTGAGGGCCCATAAACAACTTTTGAATTGCATCCCCATAATTCAAGTCGTCGATATTATCTTTAAGTTTATAATCGTCCGATGTGGAAACCTCGATCGCCTTCTTTCTTGACCTAGGGTTAACCTCGCTAAGTAAACTTCTTGAAACATTCTTATTCAAAACGTACCAAGCTTTACAAAAACCGTCACACGAGGAAACCTCGCAATCACAATACCGTCTTCCACTTCGACCAATCAAAATCGGTTTTGGCCTTTCACCGTTCGATTCAACCTTTCTTCTTGCCAACATTTCTTCTTTCTTTTTATGTTTCCCCTTCTTCAAACGATCCAATCTAACCGCAAATGTAATATTGTCATCGTTCGACTCGGACGCATCAAAGGAATCGTCATTGATCTTGTTCACCACTAGTGGTACATTAACAGAAGAACAAACATTACCAAGATCCTTTATCTTTAATGAGTCAACCTCATTCACTAATGAAGAATTACTTTTTATTACGTCAGGAACAATTTCCCTACTACAATGACTGATCCTATTCTCCTCAAGTGGTGCATTAACAGAAAAACCAACTTTAGCATGATTATAAAAAAATGATGAATCAACCTCATTCAATATTTCAAAGTCAGTATCCTTCACCTCAGAAACATTTTCCCTACACCTTATTTTGTTCATAATTTCGTCCAAACTTACAGCTCCTTCTTTAGACGAAACGTTAGCCAAAACATCTCCAGGTGGATTTGACTTGAGCCTATTCAAAACCACCTCATCCAAAGAGCCGAAAACCAAACCAGAAAGTGCATTATTTTGTTGACTGTTGCAAGCCAAAACAGGTTCGTGTAATTCGACAACTGAAGGTCTCCTCAACTTATTGCTTACATCTTCTATATGATTATCATACAATGTCTTTTGTTGCTCACAATTTACATTCGCAACTCCACATCTAAACCTGTCAACAAGCATTGGGCGACTCGACACCACAAATCGATTGGTGGAAACCAACAAATCAAAATCAAACGAGTTAAAAATGAAACGATCCACCTTTGATGTATCCGAGAGTTCGGATACCCAAATGTCAACTCTAGAACAATACGCATCCTCCACATCGGCCACAACTAACTCATGTACGTGTTGTAATATCTAAGATGATGTAATATCTAAGATGTTGCAACTTAGATATCAATCACCAACAATTAATTAACATTAACATTAATTAACATTATTAACATTAACATTAACATTAATTATTAACATTAACATTAACATTAATTAACACTTACTCACTAAAAGTGGTGCCGAACGTCGCCGTTTCAGTTATATCGAATTGTCGTTTTGAGTTTACGTTCACATTACAAACGGTCCCTCAACTTCGACTATATTTACACAACGGCCCCTCAAGTTTACACTTTTTCAGGGGTAAAAAGTGTAAATATATAATTTTATTAAAATAAAATAAACTAATTCGACCCGAATTTATAACGGGCTCTATCTTCTCGCTCGGTGCGAGTTAAATTTTTCAGAGACCACCGTTCAACTCGGAAAAATCTTACAAACCCAACGGGACTAACTATACGCAAAACGGACACTTTAAAAAAAACGCTAAACACAACGACAACCCGTATCTTCCCGCTCGCCACGAGTTAAATTTTTTCGACGGCATCGTCAGACTCGAAATAATTTTATGAACAAAGCGAAACTAACCACGTTCAAAACGGGCACTTTTTAAAAAACGCTAAACACAACGACAGCCCGTATCTTTCTATTCGTCGGGAGTTAAATTTTCCGACAGCACCGTTACACTCGAAAAAATTTATTGAACAAAACACAGCTAACTACGTTAGAAACGAATACTTTTTAATAAACGCTTAACACAGCGACATCTCAAACGGCGCTTAATACATGAGCCGTGTTTCCCTCTGTAAATACACAACGCTACGTTAAATATGAATACGCATGCTGAAAAAACGCCCGCCGCAACGCGCGGGCCGGTCCGGACTAGTTATACATTATAAGAGATTAAGAGATAAAATCACCATGTTCTAAATGTTTCAACATGATTAGTTTGTCCTAATAATCTGTTAAACACTGTGAATTCGACTAGTGTGTTACTCGTACATTGTTAGTACCTGTCTCAAAGAGTTTAAGGGACAGTTGAACAAAAATAATAAAATAAAGTATATTAAGGCTGACCATTGTTCCTATGAATCGTTAAAGAGCACATGGTTTTTCCTAGAAGGAATAAACCTTGAACTATGGATCTTGACCCTGCATAATTCTTATACAGTATATATCTTCTACAAATACTCCGTATTAATTTTAAAATAAGTTTTATTATATAATTATATATAAATATAAATACTCATTTTTCTTTATATAATTTTAATTAAAGAGAACCCTTTAGAATGTTAGTATGTTAACTTTATACTACTAAAAGTAATTTTTATTCGAGTAAATCGCACTCTCGATTCAGGTGGTTTTTAATTTTAGGGCAAATGGCCCGAAAAAGTAACTTAAGTATACATAGTATCTGATATGAAGATGTGAAGATGATGAAAAGGATGAGTGGTGCGATTTTTTAAAAAACTTCAGGGACAAACCGTGTATTTTTTACTAACGATTGTTAATGAATTTGACGATGTTACCCCTAATTTCACACATTTTCAAATCGTACTCCTTTTCTGTGTCAAATTAAAAAATGTAATCCTTTTCGGGCTTAAGCAAAATCCATATTACCTTTATTGTCAAATTGGGTAACTCAGTTATCTCTTCGGGCCATTTGCCCTTTATTTTATTAGCTTTCAACTTTTGAGTTGTGAATTGCTGTTTAAGTTATTTGATCCGGATATTCATCTCATTTTCAGTCTCTCTTTCTCTCTCTCAAAAAAAAAAAAAAATAAATAAAAAAAAAATTGGTATTTTGTGTGGTTAAGTCATTGTATAAAAAACGAAGGAAAAGAGACCAGGGACAAAATGAATTCTGGGTCAAAGGGTTAGGAACCAAAAAGCATCTTGTTAGCTCAATACCTCATACAGTAAATACCTAACTACTCTAAAACCAACAAACTAATCACTTAATCAGTAATGAGTTCTATTAGTATTTATTATATATAATATATAAATAAATATAAATATAAATATATAATATAGATAGATGTATGTTATACTTTAATAATATACTCTGTATAAAAGTATTATTATTATTATTAATTTTTTTTTTATGGTGAAAGAAGTTGGGAAGAGTTGCTAATAATCGATTACCTAGAGAAATACTACGTAATTGGTACTGTAGTAAAATTTTGTAATAATCAGATTTATGGCTTAACAAGTTTAGTTGCCTCAGGTTCTACTTTTCCAGAAATAATAAAGTAAACAAAATATAAAGGGTAAAATAAAAAAGTAACACACTGATTTATAAGGTAAAAACTTAGGAGTATAAAGGAGATAACAACAAAATATTAAACATAGATATTCTATGTGAAACATGGAAAACAAAAGTAATGAATAAAAGCTTTTGACTTGGTAATATTTTAAAGTACTAATGAACACAGAACAAATGGGTTGGTGTAACAAAACCATTAAACTAAGTCTGTATACTTTCAACTCAATTTTCATGTAACTAGTATGCATATTACTATATGTCAAGCTCATTAGTTACCCCTAAATTACTCTTTCTAACAACCCATTGTCTAACATCTAAGGTTTGTATTTTAAGCTTGTATACTTTTGTTTTTCCAGCATAAGTAAGACAATAAAAAAATGAACATTATTATCTTATTGTTTAAAACGAATATAAGTATAAAGGATCTCATTCCAAACATCAGGGACGCCAGGAAGACACCAGTGTACACAATCTGAATACGGGACCGGATTAGCCTGTTCTTGAACCGTTGGAGGTTCCCAATGTCTTTTATATATAGTCGGGTGTCCATCTTTTCGATACTGTGAAAGTTGTGTTATGTTTAGAAGTTGAATATTTAAGCCTTTTGTTTCGAGATCTTGTACCACTGATTGCGCTGTTTTCATTAAATCAGTATCCGAACCTTTTCCCCAATACCCTTCTTCCATTATCGGCTCTGTTTCGTTGTAGCAATTTTCTCCCATTGTCTTTCCCCAATCTCCACCCCTAGATATGGTACGAACAAAGATTAGAAAGGGTCACATGGACCTAAAGGTTAGATATTGTGAAAGTGATCCGTACACCACCATTTTTTTGCCATACATCAATCAATGAATGTGCATTAAAGGTGTTGTACAGTACAATGTTTTTAGCGCATTTGGTGGTATATGTTAAAAAAATGCTTTTGTATGGATCATCTTCCATTGTAAACAAATGTTATGGTATAAAAAAGTAAATATATGCCTACTCTCTGTGATCCGGGGATAGGCTTATGAAAAAAAGTCTAGTCTAGTTGCGATTAAGATGAGTCTCTAACCAATTCGACCATGTTTCAAGAGCCATTTCGTAACGTCTTACCCTTCCAGATTCAACAATAGTTCTATTTGGATTTTCAAATGATCCCCACCTAGAACATTAACAGATGTTTAGTGCCAATGTATATCCAGACCAAATACTCTAAACATTTACAGTTCTAAGACTTCAAGTAATACTTACAATAGTGTCATATTAGGCTCTAGCCACCATGTATACGAGTCAAAAACTAGTATGTCAGCATCAATCCATTTTTTTGCATGCTTCTCGATGCTCTCGATTTTCATGATCCGATCACGGACACGATGTGTAACAGGATCATCACAATTTGATTCAACCAACAATGGCTCCCAGTAAAAATCAATGGAAACATTGTATTCCTACCATGTAAGAATTCAAATATATGTCATATGTGTAATGTACAAATATGAAATAGTACCAACAAAGACAAGACAAAATTGACTCACAGATGCTGTAAAAGTGATTAATGAGCCATGCCATTGTGCAACCTTGTTTGATGGTTCTGGGATCCATGAATCAATAAGACAAAGGAGTGAAATCCAATGATTTTTGCCTAATGAGTCCCCAACAAAAACAACCCTCTTGTCCCTTAGTTTCTCCAACAGTGCTGTACCATTGAACCTATCAATTGAGACTTTAAAAGTTAATTGATTGTATAACTTAATTTTGCACAAATTACAGGTTATTGAAACGGACAGATTAATGTAGATGTCAACTTCAGGTGCAATTTTGAATTTGATACATACATGTATAAATATGACTCTTTTAATAATTCTATTACACACATACGCATTACTACAATTTACAATTATTTTCAAAAGTTTTTTTGAGCTCTAGCATATATAACAAGTTAATTTCAACGACGTTATATCTAGAAAAGGAAAATTAGTACCTCATTTATCTACGTATTCATTTTATATTGTTTCATTATACTCCGCAAGAATTAACGTTCAAAACTAGGCAATTTACCTTAACTTTTTAACTTTGCTTACATTATATTATATTATATTTTATACTAAAGGTTAAACGTGACATAAATTTTAGGGACATGATTTAAAATTAATGGAAATTTGATTATATCATTTTCATGATGTTTCAATTTTATTTTATTTTTTTAAAAACTTTTTCCTACTTATTGACCGGAGGTCCACTCGAAAACAATCTCTCTATCCGTCGAATAGAGAGAGAAATGACTTTCACTCTGGGTGGAGAAATGGCTTGTTTTTATTCTTGGATAGAGGAATGATTGTCTATATCTCACCTTTCCATACACCACTTATGTCGTATTGAATTATGTTGTTGTTAAAGTGACATAAAACTCTTAAAAAAAGAATGTGACTCAATAAATCAAACTCCTTATCACTTGACGGGTTGATAAATGAAATTCGGAACTCAAACTAATGCACATATTTTGGTGTTAATTTTGACTCGTGACTAGGATAGTCTCTCCTACGTCATATATATACATAAACACATACATGCATACATATACATATATACATACAAATAAACAAATATTTGAAGAAAAAGTCAGATAGTGAACCTGGGAAGATCACAACCATGAGGCTGCCATCTCCAAAACTGATAGTTGAAATCTTTTCTTCCAAATTTTTGACAAGAATAATCATCAGCCATGAATGAACATTCTTTTTCTTTATATAAAGGTCTTGATTTATTATCATAAACCCAACTTCCATTAAACAAGTCACAGCTTTCAAATGAAAATGTCTCTTCTTCAATAATAATATTATGATGATGATTATTATCAAGTGATACTCCAATATCATCTCTACATAAGTAAACAACTCCCATAATCACTCCCATTACAATCATAAATCCTATTCCTATAGTATGATAACCATTAATAATTTTCTTTAACCATTTTTCAATCCCCTTCACTTTCTTCATTTGATCTTGCTTTCCAAATTTAATAAAGCAACAAATACATGTAATTTGTTGGTTTTTTTTTATGGTTTCAAGAATGGTGGAGGGAAGACGGAGAAGAAGAAATGAAAACTAACATTGTTTGGTTTTTGTATACTTTTTGGTATTTATCAGACTTTGTTAGTTGACCCGTCCAAAAAATATTCTTGTCATTTGTCTCATTCACAAATTATACATACTACGTTATACGAAGTGTGGTTTTATTTATTTTATTTTAATTATTAATTATTAATTATTAATTATTAATATTAATATTAATATTAATTATTAATTAATTATTATTAACATTAACCCCCCTTCTAAAACACAAATAATTAATAGCATAGTTTTCAAATTTCATTTCAATATATATACACCCAACATTTGGTTGTTCTGAATATGATACGATTTGAAAGAAGGTTTTTGATTTCTTGGTTTTACCCGATTCTTCTCGATCTTGTGCGATTATCACATAACCCTCTAGGGATTTTGATTTCGTGTTTTATCTTGGGGATGAACCTATTTGAATATTGTATCAGAAATTTAGCATCTCTTACTATTCGTTCGGATCCAGTCGTTTTGTGTACAATCATGTTTTATCGTGTTATGATTTCGTGCACAGTCGTCTTTTGATTGTGTTCCGAATACTTTTTTCTTTGCGAAAACTTACTTCTTCTTCGCTGAAATTACTCGACATCTTCATCGTTGCCTTTTTCCTGTTATCTTCCGTTTCTATTGCCACAACAGGTACTTTATTTTTTGGATTTTCAAATTTCATTTTTGTTTTTGTTATACATCGTATATATTGTGCGTTACTTTCAAGGGCAAATTGTCCAGAAAGGTAACATAAAAATCACTTTTTCTCGATAAAGGGTATATCAATTTTTTCTTTGCCCATAAAGGAGTGTGATTTCAATTTAATACTTAGAAGGGTGCGTGATTGCAAAGAGAAATTCTATGCTTACATAATTTTTACAAAACAAATTTTACAAACTGACATGGATATGTGACTAGGCATTCCACGTCAACCACAAACCATATAATATAAAATTACCAGCTTTTAAGAGCCCGTGAGTTGCAAGGCGACCCTTAATTAAACAAACTGAAAACAAATATGTTATATCAATTCACGGTAGGTAGCGTTAACAAAGTACCTTAATTACATGTTGTATATACAATGGATTGAAAACCAATGTTGACTCTTATTAGCAGATATAAGAACATTATCATGTGGCAAGTGCAGTGTTGATCATTTTTGGTTATTAAAATGCAGGTTTAATCAAATTTTCACTCACGTTAGCTGCTTTCTTTTTTCTTTTTTCACTCATTTTTAGCGTTGATCTTAAAACCGAAAACAACCAAAAGCATATATAATATCTTACATACCTTCATTGGACACATCCAAAAGCATATGTAATAACTTCCAAAAGCTATAAATGTTTATATGAATACAACAATGTAACAGGACACTCACTGCACATATTACAAAAAATTTAAACAGACTATATACCTTCATTGGGAGATCTAACCTGAAGAAGAAGTATGCAAACAGACACCAAGATAAGCAGATCATGGAAAATATAGAGTAGATAAAAGCCTAGATAGAAATATTCTAGAGGTGGTAAAATAGAGGTGGTAAAATGGACGAATTTGGGTAATAGGTCAAATAGGTTGGGTTTGAACTGATCACTTTTATTTTATTTTTTTTGAAAAGTCAAAAGTATCAATATTTCAAGGATGGTAAAAATATCGAAATAAATGGTTCAATATACATTATAGATTATCTATAAACTACTTTCAACCTATATGGTCAGTTTGACGCAATCAATATGTCCCCACTTTATAAGAAAAACAAACAATTGACCCATGACCATAGCCCAGATTGACCCAGTTATAAGTAACTGGGTCAAACTGTCACTTATAAGTTTCGTATCATAGTGATTCACCTTGTAATTCACAGACCTCATCAAATTCTCTCATTATTGGTAACCAATTCCTATTACTTAGTATCAAACAACTCATAATGTGATATGATCAATTAACAGTCAACTGCTCCTGATTATAGTCATATCATCATACACATACACATATTCATTATCACATACACATACACATATTCATTATCACATACACATACAGACTTATATACAATCTGATCGTATCATCATATATGAAAGGACCCATTCATATCGATTATAAATGATTCACAATAGTTGATTACATTGCGAGGTTCTGACCTCTATATGATACATTTTTCAAACATTGCATTCGTTTTTAAAAGACAATCTTTCATTACAATGATGGTTGACAAATATGCATACCATCTCTCAATATAACCAAACTATAAATGACTTAATCTGCCATTTACTTTATAATAATCCTTTTTGAACTCAACGACTCGAATGCAACGTCTATAGAAATATGCCATGAATGACTCCAAGTAATATCTTTAAATGAGCAAATGCACAGCGGAAGATTTCTTTAATACCTGAGAATAAACATGCTTAAAAGTGTCAACCAAAAGGTTGGTGAGTTCATTAGTTTATCATAATCGATCATTTCCATAATTTTAATAGACCACAAGATTTCATTTTCATAATAAAGTGTAGGTCTGCTCACTGCTGTAAAATTCATTCATATGATGAACACCTGGTGGGAATTTTACCAATATACCGGCAATCGCAATCAGTATACAAGTCGGAAAATGAAAAACAATCATACCGGCGGTAGCTAATGCAATCAAAATGCAAAACCATCATACCGGCGGTAGCTAATGCAATCAAAATGCAAAACAATCATATTGGCGAACGCAATCGGTAGCTAATGCAATCAAAATGCAAAACAATCATACCGGCTAACGCAATCAGTAGCTAATGCAATCTGTATAGAAATCGAACCACGAAATCCAAATAATTCAATCATAGAATGTAGTTCGAGTACTTGTGTCTATTTTGTCAAACATTTATAAAACAGTGCATGTATTCTCAGCCCAAAAATATAATAAAAGGGAGTAATGAAACTCACAATACGATATTTCGTAGTAATTATGCATATGACGGCACTGAACAAGTTGTGACGCCCCGTACAAAACCATCGTGTACGATTCGTCAACAACATGATCTTTACACGGTCAAACACTATATGCTGTTTGAAAACCAGTTTTGCATTCATAAAAAGACAGCGTTTACAAAAGATAACGTGACACAGAGGTCATTACAAATCCATTATTCAAATAACATAAGTTGTGAATGCAAGATAAAAGTTTCATGATTGAGACATCTCTAAGTAATGCAGCGGAAATCTAACACAGCAGGTCCATAACAGCAAGTCTATAACACCAAGACAGCAAGTCTAATGTAACGACCCGAATATTTCCGACCAAATTTAAACCCTAATCTTTATATGTTTCCGACACGATAAGCAAAATCTGTAATGTTGAGTCTCGAAAATTTTGAAACTATGTTCATATATTCAATTACCATTTGACCTCGACCATTTCCGACGACACATGATACGATTTTAAAATAATGGGTGATCCGAAACTGAAAGGCCGCTAATTTCATATATGTTAATTGTATGATTAATTTGATTTTTTTTATATATTCCATATAATTGATTACAATGACACCCATTTTCATATATATACAAATCATCCTCACATGCTTCCTTTTACTATTTTTGATTGTTTCAATCTGTCTACTACTTTTCGTTGATTCAATCTTATTTGAATTATAAGAATAATATTATATTATTAATTATTACTATCTATATGCATATATGACCTATGTTAAAGAGATATATATTCACCCTCACCCGGTTTACATTTTCAACCATCACTCTAGTTATTTCTGATATTTTTTTGCTAACCATTAAACCACCCATCACAATTCATATCACATCCAAACATCGTTCACTACTACTACTATGCTTATGTTCTTTGTTGATTATGTACAAAGACCAAACCCAAAGGAATGAGTCGACTCCTCGCTAACCAACTACTACCATGTTTATGTTTCATCTTAAAGCCGTTAACCCACCATCACCTACGGTTTACTATACAACCACAACCACCTTTATAAACACATCTTCAACCTTTGAAACCGCCATCTTCTACCTCTGGATCCACCACCATCAACCACTTCAACCACCACGGATCATCACCCTACAATCTTCTCTTTTTCCCTCTCTTATTAATATCCAAGAACACCGCCACTTTCATGTCACTTACCGTCGCCACCATTTTCAAACCAAGAGTCACCACTATCGCCGGTCACCGTAGCAATCACCATTTATAATCACCTTAAACCACCCACCATCTCCCCATCTCGCTCTACCTCTTTTACTCTCTATATATATTTATCTACAATTCGCGAGGTTTTCATAAACAGTTAACAAACCATCATAAACTGCATACGACTTCCCTCGAACCCCAACACCACCACGAACCCTAATCACCACCTTTTTATTTGTTTAATTTTTTTTTTTTTTTTTTTTTCTTCTGTTAATGAAACCATAAACAATTATCACCCATTTAAAACACCAACCATCACATACTCGAACTGCTGCAAGTATTCGCATGATTTGGATTACATGTTCGATGTTATGTCTTCTGTTCCATGGTTCCAATAAAAAAAAAAATATATATATATATATAATAATAATAATAAAGTTAAGAAGTGGAGAACGATTTGTTGTATATGTTGTCCGAATCCTATGGAACGAATTTTTTTTTTGTGATAGTGGGCCGACTACACAGTTTAGATAATAATTGATTTTGGTGATTGGGTCCTGGGTCGACCGAAGTTTAAAGGAGGAGAAACAGAAATCACACGATATATACATATATAAATTGCGTCATAAAACAGAAAATAACGGATGGAGGAGTGGCTAGAAGGAGTGTCTGAGTAACGAGGGGTCTGCGGTTCGAATCTAAGCTGGGACGTTTTTTTTTATAAAAACAATAAAATCTTACTAGACCTTATCAATTGGGCTGTCATTATAATGTAAGCCGAGATCCACTCTACTATTGGGCCAAGATGCTTATGTTATCCTTGTTGGGCCGTAAATCTAGTGGTCTGTTTCGGATGGACTGAAATAAAGGATAAAACAAATTAAACCCACAATACATCAGAAAAGTAGAGGACAGTTCAGTGGTTTAGGGTGTTTGGGTTATCCGGGAGGTCTTGGGTTCGAGACCCTGTTAAGACAGATTTTCCCAAATTTTGAGGTAGTTTTCATGTTTTTATTAAATTGATTATTATTATTATTATTATTATTATTATTACCCTTGTTGCTAAAAAAAAATAAAAGTAAAATAATAGTAATAGTAATAAATAAATAATAATAATAACATTTTTAAAATTATCATGTTTTTATTATTTGTATTATTATCATAAGTATTAGTATTATTATTAATAATATTATTATTTGTAGTATTATTATCATTATAGTTATAAATATAAATATTAGTATTATCAGTATCAGTAAAATCATTATTTTTATAATGATTATCATTAGAGTTCATTATTATTAAATTTATCAATTTTATTAAAATTATTATCATTATTAAAAGTATTATTATTATCAATACAAATTATTTTGGTATTAGTATAATTATTATTTTTACAAACAACAGATATTTATATAGAGACATACTTATTACATAAAGTATACTAGTATTGCATAAAACTACGTTTTAACTAATATTATTGATATAACCTTAACCCAGTACCTAATAAGTATCCTAATGTACTATCAGTATAAATAAAACTATATATAGGTATATAAATCCTAATACATAACAAAATATATAAACTTAATTGATTTATATTATAAGGTGTTAATATGTATACTTGTTATAGGTTCGTGAATCCGAGGCCAACCTTATACTCATTAAATGGTGTTATATGTATTTTTACTACAAAATACATTAGGTGAGTATATAGTCCCACTTTTAAACTCTAAATATTTCGGGATGAGAATACATGTATTTTATGTTTTACAATATGGACACAAGTAACTGAAAAATATATTCTACGTTGAGTTGTACCACTGGCATACTTCCCTGTAGCTTGGTAACTAATAATTACAGCGGTATTGTAAACGCGAATCCTGTTGATAGATCTATCGGGCCTGACAACCCCAACCGGACTGGACGACCAGTATTCAACGTGAAATGTCCCGTTCTTATTGATTAAAAACGTTCCATATTAATTGATTTCGTTGCGAGGTTTTGACCTCTATATGAGACGTTTTTCAAAGACTGCATTCATTTTTAAAACAAACCATAACCTTTATTTCATAAATAAAGGTTTAAAAAGCTTTACGTAGATTATCAAATAATGATAATCTAAAATATCCTGTTTACACACGACCATTACATAATGGTTTACAATACAAATATGTTACATCGAAATCAGTTTCTTGAATGCAGTTTTTACACAATATCATACAAACATGGACTCCAAATCTTGTCCTTATTTTAGTATGCAACAGCGGAAGCTCTTAATATTCACCTGAGAATAAACATGCTTTAAACGTCAACAAAAATGTTGGTGAGTTATAGGTTTAACCTATATATATCAAATCGTAACAATAGACCACAAGATTTCATATTTCAATACACATCCCATACATAGAGATAAAAATCATTCATATGGTGAACACCTGGTAACCGACATTAACAAGATGCATATATAAGAATATCCCCATCATTCCGGGACACCCTTCGGATATGATATAAATTTCGAAGTACTAAAGCATCCGGTACTTTGGATGGGGTTTGTTAAGCCCAATAGATCTATCTTTAGGATTCGCGTCAATTAGGGTGTCTGTTCCCAAATTCTTAGATTACCAGACTTAATAAAAAGGGGCATATTCGATTTCGATAATTCAACCATAGAATGTAGTTTCACGTACTTGTGTCTATTTTGTAAATCATTTATAAAACCTGCATGTATTCTCATCCCAAAAATATTAGATTTTAAAAGTGGGACTATAACTCACTTTCACAGATTTTTACTTCGTCGGGAAGTAAGACTTGGCCACTGGTTGATTCACGAACCTATAACAATATATACATATATATCAAAGTATGTTCAAAATATATTTACAACACTTTTAATATATTTTGATGTTTTAAGTTTATTAAGTCAGCTGTCCTCGTTAGTAACCTACAACTAGTTGTCCACAGTTAGATGTACAGAAATAAATTGATAAATATTATCTTGAATCAATCCACGACCCAGTGTATACGTATCTCAGTATTGATCACAACTCAAACTATATATATTTTGGAATCAACCTCAACCCTGTATAGCTAACTCCAACATTCACATATAGAGTGTCTATGGTTGTTCCGAAATATATATAGATGTGTCGACATGATAGGTCGAAACATTGTATACGTGTCTATGGTATCTCAAGATTACATAATATACAATACAAGTTGATTAAGTTATGGTTGGAATAGATTTGTTACCAATTTTCACGTAGCTAAAATGAGAAAAATTATCCAATCTTGTTTTACCCATAACTTCTTCATTTTAAATCCGTTTTGAGTGAATCAAATTGCTATGGTTTCATATTGAACTCTATTTTATGAATCTAAACAGAAAAAGTATAGGTTTATAATCGGAAAAATAAGTTACAAGTCGTTTTTGTAAAGGTAGTCATTTCAGTCGAAAGAACGACGTCTAGATGACCATTTTAGAAAACATACTTCCACTTTGAGTTTAACCATAATTTTTGGATATAGTTTCATGTTCATAATAAAAATCATTTTCTCAGAATAACAACTTTGAAATCAAATTTTATCATAGTTTTTAATTAACTAACCCAAAACAGCCCGCGGTGTTACTACGACGGCGTAAATCCGGTTTTACGGTGTTTTTCGTGTTTCCAGGTTTTAAATCATTAAGTTAGCATATCATATAGATATAGAACATGTGTTTAGTTGATTTTAAAAGTCAAGTTAGAAGGATTAACTTTTGTTTGCGAACAAGTTTAGAATTAACTAAACTATGTTCTAGTGATTACAAGTTTAAACCTTCGAATAAGATAGCTTTATATGTATGAATCGAATGATGTTATGAACATCATTACTACCTTAAGTTCCTTGGATAAACCTACTGGAAAAGAGAAAAATGGATCTAGCTTCAATGGATCCTTGGATGGCTCGAAGTTCTTGAAGCAGAATCATGACACGAAAACAAGTTCAAGTAAGATCATCACTTGAAATAAGATTGTTATAGTTATAGAAATTGAACCAAAGTTTGAATATGATTATTACCTTGTATTAGAATGATAACCTACTGTAAGAAACAAAGATTTCTTGAGGTTGGATGATCACCTTACAAGATTGGAAGTGAGCTAGCAAACTTGAAAGTATTCTTGATTTTATGAAACTAGAACTTTTGGAATTTATGAAGAACACTTAGAACTTAAAGATAGAACTTGAGATAGATCAATTAGATGAAGAAAATTGAAGAATGAAAGTGTTTGTAGGTGTTTTTGGTCGTTGGTGTATGGATTAGATATAAAGGATATGTAATTTTGTTTTCATGTAAATAAGTCATGAATGATTACTCATATTTTTGTAATTTTATGAGATATTTCATGCTAGTTGCCAAATGATGGTTCCCACATGTGTTAGGTGACTCACATGGGCTGCTAAGAGCTGATCATTGGAGTGTATATACCAATAGTACATACATCTAAAAGCTGTGTATTGTACGAGTACGAATACGGGTGCATACGAGTAGAATTGTTGATGAAACTGAACGAGGATGTAATTGTAAGCATTTTTGTTAAGTAGAAGTATTTTGATAAGTGTATTGAAGTCTTTCAAAAGTGTATAAATATATATTAAAACACTACATGTATATACATTTTAACTGAGTCGTTAAGTCATCGTTAGTCGTTACATGTAAATGTTGTTTTGAAACCTTTAGGTTAACGATCTTGTTAAATGTTGTTAACCCAATGTTTATAATATCAAAAGAGATTTTAAATTATTATATTATCATGATATTATGATGTACGAATATCTCTTAATATGATATATATACATTAAATGTCGTTACAACGATAATCGTTACATATATGTCTCGTTTCAAAATCATTAAGTTAGTAGTCTTGTTTTTACATATGTAGTTCATTGTTAATATACTTAATGATATGATTAATTATCATAATATAATGTTAACTATATATATAACCATATATATGTCATCATATAGTTTTTACAAGTTTTAACGTTCGTGAATCACCGGTCAACTTGGGTGGTCAATTGTCTATATGAAACATATTTCAATTAATCAAGTCTTAACAAGTTTGATTGCTTAACATGTTGGAAACATTTAATCATGTAAATATCAATCTCAATTAATATTTATAAACATGGAAAAGTTCGGGTCACTACAGTACCTACCCGTTAAATAAATTTCGTCCCGAAATTTTAAGCTGTTGAAGGTGTTGACGAATCTTCTGGAAATAGATGCGGGTATTTCTTCTTCATCTGACCTTCACGCTCCCAGGTGAACTCGGGTCCTCTACGAGCATTCCATCGAACCTTAACAATTGGTATCTTGTTTTGCTTAAGTCTTTTAACCTCACGATCCCTTATTTCAACGGGTTCTTCGATGAATTGGAGTTTTTCGTTGATTTGGATTTCATCTAACGGAATAGTGAGATCTTCTTTAGCAAAACATTTCTTCAAATTCGAGACGTGGAAAGTGTTATGTACAGCCGCGAGTTGTTGAGGTAACTCAAGTCGGTAAGCTACTGGTCCGACACGATCAATAATCTTGAATGGTCCAATATACCTTGGATTTAATTTCCCTCGTTTACCAAATCGAACAACGCCTTTCCAAGGTGCAACTTTAAGCATGACCATCTCTCCAATTTCAAATTCTATATCTTTTCTTTTAATGTCAGCGTAGCTCTTTTGTCGACTTTGGGCGGTTTTCAACCGTTGTTGAATTTGGATGATCTTCTCGGTAGTTTCTTGTATAATCTCCGGACCCGTAATCTGTCTATCCCCCACTTCACTCCAACAAATCGGAGACCTGCACTTTCTACCATAAAGTGCTTCAAACGGCGCCATCTCAATGCTTGAATGGTAGCTGTTGTTGTAGGAAAATTCTGCTAATGGTAGATGTCGATCCCAACTGTTTCCGAAATCAATAACACATGCTCGTAGCATGTCTTCAAGCGTTTGTATCGTCCTTTCACTCTGCCCATCAGTTTGTGGATGATAGGCAGTACTTATGTCTAGACGAGTTCCTAATGCTTGCTGTAATGTCTGCCAGAATCTTGAAATAAATCTGCCATCCCTATCAGAGATAATAGAGATTGGTATTCCATGTCTGGAGATGACTTCCTTCAAATACAGTCGTGCTAACTTCTCTATCTTGTCATCTTCTCTTATTGGCAGGAAGTGTGCTGATTTGGTGAGACGATCAACTATTACCCAAATAGTATCAAAACCACTTGCAGTCCTTGGCAATTTAGTGATGAAATCCATGGTAATGTTTTCCCATTTCCATTCTGGGATTTCGGGTTGTTGAAGTAGACCTGATGGTTTCTGATGCTCAGCTTTGACCTTAGAACACGTCAAACATTCTCCTACGTATTTAGCAACATCGGCTTTCATACCCGGCCACCAAAAATGTTTCTTGAGATCCTTGTACATCTTCCCCGTTCCAGGATGTATTGAGTATCTGGTTTTATGAGCTTCTCTAAGTACCATTTCTCTCATATCTCCAAATTTTGGTACCCAAATCCTTTCAGCCCTATACCGGGTTCCGTCTTCCCGAATATTAAGATGCTTCTCCGATCCTTTGGGTATTTCATCCTTTAAATTTCCCTCTTTTAAAACTCCTTGTTGCGCCTCCTTTATTTGAGTAGTAAGGTTATTATGAATCATTATATTCATAGATTTTACTCGAATGGGTTCTCTGTCCTTCCTGCTCAAGGCATCGGCTACCACATTTGCCTTCCCCGGGTGGTAACGAATCTCAAAGTCGTAATCATTCAATAATTCAATCCACCTACGCTGCCTCATATTCAGTTGTTTCTGATTAAATATGTGTTGAAGACTTTTGTGGTCGGTATATATAATACTTTTGACCCCATATAAGTAGTGCCTCCAAGTCTTTAATGCAAAAACAACCGCGCCTAATTCCAAATCATGCGTCGTATAATTTTGTTCGTGAATCTTCAATTGTCTAGACGCATAAGCAATCACCTTCGTTCGTTGCATTAATACACAACCGAGACCTTGCTTTGATGCATCACAATAAATCACAAAATCATCATTCCCTTCAGGCAATGACAATATAGGTGCCGTAGTTAGCTTTTTCTTCAATAACTGAAACGCTTTCTCTTGTTCATCATTCCATTCAAATTTCTTCCCTTTATGCGTTAATGCAGTCAAGGGTTTTGCTATTCTGGAAAAGTCTTGGATGAACCTTCTGTAGTAACCAGCTAGTCCTAAAAACTGGCGTATGTGTTTCGGAGTTTTCGGGGTTTCCCACTTTTCAACAGTTTCTATCTTTGCCGGACCCACCTTAATACCTTCTTTGTTCACTATGTGACCGAGGAATTGAACTTCTTCCAACCAAAATGCACACTTTGAAAACTTAGCGTACAATTCTTCCTTCCTCAATACTTCTAACACCTTTCTCAAATGTTCACCGTGTTCTTGGTCATTCTTTGAGTAAATAAGTATGTCATCAATGAAAACAATGACAAACTTGTCAAGGTATGGTCCACACACTCGGTTCATAAGGTCCATGAACACAGCTGGTGCATTAGTTAAACCAAACGGCATGACCATAAACTCGTAATGACCGTAACGTGTTCTGAAAGCAGTCTTTGGAATATCATCTTCTTTCACCCGCATTTGATGATACCCGGAACGTAAGTCAATCTTTGAATAAACAGACGAGCCTTGTAGTTGATCAAATAAGTCATCGATTCTCGGTAGTGGGTAGCGGTTCTTGATGGTAAGTTTGTTCAACTCTCGGTAGTCGATACACAACCTGAATGTACCATCTTTCTTCTTGACAAACAAAACAGGAGCTCCCCACGGTGATGTGCTTGGTCGAATGAAACCACGCTCTAAAAGTTCTTGTAATTGGCTTTGTAGTTCTTTCATCTCGCTGGGTGCGAGTCTGTAAGGAGCACGAGCTATTGGTGCAGCTCCTGGTACAAGATCTATTTGAAATTCAACGGATCGATGTGGGGGTAATCCCGGTAATTCTTTCGGAAATACATCAGGAAATTCTTTTGCGACGGGAACATCATTGATGCTCTTTTCTTCAGTTTGTACTTTCTCGACGTGTGCTAGAATAGCATAGCAACCTTTTCTCATTAGTTTTTGTGCCTTCAAATTACTAATAAGATGTAGCTTCGTGTTGCCCTTTTCTCCGTACACCATTAAGGGTTTTCCTTTTTCTCGTATAATGCGAATTGCATTTTTGTAACAAACGATCTCCGCTTTCACTTCTTTCAACCAGTCCATACCGATTATCACATCAAAACTCCCTAACTCTACTGGTATCAAGTCAATCTTAAATGTTTCGCTAACCAGTTTAATTTCTCGATTCCGACATATATTATCTGCTGAAATTAATTTACCATTTGCTAATTCGAGTAAAAATTTACTATCCAAAGGCGTCAATGGACAACTTAATTTAGCACAAAAATCTCTACTCATATAGCTTCTATCCGCACCCGAATCAAATAAAACGTAAGCAGATTTATTGTCAATAAGAAACGTACCCGTAACAAGCTCCGGGTCTTCCTGTGCCTCTGCCGCATTAATATTGAAAACTCTTCCACGGCCTTGTCCATTCGTGTTCTCCTGGTTCGGGCAATTTCTAATAATGTGGCCCAGTTTTCCACATTTATAACAAACTACATTGGCATAACTTGCTCCGACACTACTTGCTCCGCCATTACTCGTTCCGACACCATTTGTTCCTTTCGTTCTATTAACCCCTGGTCCGTAGACCTCACACTTCGCCGCGCTATGACCATTTCTTTTACACTTGTTTCAAAATTTGGTGCAGAACCCCGAGTGATTCTTTTCACACCTTTGGCATAGCTGCTTCTGATTGTTGTTGTTGTTGCGGTTATTATTGTTGTTGGGATGATTGTTGTAGTTGCTGTTGTTGTTGTTGTTGTTGTTGTTGTTGGGCCGTTTGTTGTAGTTGCGATTGATGTTGCGATTGTTGGGATAATTGTTGCGATTATTGTTGTAATTGCTGTTGTTGTTGTATTGGTGATTCTTATCACCGTTTTCCTCCCACTTTCTTTTGACTTGCTTCACATTGGCCTCTTCAGCAGTCAGTTCTTTAATTCTTTCTTCAATTTGGTTCACGAGTTTGTGAGCCATTCTACATGCCTGTTGTATGGAGGCGGGCTCGTGTGAACTTATATCTTCTTGGATTCTTTCCGGTAATCCTTTCACAAATGCGTCGATCTTCTCTTCCTCATCTTCGAATGCTCCCGGACACAATAGGCACAATTCTGTGAATCGTCTTTCGTACGTGGTAATATCAAATCCTTGGGTTCATAACCCTCTAAGTTCTGTCTTGAGCTTATTGACCTCGGTTCTGGGACGGTACTTCTCGTTCATCAAGTGCTTGAATGCTGACCACGGTAGTGCGTACGCATCATCTTGTCCCACTTGCTCTAGATAGGTATTCCACCATGTTAACGCAGAACCTGTGAAGGTATGCGTAGCGTACTTCACTTTGTCCTCTTCAGTACACTTACTTATGGCAAACACCGATTCGACCTTCTCGGTCCACCGTTTCAATCCGATCGGTCCTTCGGTTCCATCAAATTCCAAAGGTTTGCAGGCAGTGAATTCTTTGTAGGTGCATCCTACACGATTTCCTGTACTGCCAGATCCAAGGTTATTGTTGGTATGTAGCGCAGCCTGTACCGCGGCTATGTTTGAAGCTAGAAAAGTACGGAATTCCTCTTCATTCATATTCACGGTGTGTCGAGTAGTCGGTGCCATTTCCTTCAAAATAGTCAAATGGAACAAGTTAATCATACAGAATATTAAGAGTAGTTAATAGTATTTCGTAGCATAATATGAACTCATTTATAAAAGCTTTTTCTTCATATTAGCATTTTATAAGTTTAAATTCGGGTAGTACCTGCCCGTTAAGTTCATACTTAGTAGCTAATATACAATTCAACTACTACAATTCTATATGAAAAACTGATTGTAATAATATTTCACGTTCAAACTTTTATACAATATTTTACAAACTTACAATACCGCTTATTTTACATAAAGCATGAAATATAGCACACAATAACTTTGATACAAGATAGTTGTGAAGATAATTCTAGCTAGTACACAAGTCGTTCAGCAAAGGCAATAAAGACACGTAATTCATACGTCCAGAAACAAGTCATGCATTCTGGTTTTACTAGGACTACTTCCCATCCTTGGTCTTGTGGAACATAACCGTTATGGCCGTTGATAAGACAGCGTGTTGTAACGTCGTCAAAGGGACGAGGGTTACGTAATGACCAACAGTCTCGTAATAACCTAAAAACCTCATTTCTTATCCCAATTACCGACTCCGTTACTTGTGGGAACGTTTTGTTTAATAGTTGTAGCCCGATGTTCTTGTTCTCACTTTGGTGAGAAGCGAACATTACTAACCCGTAAGCATAACATGCTTCTTTATGTTGCATGTTAGCCGCTTTTTCTAAATCACGAAGTCCTATATTCGGATATACTGAGTCAAAATAATTTCTTAACCCGTTGCGTAAAATAGCATTTGGGTTCCCCGCAATATATGCGTCAAAGTAAACACATCGTAACTTATGGATTTCCCAATGTGATATCCCCCATCTTCCGAACGAAAGCCTTTTATAAACCAAGGCATTCTTGGAACGTTCTTCGAATGTCTTACAAACTGATCTCGCCTTAAATAGTTGTGCCGAGGAATTCTGACCGACTCTAGACAAGATTTCATCAATCATGTCTCCGGGTAGGTCTCTTAAAATATTGGGTTGTCTATCCATTTTGTGTTTTTATACTGTAAAATAGACAAGAGTTAGATTCATAAAAAAAATACTTATTAATACAAGCAATTTTTACATATATCATAAAGCATAAGCACACTATATTACATATATTACACCACACAAATATAACTATCTTATTCCGACTCGCTCGTTTCTTCTTGTTCGGTTTTGGTTCGTTTTGCCAAGTTTCTAGGGATATATGATGTTCCCCTAATACGAGCCGTCGTTGTCCACATTGGTTTAGAAAAACCTGGTGGTTTAGAGGTTCCTGGGTCATTGTTACAACTTAAGGACTTCGGGGGTTGACGATACATATAAAGTTCATCGGGGTTGGAATTAGATTTCTCTATTTTTATGCCCTTTCCCTTATTATTTTCTTTTGCCTTTTTAAATTCAGTTGGGGTAATTTCTATAACATCATCGGAATTCTCGTCGGAATCCGATTCATCGGAGAATTGGTAATCCTCCCAATATTTTGCTTCTTTGGCGGAAACACCATTGACCATAATTAACCTTGGTCGGTTGGTTGAGGATTCTCTTTTACTTAACCGTTTTATTATTTCCCCCACCGGTTCCGATTCTTCTTCCGGTTCCGATTCTTCTTCCGGTTCCGATTCTTCTTCCGGTTCCGACTCTTCTTCCGGTTCCTCTTCGGGAACTTGTGAATCAGTCCACGAATCATTCCAATATACATTTGACTCTTCATTATTATTAGGTGAGTTAATAGGACTTGTTCTAGAGGTAGACATCTATCACATAATATCAAACACGTTAAGAGATTAATATATCACATAATATTCATATGTTAAAAATATATAGTTTCCAACAAAAATGTTAAGCAATCATTTTTAAAGAAAACACGGTCGAAGTCCAGACTCACTAATGCATCCTAACAAACTCGATAAGACACACTAATGCAAATTTTCTGGTTCTCTAAGACCAACGCTCAGATACCAACTGAAATGTCCCGTTCTTATTGATTAAAAACGTTCCATATTAATTGATTTCGTTGCGAGGTTTTGACCTCTATATGAGACGTTTTTCAAAGACTGCATTCATTTTTAAAACAAACCATAACCTTTATTTCATAAATAAAGGTTTAAAAAGCTTTACGTAGATTATCAAATAATGATAATCTAAAATATCCTGTTTACACACGACCATTACATAATGGTTTACAATACAAATATGTTACATCGAAATCAGTTTCTTGAATGCAGTTTTTACACAATATCATACAAACATGGACTCCAAATCTTGTCCTTATTTTAGTATGCAACAGCGGAAGCTCTTAATATTCACCTGAGAATAAACATGCTTTAAACGTCAACAAAAATGTTGGTGAGTTATAGGTTTAACCTATATATATCAAATCGTAACAATAGACCACAAGATTTCATATTTCAATACACATCCCATACATAGAGATAAAAATCATTCATATGGTGAACACCTGGTAACCGACATTAACAAGATGCATATATAAGAATATCCCCATCATTCCGGGACACCCTTCGGATATGATATAAATTTCGAAGTACTAAAGCATCCGGTACTTTGGATGGGGTTTGTTAAGCCCAATAGATCTATCTTTAGGATTCGCGTCAATTAGGGTGTCTGTTCCCAAATTCTTAGATTACCAGACTTAATAAAAAGGGGCATATTCGATTTCGATAATTCAACCATAGAATGTAGTTTCACGTACTTGTGTCTATTTTGTAAATCATTTATAAAACCTGCATGTATTCTCATCCCAAAAATATTAGATTTTAAAAGTGGGACTATAACTCACTTTCACAGATTTTTACTTCGTCGGGAAGTAAGACTTGGCCACTGGTTGATTCACGAACCTATAACAATATATACATATATATCAAAGTATGTTCAAAATATATTTACAACACTTTTAATATATTTTGATGTTTTAAGTTTATTAAGTCAGCTGTCCTCGTTAGTAACCTACAACTAGTTGTCCACAGTTAGATGTACAGAAATAAATTGATAAATATTATCTTGAATCAATCCACGACCCAGTGTATACGTATCTCAGTATTGATCACAACTCAAACTATATATATTTTGGAATCAACCTCAACCCTGTATAGCTAACTCCAACATTCACATATAGAGTGTCTATGGTTGTTCCGAAATATATATAGATGTGTCGACATGATAGGTCGAAACATTGTATACGTGTCTATGGTATCTCAAGATTACATAATATACAATACAAGTTGATTAAGTTATGGTTGGAATAGATTTGTTACCAATTTTCACGTAGCTAAAATGAGAAAAATTATCCAATCTTGTTTTACCCATAACTTCTTCATTTTAAATCCGTTTTGAGTGAATCAAATTGCTATGGTTTCATATTGAACTCTATTTTATGAATCTAAACAGAAAAAGTATAGGTTTATAGTCGGAAAAATAAGTTACAAGTCGTTTTTGTAAAGGTAGTCATTTCAGTCGAAAGAACGACGTCTAGATGACCATTTTAGAAAACATACTTCCACTTTGAGTTTAACCATAATTTTTGGATATAGTTTCATGTTCATAATAAAAATCATTTTCTCAGAATAACAACTTTGAAATCAAATTTTATCATAGTTTTTAATTAACTAACCCAAAACAGCCCGCGGTGTTACTACGACGGCGTAAATCCGGTTTTACGGTGTTTTTCGTGTTTCCAGGTTTTAAATCATTAAGTTAGCATATCATATAGATATAGAACATGTGTTTAGTTGATTTTAAAAGTCAAGTTAGAAGGATTAACTTTTGTTTGCGAACAAGTTTAGAATTAACTAAACTATGTTCTAGTGATTACAAGTTTAAACCTTCGAATAAGATAGCTTTATATGTATGAATCGAATGATGTTATGAACATCATTACTACCTTAAGTTCCTTGGATAAACCTACTGGAAAAGAGAAAAATGGATCTAGCTTCAATGGATCCTTGGATGGCTCGAAGTTCTTGAAGCAGAATCATGACACGAAAACAAGTTCAAGTAAGATCATCACTTGAAATAAGATTGTTATAGTTATAGAAATTGAACCAAAGTTTGAATATGATTATTACCTTGTATTAGAATGATAACCTACTGTAAGAAACAAAGATTTCTTGAGGTTGGATGATCACCTTACAAGATTGGAAGTGAGCTAGCAAACTTGAAAGTATTCTTGATTTTATGAAACTAGAACTTTTGGAATTTATGAAGAACACTTAGAACTTAAAGATAGAACTTGAGATAGATCAATTAGATGAAGAAAATTGAAGAATGAAAGTGTTTGTAGGTGTTTTTGGTCGTTGGTGTATGGATTAGATATAAAGGATATGTAATTTTGTTTTCATGTAAATAAGTCATGAATGATTACTCATATTTTTGTAATTTTATGAGATATTTCATGCTAGTTGCCAAATGATGGTTCCCACATGTGTTAGGTGACTCACATGGGCTGCTAAGAGCTGATCATTGGAGTGTATATACCAATAGTACATACATCTAAAAGCTGTGTATTGTACGAGTACGAATACGGGTGCATACGAGTAGAATTGTTGATGAAACTGAACGAGGATGTAATTGTAAGCATTTTTGTTAAGTAGAAGTATTTTGATAAGTGTATTGAAGCCTTTCAAAAGTGTATAAATATATATTAAAACACTACATGTATATACATTTTAACTGAGTCGTTAAGTCATCGTTAGTCGTTACATGTAAATGTTGTTTTGAAACCTTTAGGTTAACGATCTTGTTAAATGTTGTTAACCCAATGTTTATAATATCAAAAGAGATTTTAAATTATTATATTATCATGATATTATGATGTACGAATATCTCTTAATATGATATATATACATTAAATGTCGTTACAACGATAATCGTTACATATATGTCTCGTTTCAAAATCATTAAGTTAGTAGTCTTGTTTTTACATATGTAGTTCATTGTTAATATACTTAATGATATGATTAATTATCATAATATAATGTTAACTATATATATAACCATATATATGTCATCATATAGTTTTTACAAGTTTTAACGTTCGTGAATCACCGGTCAACTTGGGTGGTCAATTGTCTATATGAAACATATTTCAATTAATCAAGTCTTAACAAGTTTGATTGCTTAACATGTTGGAAACATTTAATCATGTAAATATCAATCTCAATTAATATATATAAACATGGAAAAGTTCGGGTCACTACACAACGGTTGCACAGTACTTCGTTTCGTGACTACACTTGGTACAGTGTAGTAAGATTTCATATTAAAGGGAATATGCGACGTGATTAATTGTTAAGTATGGTTACCAAGTGCTCAACCACTTAGAATATTTTTATTAAACTGTTTATATACGAAATCTTGTGGTCTATATATATTGCTGCCGGCACTAAACCTATATCTCACCAACTTTATGTTGACGTTTTAAAGCATGTTATTCTCAGGTACGAATTAAGTCTTCCGCTGTGCATTTGCTCATGTTAAGGACAATACTTGGAGTCGATCATCGCAAAGGAACCAAATGTTGATGACTTCGTCCGGATGGATTAGGACGGGTCGTTTCAGTTGGTATCAGAGCGGTGGTCTTAGTGAACCAGGTCTTGCATTAGTGTGTCTAACTAGTAGCTGTTAGGATACATTAATGAGTCTGGACTTCGACCGTGCCTGCATGTCAAAAGTTTTGCTTATCATTTCTAGTCGTAAATTATTTGCTTATTATCCTTAGGGAATTGCCTGCTTATCATTCATAAGTCTAGACACGTCTTACTGCATTTAGTGCATCGATAGTGTATAGACAAAATTCATATATTAGCATATCTGTTACTTTGGACTTTAGTTGACATCTTTTCAAAGATTCTCCGTAATTTACGGGATTTTGGTATTATATATACATATGTAAACTATGTATTGAAGAGTACCAAATCTAACTTCTATAATCTATTTCATACCAAAAATTCATTTTTCCGATTATACAAGATGGATTCCGCATCTAGTTCGAATTCCTCAGATTATGACAGCTATGCCGATATGGATTTTCATTCAAGCTCCGAAGGCAGCGTCACCGGAATGGATCAACCAATCTCCCATCATCTATTCTGGATGAATTGGGGGTGGGTTCGTAATATACTAAGTCACTGGAGACATGAAGAGGGTGATCCCTTCCATCCACCAAATTGCCCTCTTGGCGATGAACCTGAAGCACTTACCGGCGAACCTGTTCGAGAAACCATTTTCACTCTCATTTCTAGAGTATCTCGTCACGATTATATACTATCCCATATTTCAGATCTTGTTCATTCGCTCACTCCAACCACCAATCATCCCGGTGTACTAGCAGAAGTTAACGAACTTCGCGCTCGCGTGACGGCTTTGGAGAATATGGTGCGAAGGTTACAAACACCAGCAGCAGCACCAGCAGCATAATCCGTACCACCATCATCAACACCGACAGTACCCATATCACCCTCAACCACAACCGCGTCGTAAACCTCAACATCACAATTTGTACCTCGGATATCAACATCACACACCTCAATATCACTATCTGTACTTCGAGTATGATCTTCGTTTTACATATCATTCTATATCGATTATCTTCGCTTTACTTATCATTCTATCTCATTTATCTTCGTTCAACATGGTAATTATGTAATCTTTAATGTTTTAGAGATCATGTAATCAAGTATTAACGATAAATCAAAAAAATAATAATATCTTATTGACTCATTAGATCCATGATTACATCTGAAGAAAATATATATACAAGTATATTTTCATAAAGATTGTAATTAAAAATTCTTTCGTACAAACTGTTAATGATGAAAATATTTTAACGGGTAGGTAGTACCCGAGGAATATTTAGATCTCACATTAATAAGTTACAGTGTATATTCTTCGAATCTGATTCAACGGTCATTTGCTATTCTACTTACAACCACTGATATTCGTATCTGTTCACCACCGAATAACCATTTTTATTCAAATTTCATATTTGGATTTTTATCTATCAGAATCCAACAAGTGGCATAATGAAGAAAACATTGGACAAAATAAAAAGTGTTAGAAACAAACAAATTAATTATGAGAAATTCTGTTAGGAATCCACGCTAACTGTTCCTAGTTAACTGTTCCCAGCTAACTGTTAATTTCGTATTACATTTTATCGCAATTTAATTTATTGTCATTTAAGTTCTGTTATTTATTTTACGCACTTTAAATAACGGGACACGTATACAAGGTTTCGACCTATCATATCGACCCATATATATATATATATATTTCGGAACAATCATAGACACTCTATATGTGAATGTTGGAGTTGGCTATACAGGGTTGAGGTTGATTTCAAAATATATATATGGTTTGAGTTGTGATCAATACTGAGACCGGTACACGGGTCACGATACGTATTAAATAATTCGAATATTATATATTAAATTATATATGAATATATTGGACTAGTGGACAACTGGACTATTGGACTGCTAACTTTGGACAATTAAAATGAATTAAAATATTGATTATAACATATGAAACTAAACAATTCTTCAAGTATGCCACTTGATTTCATCCTAAACCTCATTTGTATCTCGACGTTTACAATCCGCGTACAAACCTATCAGGATTCTTGAAAATACCTCAATCGAGAAGTTGAACCGACCGCACTTTATCTACAGAAGAAAAGATCTATACACATGAAAAACTCTTGAACCCAAAGTCATAGTTTAACACGTACCGCGACGAATTCTTTAGCATTTATTAGCAAAAACAACCTTACGATTCCTTTTCAAAGTAGCCAATTTTGTCACAACTTCAGCAGAACAACTTCGACCTTTCATTCGAATAAGTCTTATTATAACTTTGATATATACGATTAGTTTTCCTCATCGTTACCGGGGAACCTTTCATACTCCACCATGTTATCATCAGCATTTAATCATCTAAAAACACAATTCGCCCAAAAACACCTCGGATTGATAATCGACGATTCAGATATGACTGCATTAAATGCAGAGGAAATAGTAAAATTTTATATGGCCTAAATGGCCAAAAGTTTGATGATAAAGAAGGGAATGTTAGGAACGCTCGATAGAAAATTTAGTGCTGAAAAATGGATTGAGCTAACCGTGAAGGAAACAAAGAACAAATACAAGGAATGAACCTGCCTTCAAATAATGCAAATGATTCAGTGTCTGTTGAAACCATCAGTATGAACCCTACTCCTTATTCTAAACTTTTTTCAAATAATATTATTCATCATCATCTTATCTTAGATATTATAAGATATCTACATATTTTCCGCTATACATATTCTCCATATTTCTAAAGATATTTTCACAACTATTCCTATCTGCAATCATCTATCTCCCAGTAATATCTGCGTTACAACATAAAAGAAACTGTGTTAGTTTCTAAATTCTGAAATCTTCAAGTTTAAAATATGAATGTTTTGAAGCAGTGTTGGGAACTGATGCGTGAATTAGTATAATATAATGAAACTTGATCAACTTCATTATATTACAGTAAGTCATGTTGCGTTTCTAATGGAATGTGATGATTCACAGTACCATCATCATGTGCCATGTTACACGGCTCTTACAATCTATCCAATCTCTAAACATATCAAGAAAATATTCTCTTGATGATTCGGTCTTTTCCAGGATATTCTGGTAATTTGACAAATCAAAAATCGTGCCATTACCAATTCTCTCTTAGGACATTAACTATATTCATTTCGAATTTCATACCTACGAATTCCGGACTATTACAAAAGATGCTTAGTTGAAAAGGAGGAAAAGAAAAAGAATGAAGCTCCGAAATAGAAATTGGAGTATATATCGCAGTAAATGGAAGAGAGTATTAACTGTGGATGATAATGATTATAGAAAACAAAAGCAAGGACATCGAAGTATAAGGGAAGATATAAAACCCAATAATCACCCAGAAACTACAAACCGTGTATATCAATACGTATTACGACGTAAAGACACGGGAGAATGAGAAACATTATAATTCCAAGAAAATCATAAAAGTGAATAGATTCTTCTGGCGGCAAATGAAAAAGAAGAATGAAAGATATGAAGGTTAAAAGTATAATAAGAATCAGGATTGGATGGAACATATTAAGAATGAGTAGAGGAAGAAAGAATAAAAGGTGTGGAGAATAAGGAAAACGAAGGGGGTGGATTTATAGCAATATATCCGACAGAGAAATCAGGAACAGATTATTGCATTAATTAAAGAAGATTTTGATTTTCTAAATCGCCAAAGAATCAAATCTTATTACGTAAGATTTTCTTTAAATCCCTAAATTCCGGAAAATTCACTGTGACTACGTCAAAAGTTAAATCTCTATTTTAATCTCTTGTGACAGCTTCACTCATGCGCTTCACATAATCGAATTGTTTTACCACTATTACTAAATGGTGATAAAACTCTAGCTATCAATTCATATTCGTCAGTCATGACGATCTCGATCAAATTTCGGGGACGAAATTTCTTTAACGGGTGGGTACTGTAACGACCCGAATATTTCCGACCAAATTTAAACCCTAATCTTTATATGTTTCCGACACGATAAGCAAAATCTGTAATGTTGAGTCTCGAAAATTTTGAAACTATGTTCATATATTCAATTACCATTTGACCTCGACCATTTCCGACGACACATGATACGATTTTAAAATAATGGGTGATCCGAAACTGAAAGGCCGCTAATTTCATATATGTTAATTGTATGATTAATTTGATTTTTTTTTATATATTCCATATAATTGATTACAATGACACCCATTTTCATATATATACAAATCATCCTCACATGCTTCCTTTTACTATTTTTGATTGTTTCAATCTGTCTACTACTTTTCGTTGATTCAATCTTATTTGAATTATAAGAATAATATTATATTATTAATTATTACTATCTATATGCATATATGACCTATGTTAAAGAGATATATATTCACCCTCACCCGGTTTACATTTTCAACCATCACTCTAGTTATTTCTGATATTTTTTTGCTAACCATTAAACCACCCATCACAATTCATATCACATCCAAACATCGTTCACTACTACTACTATGCTTATGTTCTTTGTTGATTATGTACAAAGACCAAACCCAAAGGAATGAGTCGACTCCTCGCTAACCAACTACTACCATGTTTATGTTTCATCTTAAAGCCGTTAACCCACCATCACCTACGGTTTACTATACAACCACAACCACCTTTATAAACACATCTTCAACCTTTGAAACCGCCATCTTCTACCTCTGGATCCACCACCATCAACCACTTCAACCACCACGGATCATCACCCTACAATCTTTTCTTTTTCCCTCTCTTATTAATATCCAAGAACACCGCCACTTTCATGTCACTTACCGTCGCCACCATTTTCAAACCAAGAGTCACCACTATCGCCGGTCACCGTAGCAATCACCATTTATAATCACCTTAAACCACCCACCATCTCCCCATCTCGCTCTACCTCTTTTACTCTCTATATATATTTATCTACAATTCGCGAGGTTTTCATAAACAGTTAACAAACCATCATAAACTGCATACGACTTCCCTCGAACCCCAACACCACCACGAACCCTAATCACCACCTTTTTATTTGTTTAATTTTTTTTTTTTTTCTCTTCTGTTAATGAAACCATAAACAATTATCACCCATTTAAAACACCAACCATCACATACTCGAACTGCTGCAAGTATTCGCATGATTTGGATTACATGTTCGATGTTATGTCTTCTGTTCCATGGTTCCAATAAAAAAAAATATATATATATATATATATATATATAATAATAATAATAATAAAGTTAAGAAGTGGAGAACGATTTGTTGTATATGTTGTCCGAATCCTATGGAACGAATTTTTTTTTTGTGATAGTGGGCCGACTACACAGTTTAGATAATAATTGATTTTGGTGATTGGGTCCTGGGTCGACCGAAGTTTAAAGGAGGAGAAACAGAAATCACACGATATATACATATATAAATTGCGTCATAAAACAGAAAATAACGGATGGAGGAGTGGCTAGAAGGAGTGTCTGAGTAACGAGGGGTCTGCGGTTCGAATCTAAGCTGGGACGTTTTTTTTATAAAAACAATAAAATCTTACTAGACCTTATCAATTGGGCTGTCATTATAATGTAAGCCGAGATCCACTCTACTATTGGGCCAAGATGCTTATGTTATCCTTGTTGGGCCGTAAATCTAGTGGTCTGTTTCGGATGGACTGAAATAAAGGATAAAACAAATTAAACCCACAATACATCAGAAAAGTAGAGGACAGTTCAGTGGTTTAGGGTGTTTGGGTTATCCGGGAGGTCTTGGGTTCGAGACCCTGTTAAGACAGATTTTCCCAAATTTTGAGGTAGTTTTCATGTTTTTATTAAATTGATTATTATTATTATTATTATTACCCTTGTTGCTAAAAAAAATAAAAGTAAAATAATAGTAATAGTAATAAATAAATAATAATAATAACATTTTTAAAATTATCATGTTATTATTATTTGTATTATTATCATAAGTATTAGTATTATTATTAATAATATTATTATTTGTAGTATTATTATCATTATAGTTATAAATATAAATATTAGTATTATCAGTATCAGTAAAATCATTATTTTTATAATGATTATCATTAGAGTTCATTATTATTAAATTTATCAATTTTATTAAAATTATTATCATTATTAAAAGTATTATTATTATCAATACAAATTATTTTGGTATTAGTATAATTATTATTTTTACAAACAACAGATATTTATATAGAGACATACTTATTACATAAAGTATACTAGTATTGCATAAAACTACGTTTTAACTAATATTATTGATATAACCTTAACCCAGTACCTAATAAGTATCCTAATGTACTATCAGTATAAATAAAACTATATATAGGTATATAAATCCTAATACATAACAAAATATATAAACTTAATTGATTTATATTATAAGGTGTTAATATGTATACTTGTTATAGGTTCGTGAATCCGAGGCCAACCTTATACTCATTAAATGGTGTTATATGTATTTTTACTACAAAATACATTAGGTGAGTATATAGTCCCACTTTTAAACTCTAAATATTTCGGGATGAGAATACATGTATTTTATGTTTTACAATATGGACACAAGTAACTGAAAAATATATTCTACGTTGAGTTGTACCACTGGCATACTTCCCTGTAGCTTGGTAACTAATAATTACAGCGGTATTGTAAACGCGAATCCTGTTGATAGATCTATCGGGCCTGACAACCCCAACCGGACTGGACGACCAGTATTCAACGGTTGCACAGTACTTCGTTTCGTGACTACACTTGGTACAGTGTAGTAAGATTTCATATTAAAGGGAATATGCGACGTGATTAATTGTTAAGTATGGTTACCAAGTGCTCAACCACTTAGAATATTTTTATTAAACTGTTTATATACGAAATCTTGTGGTCTATATATATTGCTGCCGGCACTAAACCTATATCTCACCAACTTTATGTTGACGTTTTAAAGCATGTTATTCTCAGGTACGAATTAAGTCTTCCGCTGTGCATTTGCTCATGTTAAGGACAATACTTGGAGTCGATCATCGCAAAGGAACCAAATGTTGATGACTTCGTCCGGATGGATTAGGACGGGTCGTTTCAGTTGGTATCAGAGCGGTGGTCTTAGTGAACCAGGTCTTGCATTAGTGTGTCTAACTAGTAGCTGTTAGGATACATTAATGAGTCTGGACTTCGACCGTGCCTGCATGTCAAAAGTTTTGCTTATCATTTCTAGTCGTAAATTATTTGCTTATTATCCTTAGGGAATTGCCTGCTTATCATTCATAAGTCTAGACACGTCTTACTGCATTTAGTGCATCGATAGTGTATAGACAAAATTCATATCTTAGCATATCTGTTACTTTGGACTTTAGTTGACATCTTTTCAAAGATTCTCCGTAATTTACGGGATTTTGGTATTATATATACATATGTAAAGTATGTATTGAAGAGTACCAAATCTAACTTCTATAATCTATTTCATACCAAAAATTCATTTTTCCGATTATACAAGATGGATTCCGCATCTAGTTCAAATTCCTCAGATTATGACAGCTATGCCGATATGGATTTTCATTCAAGCTCCGAAGGCAGCGTCACCAGAATGGATCAACCAATCTCCCATCATCTATTCTGGATGAATTGGGGGTGGGTTCGTAATATACTAAGTCACTGGAGACATGAAGAGGGTGATCCCTTCCATCCACCAAATTGCCCTCTTGGCGATGAACCTGAAGCACTTACCGGCGAACCTGTTCGAGAAACCATTTTCACTCTCATTTCTAGAGTATCTCGTCACGATTATATACTATCCCATATTTCAGATCTTGTTCATTCGCTCACTCCAACCACCAATCATCCCGGTGTACTAGCAGAAGTTAACGAACTTTGCGCTCGCGTGACGGCTTTGGAGAATATGGTGCGAAGGTTACAAACACCAACAGCAGCACCAGCAGCATAATCCGTACCACCATCATCAACACCGACAGTACCCATATCACCCTCAACCACAACCGCGTCGTAAACCTCAACATCACAATTTGTACCTCGGATATCAACATCACACACCTCAATATCACTATCTGTACTTCGAGTATGATCTTCGTTTTACATATCATTCTATATCGATTATCTTCGCTTTACTTATCATTCTATCTCATTTATCTTCGTTCAACATGGTAATTATGTAATCTTTAATGTTTTAGAGATCATGTAATCAAGTATTAACGATAAATCAAAAAAAAATTAATATCTTATTGACTCATTAGATCCATGATTACATCTGAAGAAAATATATATACAAGTATATTTTCATAAAGATTGTAATTAAAAATTCTTTCGTACAAACTGTTAATGATGAAAATATTTTAACGGGTAGGTAGTACCCGAGGAATATTTAGATCTCACATTAATAAGTTACAGTGTATATTCTTCGAATCTGATTCAACGGTCATTTGCTATTCTACTTACAACCACTGATATTCGTATCTGTTCACCACCGAATAACCATTTTTATTCAAATTTCATATTTGGATTTTTATCTATCAGAATCCAACAAGTGGCATAATGAAGAAAACATTGGACAAAATAAAAAGTGTTAGAAACAAACAAATTAATTATGAGAAATTCTGTTAGGAATCCACGCTAACTGTTCCTAGTTAACTGTTCCCAGCTAACTGTTAATTCCGTATTACATTTTATCGCAATTTAATTTATTGTCATTTAAGTTCTGTTATTTATTTTACGCACTTTAAATAACGGGACACGTATACAAGGTTTCGACCTATCATATCGACCCATCTATATATATATTTCGGAACAACCATAGACACTCTATATGTGAATGTTGGAGTTGGCTATACAGGGTTGAGGTTGATTTCAAAATATATATATGGTTTGAGTTGTGATCAATACTGAGACCGGTACACGGGTCACGATACGTATTAAATAATTCGAATATTATATATTAAATTATATATGAATATATTGGACTAGTGGACAACTGGACTATTGGACTGCTAACTTTGGACAATTAAAATGAATTAAAATATTGATTATAACATATGAAACTAAACAATTCTTCAAGTATGCCACTTGATTTCATCCTAAACCTCATTTGTATCTCGACGTTTACAATCCGCGTACAAACCTATCAGGATTCTTGAAAATACCTCAATCGAGAAGTTGAACCGACCGCACTTTATCTACAGAAGAAAAGATCTATACACGTGAAAAACTCTTGAACCCAAAGTCATAGTTTAACACGTACCGCGACGAATTCTTTAGCATTTATTAGCAAAAACAACCTTACGATTCCTTTTCAAAGTAGCCAATTTTGTCACAACTTCAGCAGAACAACTTCGACCTTTCATTCGAATAAGTCTTATTATAACTTTGATATATACGATTGGTTTTCCTCATCGTTACCGGGGAACCTTTCATACTCCACCATGTTATCATCAGCATTTAATCATCTAAAAACACAATTCGCCCAAAAACACCTCGGATTGATAATCGACGATTCAGATATGACTGCATTAAATGCAGAGGAAATAGTAAAATTTTATATGGCCTAAATGGCCAAAAGTTTGATGATAAAGAAGGGAATGTTAGGAACGCTCAATAGAAAATTTAGTGCTGAAAAATGGATTGAGCTAACCGTGAAGGAAACAAAGAACAAATACAAGGAATGAACCTGCCTTCAAATAATGCAAATGATTCAGTGTCTGTTGAAACCGTCAGTATGAACCCTACTCCTTATTCTAAACTTTTTTCAAATAATATTATTCATCATCATCTTATCTTAGATATTATAAGATATCTTCATATTTTCCGCTATACATATTCTCCATATTTCTAAAGATATTTTCACAACTATTCCTATCTGCAATCATCTATCTCCCAGTAATATCTGCGTTACAACATAAAAGAAACTGTGTTAGTTTCTAAATTCTGAAATCTTCAAGTTTAAAATATGAATGTTTTGAAGCAGTGTTGGGAACTGATGCGTGAATTAGTATAATATAATGAAACTTGATCAACTTCATTATATTACAGTAAGTCATGTTGCGTTTCTAATGGAATGTGATGATTCACAGTACCATCATCATGTGCCATGTTACACGGCTCTTACAATCTATCCAATCTCTAAACATATCAAGAAAATATTCTCTTGATGATTCGGTCTTTTCCAGGATATTCTGGTAATTTGACAAATCAAAAATCGTGCCATTACCAATTCTCTCTTAGGACATTAACTATATTCATTTCGAATTTCATACCTACGAATTCCGGACTATTACAAAAGATGCTTAGTTGAAAAGGAGGAAAATAAAAAGAATGAAGCTCCGAAATAGAAATTGGAGTATATATCGCAGTAAATGGAAGAGAGTATTAACTGTGGATGATAATGATTATAGAAAACAAAAGCAAGGACATCGAAGTATAAGGGAAGATATAAAACCCAATAATCACCCAGAAACTACAAACCGTGTATATCAATACGTATTACGACGTAAAGACACGGGAGAATGAGAAACATTATAATTCCAAGAAAATCATAAAAGTGAATAGATTCTTCTGGCGGCAAATGAAAAAGAAGAATGAAAGATATGAAGGTTAAAAGTATAATAAGAATCAGGATTGAATGGAACATATTAAGAATGAGTAGAGGAAGAAAGAATAAAAGGTGTGGAGAATAAGGAAAACGAAGGGGGTGGATTTATAGCAATATATCCGACAGAGAAATCAGGAACAGATTATTGCATTAATTAAAGAAGATTTTGATTTTCTAAATCGCCAAAGAATCAAATCTTATTACGTAAGATTTTCTTTAAATCCCTAAATTCCGGAAAATTCACTGTGACTACGTCAAAAGTTAAATCTCTATTTTAATCTCTTGTGACAGCTTCACTCATGCGCTTCACATAATTGAATTGTTTTACCACTATTACTAAATGGTGATAAAACTCTAGCTATCAATTCATATTCGTCAGTCATGACGATCTCGATCAAATTTCGGGGACGAAATTTCTTTAACGGGTGGGTACTGTAACGACCCGAATATTTCCGACCAAATTTAAACCCTAATCTTTATATGTTTCCGACACGATAAGCAAAATCTGTAATGTTGAGTCTCGAAAATTTTGAAACTATGTTCATATATTCAATTACCATTTGACCTCGACCATTTCCGACGACACATGATACGATTTTAAAATAATGGGTGATCCGAAACTGAAAGGCCGCTAATTTCATATATGTTAATTGTATGATTAATTTGATTTTTTTTTATATATTCCATATAATTGATTACAATGACACCCATTTTCATATATATACAAATCATCCTCACATGCTTCCTTTTACTATTTTTGATTGTTTCAATCTGTCTACTACTTTTCGTTGATTCAATCTTATTTGAATTATAAGAATAATATTATATTATTAATTATTACTATCTATATGCATATATGACCTATGTTAAAGAGATATATATTCACCCTCACCTGGTTTACATTTTCAACCATCACTCTAGTTATTTCTGATATTTTTTTGCTAACCATTAAACCACCCATCACAATTCATATCACATCCAAACATCGTTCACTACTACTACTATGCTTATGTTCTTTGTTGATTATGTACAAAGACCAAACCCAAAGGAATGAGTCGACTCCTCGCTAACCAACTACTACCATGTTTATGTTTCATCTTAAAGCCGTTAACCCACCATCACCTACGGTTTACTATACAACCACAACCACCTTTATAAACACATCTTCAACCTTTGAAACCGCCATCTTCTACCTCTGGATCCACCACCATCAACCACTTCAACCACCACGGATCATCACCCTACAATCTTCTCTTTTTCCCTCTCTTATTAATATCCAAGAACACCGCCACTTTCATGTCACTTACCGTCGCCACCATTTTCAAACCAAGAGTCACCACTATCGCCGGTCACTGTAGCAATCACCATTTATAATCACCTTAAACCACCCACCATCTCCCCATCTCGCTCTACCTCTTTTACTCTCTATATATATTTATCTACAATTCGCGAGGTTTTCATAAACAGTTAACAAACCATCATAAACTGCATACGACTTCCCTCGAACCCCAACACCACCACGAACCCTAATCACCACCTTTTTATTTGTTTAATTTTTTTTTTTTCTTCTGTTAATGAAACCATAAACAATTATCACCCATTTAAAACACCAACCATCACATACTCGAACTGCTGCAAGTATTCGCATGATTTGGATTACATGTTCGATGTTATGTCTTCTGTTCCATGGTTCCAATAAAATATATATATATATATATATATATATATATATATATATATATATATATATATATATATATATATATATATATAATAATAAAGTTAAGAAGTGGAGAACGATTTGTTGTATATGTTGTCCGAATCCTATGGAACGAATTTTTTTTTTGTGATAGTGGGCCGACTACACAGTTTAGATAATAATTGATTTTGGTGATTGGGTCCTGGGTCGACCGAAGTTTAAAGGAGGAGAAACAGAAATCACACGATATATACATATATAAATTGCGTCATAAAACAGAAAATAACGGATGGAGGAGTGGCTAGAAGGAGTGTCTGAGTAACGAGGGGTCTGCGGTTCGAATCTAAGCTGGGACGTTTTTTTTTATAAAAACAATAAAATCTTACTAGACCTTATCAATTGGGCTGTCATTATAATGTAAGCCGAGATCCACTCTACTATTGGGCCAAGATGCTTATGTTATCCTTGTTGGGCCGTAAATCTAGTGGTCTGTTTCGGATGGACTGAAATAAAGGATAAAACAAATTAAACCCACAATACATCAGAAAAGTAGAGGACAGTTCAGTGGGTTAGGGTGTTTGGGTTATCCGGGAGGTCTTGGGTTCGAGACCCTGTTAAGACAGATTTTCCCAAATTTTGAGGTAGTTTTCATGTTTTTATTAAATTGATTATTATTATTATTATTATTATTATTATTATTATTATTATTATTATTATTATTATTATTATTATTATTACCCTTGTTGCTAAAAAAAATAAAAGTAAAATAATAGTAATAGTAATAAATAAATAATAATAATAACATTTTTAAAATTATCATGTTATTATTATTTGTATTATTATCATAAGTATTAGTATTATTATTAATAATATTATTATTTGTAGTATTATTATCATTATAGTTATAAATATAAATATTAGTATTATCAGTATCAGTAAAATCATTATTTTTATAATGATTATCATTAGAGTTCATTATTATTAAATTTATCAATTTTATTAAAATTATTATCATTATTAAAAGTATTATTATTATCAATACAAATTATTTTGGTATTAGTATAATTATTATTTTTACAAACAACAGATATTTATATAGAGACATACTTATTACATAAAGTATACTAGTATTGCATAAAACTACGTTTTAACTAATATTATTGATATAACCTTAACCCAGTACCTAATAAGTATCCTAATGTACTATCAGTATAAATAAAACTATATATAGGTATATAAATCCTAATACATAACAAAATATATAAACTTAATTGATTTATATTATAAGGTGTTAATATGTATACTTGTTATAGGTTCGTGAATCCGAGGCCAACCTTATACTCATTAAATGGTGTTATATGTATTTTTACTACAAAATACATTAGGTGAGTATATAGTCCCACTTTTAAACTCTAAATATTTCGGGATGAGAATACATGTATTTTATGTTTTACAATATGGACACAAGTAACTGAAAAATATATTCTACGTTGAGTTGTACCACTGGCATACTTCCCTGTAGCTTGGTAACTAATAATTACAGCGGTATTGTAAACGCGAATCCTGTTGATAGATCTATCGGTCCTGACAACCTCAACCGGACTGGACGACCAGTATTCAACGGTTGCACAGTACTTCGTTTCGTGACTACACTTGGTACAGTGTAGTAAGATTTCATATTAAAGGGAATATGCGACGTGATTAATTGTTAAGTATGGTTACCAAGTGCTCAACCACTTAGAATATTTTTATTAAACTGTTTATATACGAAATCTTGTGGTCTATATATATTGCTGCCGGCACTAAACCTATATCTCACCAACTTTATGTTGACGTTTTAAAGCATGTTATTCTCAGGTACGAATTAAGTCTTCCACTGTGCATTTGCTCATGTTAAGGACAATACTTGGAGTCGATCATCGCAAAGGAACCAAATGTTGATGACTTCGTCCGGATGGATTAGGACGGGTCGTTTCAGTTGGTATCAGAGCGGTGGTCTTAGTGAACCAGGTCTTGCATTAGTGTGTCTAACTAGTAGCTGTTAGGATACATTAATGAGTCTGGACTTCGACCGTGCCTGCATGTCAAAAGTTTTGCTTATCATTTCTAGTCGTAAATTATTTGCTTATTATCCTTAGGGAATTGCCTGCTTATCATTCATAACTCTAGACACGTCTTACTGCATTTAGTGCATCGATAGTGTATAGACAAAATTCATATCTTAGCATATCTGTTACTTTGGACTTTAGTTGACATCTTTTCAAAGATTCTCCGTAATTTACGGGATTTTGGTATTATATATACATATGTAAAGTATGTATTGAAGAGTACCAAATCTAACTTCTATAATCTATTTCATACCAAAAATTCATTTTTCCGATTATACAAGATGGATTCCGCATCTAGTTCGAATTCCTCAGATTATGACAGCTATGTCGATATGGATTTTCATTCAAGCTCCGAAGGCAGCGTCACCGGAATGGATCAACCAATCTCCCATCATCTATTCTGGATGAATTGGGGGTGGGTTCGTAATATACTAAGTCACTGGAGACATGAAGAGGGTGATCCCTTCCATCCACCAAATTGCCCTCTTGGCGATGAACCTGAAGCACTTACTGGCGAACCTGTTCGAGAAACCATTTTCACTCTCATTTCTAGAGTATCTCGTCACGATTATATACTATCCCATATTTCAGATCTTGTTCATTCGCTCACTCCAACCACCAATCATCCCGGTGTACTAGCAGAAGTTAACGAACTTCGCGCTCGCGTGACGGCTTTGGAGAATATGGTGCGAAGGTTACAAACACCAGCAGCAGCACCAGCAGCATAATCCGTACCACCATCATCAACACCGACAGTACCCATATCACCCTCAACCACAACCGCGTCGTAAACCTCAACATCACAATTTGTACCTCGGATATCAACATCACACACCTCAATATCACTATCTGTACTTCGAGTATGATCTTCGTTTTACATATCATTCTATATCGATTATCTTCGCTTTACTTATCATTCTATCTCATTTATCTTCGTTCAACATGGTAATTATGTAATCTTTAATGTTTTAGAGATCATGTAATCAAGTATTAACGATAAATCAAAAAAAAATTAATATCTTATTGACTCATTAGATCCATGATTACATCTGAAGAAAATATATATACAAGTATATTTTCATAAAGATTGTAATTAAAAATTCTTTCGTACAAACTGTTAATGATGAAAATATTTTAACGGGTAGGTAGTACCCGAGGAATATTTAGATCTCACATTAATAAGTTACAGTGTATATTCTTCGAATCTGATTCAACGGTCATTTGCTATTCTACTTACAACCACTGATATTCGTATCTGTTCACCACCGAATAACCATTTTTATTCAAATTTCATATTTGGATTTTTATCTATCAGAATCCAACAAGTGGCATAATGAAGAAAACATTGGACAAAATAAAAAGTGTTAGAAACAAACAAATTAATTATGAGAAATTCTGTTAGGAATCCACGCTAACTGTTCCTAGTTAACTGTTCCCAGCTAACTGTTTCCGTATTACATTTTATCGCAATTTAATTTATTGTCATTTAAGTTCTGTTATTTATTTTACGCACTTTAAATAACGGGACACGTATACAAGGTTTCGACCTATCATATCGACCCATCTATATATATATTTCGGAACAACCATAGACACTCTATATGTGAATGTTGGAGTTGGCTATACAGGGTTGAGGTTGATTTCAAAATATATATATGGTTTGAGTTGTGATCAATACTGAGACCGGTACACGGGTCACGATACGTATTAAATAATTCGAATATTATATATTAAATTATATATGAATATATTGGACTAGTGGACAACTAGACTATTGGACTGCTAACTTTGGACAATTAAAATGAATTAAAATATTGATTATAACATATGAAACTAAACAATTCTTCAAGTATGCCACTTGATTTCATCCTAAACCTCATTTGTATCTCGACGTTTACAATCCGCGTACAAACCTATCAGGATTCTTGAAAATACCTCAATCGAGAAGTTGAACCGACCGCACTTTATCTACAGAAGAAAAGATCTATACACATGAAAAACTCTTGAACCCAAAGTCATAGTTTAACACGTACCGCGACGAATTCTTTAGCATTTATTAGCAAAAACAACCTTACGATTCCTTTTCAAAGTAGCCAATTTTGTCACAACTTCAGCAGAACAACTTCGACCTTTCATTCGAAAGTTTAAGGCTATATTTTGACAAAGGTACGTGTCACGAAACGTAAAATGCAAGTTTTCTCAGCGTACGAAAGGACATTCGAAAAACCAGAACCGGGACATAAGTCGAGTGATGACGTACGACTTATCGGAACAAAAATTACAAGTCAACTATGCACGTGAATTTAATATAATATATAATTAATTATTTAAATTATATATATTATATTAATATGTAATTATGTCGACGAGCTAAATTACAAAACAATGTGAGCTGTCCCTGGTCCTCATGCGAGTCGCATGGCCAGAAGGCCATTTCCATGCGAGTCGCATGACTCCAGATTTCAGGCCAAGTGCTATAAATTCTCGAGTTTTGGCCAGATAAATCACACACACATATATATTATTTTTACTCCGTATTTATTTATTTTATTATTATTATTATTATTATTATTATTATTATTATTAATAAGATTATTATTAATCTTATTATTTTTATTATTAGTGTTATTATTTTTGCGATACAAAAATAATAATGTACATAAAATATTACGACGGAGTGCTGTCCAAGTAATTTTCAAAATGAGTTTTCGAGCAAGCTAGAGCTAAGGAAATTATGGGTTATTGCCAAGGAGGTTATGGGTAATGTTCGGGGGTATTTTTTTTTGTGAATCAAACCTCGTGTTTATCATCTCCGATGCGTCTACGTGCTTTCCTGCAATATTGTATATCAATATTAAACAGTGAGTTTCATATGATCCCTTTTACTCTCTACATTTTTGGGCTGAGAATACATGCAAATGCTTTATAAACTGATTTACAATATTTATATGCGTGAGTTTCATATGATCCCTTTTACTCAATATATTTTTGGGCTGAGAATACATGCGCAGTTTTATAAATTGTTTTACTAAATGGATACAAATACTAAAACTGATTTTGTGTGAGTTTCATTGATCCCTTTTTAATTGCTTTTGCAATATATATTTTTGGGCTGAGAATACATGCACTTTATTTTAAACACAATGGATACAAGTACATATTAAATTCTACACTGAGTTTGAACCGAAAATCCCTTAGCTTTGGTAACTAGTAACTGCCGGTTATAAGAACTGGTGGGCGCGAGTAGTAGTATATGGATCCATAGGGCTTGATATCCCCGTCCGAGCTAGAGCACTAGCCTTTTAACGGACGTATGCTATTTGAGAAGCGTACACGTTGGTTTACGTGTATTATTAAGATGATTATACAAAGGGTACAAATTATATAAGCATTAAAGTTTAGTTACCAGGGTGCTCAATTTTGTAGAACCGATTGTTAAACGTTTCGGATGAAATAACTGAAATCTTGTGATCCACCTTTTATGTAAAACCTATTGATAAACGTTTTGAATAAAACAACTGAACTTTTGTAAATCCACATTGATATACGGATTATGTGTAATATTAAAAATATGAACTCACCAACCTTTGTGTTGACACTTGAAGCATGTTTATTCTCAGGTTTCCTAGAAGTTTTCCGCTGTTTGTTTAGATGTTAGACAAGCTATGTGCATGGAGTCTTATATGACACATTTTTCAAGGAAACGCTGCATTCACCAAATCATCACCATGTATTTTATTTTGACTGCATTGTCAACGGAAATAATGTTGTAAACTATTATTCATGGTGATTGTCTATATGTAGAAATCATCAGATGTCAAAAACCTTTGATTTAATTATTCATTTATGGTGTGCCTTTTCAAAAGAATGCAATGTTTACAAAATGTATCATATAGAGGTCAAATACCTCGCAATGAAATCAATAAATGACGTGTTCGTCCATATGGATTTGGAGCGATCGTCACATCATAAGTTAGAAAACTTAGATCCATCAAAAGATATGAAGATTCAAGCTAGAAAGCTTGCATCTTGGTTGTTCTTGAAGATCTTGAAGCATAAAGCTTGTATCTTTAAGTTACATGAAGATTACAAACACAAGTTTGAATCTTTATAACAAAATATCAAGATTAAAGTTAAAAGATATAGATCTACAAAGTAGGTGAAGATTCAAAGCTAGAAAGCTTGAATCTTCCATGTTCTTGAAGGATTCAAATCCATGTTTGAATCTACAAGATATAATCAAGATCAAAAGCTAAAAAGCTAGACCCATGATGATGATGATGATGATGAATTCGTGAGAGAGAGATGAAAGGACCCGCTCATATACATTATAAACGATTCACAATAGTTGATTACATCGCAAGGTATTTGACCTCTATATGATACATTTTACAAACATTGCATTCGTTTTTAAAAGACAAACTTTCTTTACAACGAAAGTTGACGGTATGCACACCATTTCATAATACATCCAACTATAATTGACATAATAATAATCTTGATGAACTCAATGACTCGAATGCAACGTCTTTCAAAATATGCCATGAATGACTCCAAGTAATATCCTTAAAATGAGCTAATGCACAGCGGAAGATTTCTTTAATACCTGAGAATAAACATGCTTTAAAGTGTCAACCAAAAGGTTGGTGAGTTCATAGGTTTATCATAACAATCATTTCAATATATTAATAGACCATAAGATTTTCGTTTATACATATATGTACACTCGCAAGTGTATAAAAGTATTCTATAAGTTGTAGGCACCCGGTAACAAGCCTTAACGTTCATGTTTTACCCTCTGAAGTACACCAGATCAGGTGTGTTTAAAATAACCTCGAAGTACTAAAGCATCCCATAGTCAGGATGGGGTTTGTCAGGCCCAATAGATCTATCTTTAGGATTCGCGCCTACCGTACATAGACAAGTAGTTTAATGTTACCAAGCTAAGGGTATATTTCTGGTTTAAACCCACGTAGAATTAGTTTTAGTACTTGTGCCTATTTCGTAAAACATTTATAAAAACAGCGCATGTATTCTCAGTCCCAAAAATATATATAAAAGGGAGCAAATGAAACTCACCATACTGTATTTCGTAGTAAAAATACATATAACGTCATTTAACAAGTGCAAGGTTGACCTCGGATTCACGAACCTATATTAATTATATATATTTATATCTTGGTCAATATTTGTCTAACAATTTTTGGTCAAGTCATAGTGTACCACAATCCTAATGCTCGAGACTAATATGCAAAAGTCAACAAAAGTCAACTTGACCCAAAATGACTTCTAAAATTTATACATGTTTATTATATAACTTAACTATAGTCGTTTTATATATTTAAATATATTTATTAGATTTTATAATAATAAAAGTCATTTATTAATAAAAATTTATATTAACGTTTATATATGATAAAATATACTTTTATTTATCTTAAGTAGTAAAATTTATAAAGTTCACTTAATATCGTAAAACTATAGTGGTAAGTATTATTAATGTAATTATATTACGCGTGGTGAAAAATATCTTTGTATCCCCTATTTATTTGATAAAATAATATTGATCATAATAATAATAAGTAAAAGTTGTATTATTTTGTAATAATAATTATTATTATTCTATAAAAAAATAACAATATTTATATTTACTAAAAATGGTATTATGATAAAATGATAATACTAACATAATAATAATAATGATATTTTATAATAACAATGATATTTCTATTAAAATAATAACAACGATAGTAATAATAATCATTTTAACAATAATACTAAAATTCAGTTGACTATAACTTCTAATCCGTTCATCGAAACCATTCGATATCTAAATGAAAAGTTCTTAATTTTTCGCTAGCTTTCCAATGACATGCATATCATATACCCTATCTCAATAGCATATGTATCTAATTCGGGATTCAACAAACCTATCTAAGGACAATATCGAATGTACAAGCATGCATAATCCAATATACTCGAGCACTAGTCAGGGATACATTATTGATATATAAAAGTTAAGTTATGAGTGCTCACGTATCAATATTGAGATTCAATATTGCTGGAAAGTACGTAGACGCAACGGAGATGATAAACACTAGATTGACCTCACGAGCATACCCATGAACCATACCCATCACCTCCATAGCTATAACCCATAATTTCCTTAGCTTCGACTCATTCAAAAAACTATTTTGAAATCACTCGGACATCACTCCGTCGTAATATTTTATGTATACTAATAATATCTTGAAATAATACAGAGCAAATATATATATATATATATATATATATATATATATATATATATATATATATATATATATATATATATATATATATATATATATATATATATATATAAATCGATTGAGAGAGTTTAGAGAAATATATTTTCAAGTTTCTATGAAATAATGAAACCTATTGAATTCTATTTATAATAGATTTTTGAATTATTAAAGTGAATTATTAAAGTATGAATTATTAAAGTGAATTATTAAAGAATGAATTATTAAAGTGAATTATTAAAGTATGAATTATTAAAGTGAATTATTAAAGTATGAATTATTAAAGTGAATTATTAAAGTATGAATTATTAAAGTATGAGTTATTAAAGTGAATATAAACGTATGAATTATTAAAGTGAATTATTAAAGTTAAAGTAAAGTAAAAGTAAAGTAAATGTAAAGTTAAAGTATAGTAAAAGTATAAAAACTATGTATGTATAATACGCGTATAAATATATATAATATTAATTTAAATCGTTATATATATTTAATGAAATAAAATATAAATATCGTTATATTTATTATACTGGTTAAGTAATGAATTGTCAAAAGTGATTCTAGATATTTATAAAAGTTATATACGTTTTAATAATAAAGTTCTTTTTAAACTGAAAACGTTTTTGTACGTTTAAAAATAGATTAATAGAATATTATGGAAACCAATTCTCCACTAGCTTTTGTCTAAGTTTCGTAAATGACACTTTTTATTTTTATTTATAAATAGCTTTACAAATTATTTCGAATATCGTTAAGAGGAATAGATTTTCTCAAATCATAGTGGACCTCTCAACAGAGACTTGTAATCATAATTCAATGTTTCTGATAATTCAATCATTTAATATATATTTTTTTAATTTCGTCGATAATCATATTGAAACAAATACGTTCATATAAAGCATTATACGTTTAAATACTTTGTTGACATTTTCAATTTATAACATATACACATATACATACATATTCATATATGTTCATTTAATGGTTCGTGAATCATTGGAATTTGGTCGAGGTTTAAATGAATGTATAAACATAGTTTAAAATCCTTGAGATTTAACATAACCAACATTGCTTATCGTGTCAGAATAATATAAAGATAAAGTTTAAATTTAGTCGGAAATTTCCGGGTCGTCACAGTACCTAATCGTTAAAGAAATTTCGTCCTCGAAATTTGATAGAGGTCGTTATGGCTAACAATGAGAATGTTATTATGACGTAACGATTATGAAGTTTTATCATGTCTAAGAAGTATGGATAGAATAATTCGATTACTCGAAGCGTATGAGGGAAGTTATAAATGAAGGAAATAAGATTATAGTGATTCGTCATATCTTTTGACGTCATCACAATTGATCTCCGAATTTAAAGAAAATCTTTGTAATCTATGTTGGATTTGATGCTTCGGTGATTAAGGAGATTATGATTCTCTTCGAATTAATACGATAATCCATCTTGATTTCTCTGTAGGGTATTTCACTATAAATCCACCTCATTCATTTCCTTACAACTCACACCTTCTATTCTTTCTCCCTCAACTCATATTTTAAAGTATTTGTCAATATGCTTCATCCAGTACTGATTCTCGATATACTCCTCACTTTCATATCTGTCATTCTTCTTTTTCATCTGCCTCCGGAAGAATCTATTTACTTTTACTATACTCTTGGTTTTATAGTGTTTTTAGTTCTTCCGTGTCTTTATATTGCTATATGCATCGATATATACGGTTTATAATTTTTGGGTGGTTGTTGGGTTTTATATCTTCCCTTATATTTCAAAGCCCCTGCTTTTGTCTTCTATAATCATTGACATCCATAGTTAATGCTCCCTTCTATTTGCTGCGATTAATACTCCAATTTCTATTTTGGAGTTTTGTCCTTTCGTTTCTTCTTCTTGCGATTAAGCAACGTTTGTAATGGTCTAGTATTCGCAGATATGAATTTCAGAATGAACATAGTTAATGTTCTAAGAAGGAAATGGTAATGGCAGGATCTTGATTTGTTAATTTACCAGAATACCCTGAAAAGACCGAATCATCAAGAAAATATATTCTTGATATTTTTAGAGATTAAATAGAATACAAGAGTCGTGTAACATGGAACATGATGATGGCATGGTCTGTGAATCGTCATGTCCCATTAGAAACTCAGCATGACTTACTGTAATATAATCACGTTGATCAAGTGTCATTATATTATACTAACTCATGCTTCAGTTCCCAACACTACTTTAAAACATTCATAATTTAAACTCGAAAGTTTATAGAATATAGAAACTAATAGTTTCTTATATGATGTAACACTGATAGCGCAAAGAGATAAATGACTTCAGATAAGATTAGTTGTGAAAATATCTTCAGAAATATCGCGGATATTTATAATGAAAGATATGATAATATCTTAGAATTTCTAATATTGATGGATGATGATGAAGATTTGTCTGTAAAGGTTTAGAATAAAGAGTAAGGTATTCGTTAATGACTTTAGCAGGCACTGAATTATTTGGATTCTTTGAAGGCAGATTTAGTCTTTGTGATTCGTCCACAGCCTCCTTCATAGTCTGTTCAATCCGTTTTCCAGTTCCAAACCTTCTCTTTTTCTCAGCTTTACCACCTTACTATTCTTTGTCATCAAACTTTTTACTGTTAAGATCGTTTACAGTTTTTGATGCTTCGTCAGCATTTCAAGAACTAGTTTGCAGTTCAAAATATTTTTCAGAACTTCACATTCAAAGTATGTAAGTCCAGGAGATAGACGTTTTATGTACACATATAACTGTTGGCGTAGACATGCTGCGAGATTTCAAAATACTGGTTACTGTTTTCTGATGATTCGTATGACAATTCTCGTTACAAGATGCGAATGAGTAAATGATGTGATTTCAATAAATATAATGATTTTTTGAAAAGTCAAAGATAATTGAAGTTGTTGGTAAGTTTATTGCTAAGGTGGCGAGATATGAAAGGTCCCCAGTAACGATGACGAAAGGGCAACATATCTATCAAGGTTATAATAAGACTAGTCCGACTGAAAAGTCGAAGTAGACTTGCTGGAGCTGTGACAAAACTGTCTACTTTGAAAAGGAATTGAAAAGTCATTTTAGCTAATAAATGCCAAAGGGTCTGACACGGATACGCGTCGAACTATGACTTTGGCTTCGAGAGCTTTTTAGGTACATAAATTTGGGTAATATGTGGTTGGATCATCATCTCGATTGTTCATTGTTTGAAGTGTCTTCGAAAACTTCGGAGAGTTTGAACACAGTTTGTAATCGTTAATATACATATGATGTTCTAACACAGTTTTGAAGTCAAAGTATAGCTTTGAAAGATGTAGGAATCTAAGAGTGATGTCTTCTGTTAAATCATGACTTGGATTTTGATTTGTCAAAATCAGAATGCGTAATCAAATTTGGGTGAGAATGGTTATTTTGATTACTATACAAGAATGTATATTGTTGTGAGGTTTTTGGAGTATAGTTGATGATTTGCTTAATCAGATTCGAAAAATGTAACATATTAATTGTGAATTTATATATCTCTCGGGTATTACCTACCCGTTAAAAAAAAATTTCACAATTAATATTTTGTACAATAGAATTTTATTACAGTCTTTATGAAAATATATATGTGCATATTTTCTTCAGATGTAACATAGATTTAATGAGTTAATATTAAATTAAACTCATTTGATTTACGGTTGAATCTAGAACTGAATAATCCCTAAAGACTTTAGAAATTACATAACTTTTACGGAGTATTTATTCAATAAAATTGAAATTATGAATTAATACTTCGTTATTTGTTGGTGTTTGTAACCCTTGCACCATATTCTCTAAAGCCACTACTCGAGCGCGAAGCGCGTTGACTTCTTCTATTACACCGGGGTGATTGTCGGTTCGAACGAGCGGATAAATAAAATCTAGAATTTGATGTAGTATATAATCGTGACGAGATACTCTGGAAATGAGAGAGAAAATGGTGTTTCGGACCGGTTCGCCGGTAAGTGCTTCAGGTTCATCGCCAAGAGGGCAATGTGTGGATGGAAGGGATCACCTTCTTCTTGTCTCTAATTATTGAGGAGGCTACGAACCTATCCCAAATTCATCCAGAATAGATGATGGCTAATTGGTTGATCCATTCCGGTCACACTGCTTTCGGAGCTTGAGTGGGATTCCATATCGGAATTCGAGGGACTTGATCTAATGACGAATTCCATTTCGTTCGATTGAATAAAGGATTTTTCGATATGAAATGATTTTTCGGCTATCGGGTGGTATTCTAATTACATAGAATATCTATATATATGGCGCAAAAGATTTCGTAGATTACGGAGGAATTTACGGGATATGTCAGGCAAAGTTTACAGTAACAGATACGCTAAGATATGGATTAGCAGATACGCTAAGATATGAATTTTGTCTATACACTATTCATGCAATCAATGCAGTAAGATGTGTCTAGACTAAGAATGATAAGCAGGCAATTTCCGACAAAAATGATAAGCAAAACTTTTGACATGTAGACACGGTCGAAGTCCAGGCTCACTAATGCATCCTAATGACTATCAGTTAGACACACTAATGCAGACCTGGTTCGCTAAGACCACCGCTCTGATACCAACTGAAAGGACCCGTTCATATACATTATAAACGATTCACAATAGTTGATTAAATCGCACGGTATTTGACCTCTATATGATACATTTTACAAACATTGCATTCGTTTTTAAAAGACAAACTTTCTTTACAATGACAGTTGACGGCATGCACACCATTTCATAATACATCCAACTATAATTGACATAATAATAATCTTGATGAACTCAATGACTCGAATGCAACGTCTTTCAAAATATGCCATGAATGACTCCAAGTAATATCCTTAAAATGAGCTAATGCACAGCGGAAGATTTCTTTAATACCTGAGAATAAACATGCTTTAAAGTGTCAACCAAAAGGTTGGTGAGTTCATAGGTTTATCATAACAATCATTTCAATATATTAATAGACCACAAGATTTCCGTTTATACATATATGTACACTCGCAAGTGTATAAAAGTATTCTATAAGTTGTAGGCACCCGGTAACAAGCCTTAACGTTCATGTTTTACCCTCTGAAGTACACCAGATCAGGTGTGTTTAAAATAACCTCGAAGTACTAAAGCATCCCATAGTCAGGATGGGGTTTGTCAGGCCCAATAGATCTATCTTTAGGATTCGCGCCTACCGTACATAGACAAGTAGTTTAATGTTACCAAGCTAAGGGTATATTTCTGGTTTAAACCCACGTAGAATTAGTTTTAGTACTTGTGCCTATTTCGTAAAACATTTATAAAAACAGCGCATGTATTCTCAGTCCCAAAAATATATATAAAAGGGAGCAAATGAAACTCACCATACAGTATTTCGTAGTAAAAATACATATAACGTCATTTAACAAGTGCAAGGTTGACCTCGGATTCACGAACCTATATTAATTATATATATTTATATGTTGGTCAATATTTGTCTAACAATTTTTGGTCAAGTCATAGTGTACCACAATCCTAATGCTCGAGACTAATATGCAAAAGTCAACAAAAGTTACCTTGACCCAAAATGACTTCTAAAATTTATACGTGTTTATTATATAACTTAACTATAGTCGTTTTATATATTTAAATATATTTATTAGATTTTATAATAATAAAAGTCATTTATTAATAAAAATTTATATTAACATTTATATATGATAAAATATACTTTTATTTATTTTAAGTAGTAAAATTTATAAAGTTCACTTAATATCGTAAAACTATAGTGGTAAGTATTATTAATGTAATTATATTACGCGTGGTGAAAAATATCTTTGTATCCCCTATTTATTTGATAAAATAATATTGATCATAATAATAATAAGTAAAAGTTGTATTATTTTGTAATAATAATTATTATTATTCTATAAAAAAATAACAATATTTATATTTACTAAAAATGGTATTATGATAAAATGATAATACTAACATAATAGTAATAATGATATTTTATAATAACAATGATATTTCTATTAAAATAATAACGACGATAGTAATAATAATCATTTTAACAATAATACTAAAATTCAGTTGACTATAACTTCTAATCCGTTCATCGAAACCATTCGATATCTAAATGAAAAGTTCTTAATTTTTCGCTAGCTTTTCAATGACATGCATATCATATACCCTATCTCAATAGCATATGTATCTAATTCGGGATTCAACAAACCTATCTAAGGACAATATCGAATGTACAAGCATGCATAATCCAATATACGCGAGCACTAGTCAGGGATACATTATTGATATATAAAAGTTAAGTTATGAGTGCTCACGTATCAATATTGAGATTCAATATTGCAGGAAAGTACGTAGACGCAACGGAGATGATAAACACTAGATTGACCTCATGAGCATACCCATGAACCATACCCATCACCTCCATAGCTATAACCCATAATTTCCTTAGCTTCGACTCATTCAAAAAACTATTTTGAAATCACTCGGACATCACTCCGTCGTAATATTTTATGTATACTAATAATATCTTGAAATAATACAGAGCAAATATATATATATATATACATATATGTAAATCGATTGAGAGAGTTTAGAGAAATATATTTTCAAGTTTCTATGAAATAATGAAACCTATTGAATTCTATTTATAATAGATTTTTGAATTATTAAAGTGAATTATTAAAGTATGAATTATTAAAGTGAATTATTAAAGAATAAATTATTAAAGTAAATTATTAAAGTATGAATTATTAAAGTGAATTATTAAAGTATGAATTATTAAAGTATGAATTATTAAAGTGAATTATTAAAGTATGAATTATTAAAGTGAATATAAAAGTATGAATTATTAAAGTGAATTATTAAAGTTAAAGTAAAGTAAAAGTAAAGTAAAGGTAAAGTTAAAGTATAGTAAAAGTATAAAAACTATGTATGTATAATACGTGTATAAATATATATAATATTAATTTAAATCGTTATATATATTTAATGAAATAAAATATAAATATCGTTATATTTATTATACTGGTTAAGTAATGAGTTGTCAAAAGTGATTCTAGATATTTATAAAAGTTATATACGTTTTAATAATAAAGTTCTTTTTAAACTGAAAACGTTTTTGTACGTTTAAAAATAGATTAATAGAATATTATGGAAACCAATTCTCCACTAGCTTTTGTCTAAGTTTCGTAAATGACACTTTTTATTTTTATTTATAAATAGCTTTACAAATTATTCCGAATATCGTTAAGAGGAATAGATTTTCTCAAATCATAGTGGACCTCTCAACAGAGACTTGTAATCATAATTCAATGTTTCTGATAATTCAATCATTTAATATATATATTTTTTTAATTTCGTCGATAATCATATTGAAACAAATACGTTCATATAAAGCATTATACGTTTAAATACTTTGTTGACATTTTCAATTTATAACATATACACATATACATACATATTCATATATGTTCATTTAATGGTTCGTGAATCATTGGAATTTGGTCGAGGTTTAAATGAATGTATAAACATAGTTTAAAATCCTTGAGATTTAACATAACAAACATTGCTTATCGTGTCAGAATAATATAAAGATAAAGTTTAAATTTAGTCGGAAATTTCCGGGTCGTCACAAGAGAGAGGAAGAAGAAGAAGAAGAAAAATCAATACTTACACTTTTTAGAGAGAGAAAGAACTAGAGAAAGAATTAGAGAGTGAGTGTGTGTGAATTACAAATGAAAGCAAGTGTTAAATGGATGGAATGAGGCTTGTATTTATAGGTGAATGGGGTGAGGGGAGGGGGGTTTGGCCGTGATTTTTGGAGGGGGACAAGGGAGACCAACTTTTGCTTTTTGGTTAATGGTTGTCTAAAGTTGGTGCTTATGTTAGGATCCCATGCAACATTAAGGATAATACTTGACATAAATGCTAGCATGTTCCCTCTAATAAATGGGCATTTGTCTTACATATTAATGGGTCACTAGCTATTAATAATTTGGCTAATTAAATAGTCCACTAACTAGTGTAGGGTGGGCTAAGGCCCAACAAGGTAGAAAGTCCAACAAGACTAACTAGTAAGCATAAGTAAGATACTACGCGTAATTAAGCATCCAATAACCCAAGTAATTATTATTATAAAATAATAATTAAGATTTTGTAGTCATAATATTCCGATTACGACAAAAGTTAAACGTGTACGCAGTACGCAGTTTGTTCGTAACGTCAAGTGACACTAACGGTCATAAAGGCTTCTGATGATTAAGTCAAGTATCCTACGTATTTAAAGGCACGTTTTAACACATAAATGAAAGTAAGCCATGTGTATAAAGATTCCAGATTATAAAGTAGCACAGTACGCACAAATACGCAGTTTCGAAAAAATCACAAGGCACAAAAACAAGTCGAAAAAGTCGGGTTTTTACATTACCCACCTGTTAATGAAAATTTCGTCCCGAAATTTAAGCTGAGGCAGGTGTTGGAGTCGGGAAAAGGTGAAGATACTTCTGCATCATTTGATCCTCTCGTTCCCAGGTAAACTTGGGTCCACGTTTAGCATTCCATCGGACTCGAACAATTGGAATCTTATTGTGCTTCAAAGTCTTAACCTCACGGTCCATGATTTTGACAGGTTCTTCCACAAAGTGGAGTTTGTCTTCAATCGTAAGCTCATCGAGAGGGATGACAAGCTCTGGTTCAGTAAGACATTTCATCAGATTCGACACGTGAAAAGTAGGGTGAACTGCGCTCAATTGAGTCGGAAGATCCAAACAGTAAGCAACGGGTCCAACACGCTCCAAGATTTCAAAAGGACCAATATATCGCAGCTTTAACTTTCTGCGCTTTCCAAAACGGATCACACCTTTCCAAGGTGCGACGTTTAACATTACATGGTCACCCACGTCGAATTCGAAGTCTTTACGTTTAAGGTCGGCATAACTCTTTTGGCGATCACGGGCCGCCTTAAGTCTCGCTTGAATTTGGACAATCTTCTCGGTTGTTTCATGGACTACCTCGGGTCCGGTGATTTTCTTTTCGCCTACTTCGGCCCAACAAATAGGAGAACGGCATTTGCGGTCATACAACGCTTCAAAAGGTGCGGCATTAATACTCGAATGATAACTGTTGTGGTAAGAGAATTTAGCTAGCGGCAAATGTCTCTCCCAAGCCTTTCCGAAGTCAATAACACAGGCACGCAACATGTCCTCCAAAGTCTGAATCGTTCGTTCGCTCTGACCGTCGGTCTGTGGGTGATATGCGGTACTCATGTCAAGACTTGTTCCCAAGGCTTCTTGTAAAGAACGCCAAAATCTGGAAGCAAAACGGGTATCGCGATATGAGATAATCGATAAGGGCACACCATGACGAGATACAATCTCTTTGATGTATAGTTGAGCGAGTCTCTCCATCGTATCCGTTTTCTTCATGGCTAAGAAGTGTGCTGATTTAGTAAGTCGGTCAACGATAACCTAGATGGTATCATAACCGCCTACCGTCTTCGGTAGCTTTGTAATGAAGTCCATTGTTATCCTTTCCCACTTCCATTGCGGGATCTCCGGTTGTTGAAGTAATCCAGATGGCCTTTGATGTTCGGCCTTAACTTTCGAGCAAGTCAAACACTTACCAACGTAAGTTGCAACATCCTTCTTAAGATTAGGCCACCAATACTGTTCCTTGAGATCGTGGTACATTTTACCGGCTCCTGGATGAATCGAATATCTGGACTTGTGGGCTTCATCTAGTATAAGGCTCCGTAGATCTCCATAACTAGGTACCCAAATCCTTCCGACAAAGCATCGGAGTCCAGTCTCCTTAACCTTGAATCGTGAAACGAGAATGTTCAAGTGTTCTTAAGAAATATTCTCCTCTTTGAGAGCCTCATCTTGGGCTACTCGGATCTGGCTATTGAGATTTGAATGAATGGTGATGTTCAAGGCGCGGACACGAAGAGGTACCGTCCTCTCCTTTCGGCTCAGGGCATCGGCTACAACATTTGCCCTTCCAGGATGGTAACGAAGTTCACAATCATAGTCGTTCAGCATCTCGATCCATCGTCGCTGCCTCATGTTCAGTTGTTTCTGATCGAATATGTGCTGGAGGCTTTTGTGGTAGGTGAAGATGGTACTTTTAGTTCCATAAAGATAGTGTCTCCAAAATTTGAGCGCAAAGACAACGGCTCCAAGCTCGAGGTCGTGAGTAGTGTAGTTTCGCTCGTGAATCTTTAGTTGAAGAGAAGCATAGGCAATAACCTTCGACCTTTGCATCAATACGCAACCAAAACTATTTTTCGAGGCATCACAATATACGACGAAATCATCACTGCCTTTAGGAAGAGATAAGATAGGTGCAGTGGTCAATTTCTGCTTCAAGTTTTGAAATGCTGATTCGTGTTCTTTTTCCCAAACGAACTTCTTCCCTTTGTGAGTCAGCGCGGTCAAAGGACGCGCAATCAGAGAGAAACCTTCAATAAATCTTCGGTAGTAACTGGCAAGACCTAGAAATTGGCAGATGTGAGTCGGAGTAGTGGGGGTTTCCCACTTGCTGATAGCTTCGATCTTTGCGGGATCAACTTTGATACCTTGATCACTCACAATATGACCCAGAAATTGGACTTCCTTCAACCAAAATTCACACTTGGAGAATTTGGCATAAAGTTGCTCTTGTCTCAAGAGTTCCAACACTAGTCGAAGATGTTGTTCATGTTCTTCTTCACTTCGGGAATAGATGAGGATATCATCTATGAAAACGATAATGAACTTGCCCAGATATGGCTTGCATACTCGATTCATGAGATCCATAAACACGGCAGGTGCGTTGGTTAAACCGAATGGCATCACTAGAAACTCATAGTGACCATAACGGGTTCTGATCGCAGTCTTCATCACATCACTCTCCTTCACCCTCAACTGGTGATAACCTGATCGCAAATTGATCTTGGAATAAATGCTAGATCCTTGCAGCTGATCTAAAAGATCGTCAATTCTGGGTAGGGGATACCGATTCTTAATCGTCAACTTGTTCAGCTCACGATAATCGATACACATGCGGAAAGATCCGTCCTTATTCTTCATGAATAAAACAGGTGCGCCCCAAGGCGAAGAACTCGGTTGGATAAATCCACGGTCTAGCAATTCCTGCAGTTGACTCTGCAACTCTTGCAGTTCGGAAGGTGTTAGTCGATAAGGTACGCGAGCTACGGGTGCAGCTCCCTGCACTAGATCGATCTGGAACTCCACTGCTCTCAGTGGCGGTAATCCAGGCAATTCTTCCGGAAAGACATCGGGAAATTCGTTCACAATTCGTACATCATTCACACTCTTCACCTCGGCTTCTAACGTTTTCACATGTGCTAAAACAGCAAGACGTCATTTCTTCTTGATCTTTTGTGCTTTCATGCAACTAATGAGGTTCAGCTTCGAACTACATCTCTCTCCGTAAATAATCAGTGGCTCACCATCTCCGTGTGGTATACGAAGAGCTTTATCTCCACAGATAATCTCGGCCCTTACTTTGGTCAACCAGTCCATACCGACAATCACATCATAACTTCCCAATTTGATGGGTATCAAGTCAATCTCGAAATCCACACCAGCTATGTTGATAATAGCTCCTCGGCCAATTTGGTCAACTTTCTCAAGTTTTCCATTGGCTACCTCAACAAGCATACTCTCCTTTAAAGGAACTAACGACCAATCTATCTTAGAGAAAAAGTGTCTACAAACATAGCTCTTATCGGCACCAGTATCAAGTAGGACAGAAGCTAATAGATTGTTGATAGTGAATATACCTGTAACCAAGTCGGGGTTCTCACGGGCATCCCTTGCGTTCACATTGAAAGCTCTTCCACGCACTGGCCCACCATCCTTCTTCTTGTTGGGACATTTATTCCTGAAGTGGCCCTGTTGTCCGCACTCATAGCACTGCCTTGGCCCAGTAGGGTTTGTCTTCACCGTTGGGGTGGGAATCTTGCATTTCTCACCAATATGCCCGGTCCTTTTGTACTTTTCACAGACCACATTACAGTACCTAGTATGGTGCTTGTAGCACCTCTTGCACTGCGGTAGAGTACCCTTGTAGTTGGGGTTCGAGCTAGGGGTCGGGTTGGGGTTCCTCCAGTCGTTGTTTCCCTTGAAACCCTCATGCCTCTTAGCTGGGTTTTGATCAAAGACCTTTCCCTTGTTTCCATACCACTTACGCTTCTCATGACTAGTCCCCGATTCTGATTTTGCTTTCTCAGGTTCCTTGCAGGTGATCTGGTTAATCAGGGTGTGCGCCATGCGCATAGCTTCCGGGACGTTGGGTGGCTTAGAAGAGGTGACATTTCCCTGAATGGACTTGGGAAGTCCCCACAAGTATCGTTCTATTCTCTTAAACTCCGGGGTAACCATCGTGGGACACATCAGCGCTAATTCCAGATACCTACGGTTGTAACCATCAAGATCGTTTCCCATAACCTTCAACTCCCAGAACTCAGCCTCCATTTTCTGTATCTCTGTTCTGGGCAGTACTCTTCGATCATGGCTCCCTTAAATTCTTCCCAAGGAGTAGCATAAGCCTCGTCAATACCTTTGGCCTGAGCAAGTGTGTTCCACCAGGTTAGGGCGCCGTCCGACAGCGTACTGGAGGCATACTTGGTTTTGTTCGTCTCTGAGTAGTTTCTTACACGGAACACAGCTTCTAGTTTCTCAAACCACCTAGTCAATCCAACTGGCCCCTCAGTACCACTAAAGTTGTGGGGCTTGCAGCTTTGAAACTCCTTATATGTACACCCGTTACGGATGGGCTGGTTAACTGGTGGAGCTTGTGGGTTGATTTCCGCAATAGTTACGGCTACTCTTTCAGTAATCATTTCCTCAATTTGTGCTGCTGTGGGCGCTGCTCTTCCGTTTGCCATTGCTCTTCTAAACAAAATTTTTGACTTAAGTCAAAATCCATCATTTAATAATTAATAATATAGTATATGGCAACCAACATGGAATCAACGCAACACATGTTAACTAAGTAATGCAACTAGATACAGATACCACAGAATCATCATACAGTAACGTAATTAGAACACCATACAAAAAGTAAACAACACTAAGTTCCATTAATTAATAATAAGTTGCATACATCCGCATAGGTTCGTACAATACATGAGTAAAACATGAAACTACAAACGAGATTACATAATGAAATCTACTACAATGCCCTATGGTGACGGTGGGTAAAGGATGTCTATTACGTAGGACATCTGGTCCTCGAGCTCAGTTACCCGAGCACGGAGGATCTCCACTTCCCTCGTCAGTTCCTCGACGGAGGGAGATGGTGGGGCAGGCGGTGCAGTCGGTACAGGTGGTGCAGACGGTCCAGCGCCAGAAGTAGATGGTGTGAAACGGTAAGCCTTACGCACGAATGGATCGGCAGGATACGACACAACCCGCTTGCGGGCGGTGACCCTAGTCCTCAGTCCATGTGCGTTAACGGACTACCTACTTTCGTTAACCCCTGGAATAACGGTACCATCGAAATGATACCGCATCTTTGGCGGGGTAGAGGGTGGCTGCACGGGCACCTCCTCAGGGTCCTCGTCGGAATCCTCGTCACTGGAGTCATCAGAGGATGAGTCGTCGGATGATGAGTCATCGAAATCAACTAGAGGTGGCTCTGCTCGGCCGGTAGTCATAATCCTATGGTTATGCTCATTGCGGAACGGAACGTCCCCGTATTCCCCGGGAATCACAACACCACCGGAATGGTGCTGTGGCTCCGAGGGTCCTGGGATGAGTGGAGCTGGAATCTCCGGTGGATCCTCGTGTCCGTCTGAGGTGATTACTGGGTCGGGTGCATGGTCACTGGCTCTAGAGGACGAAGCGCCAGAGTCACTGGAGTGTGTCGACGACGGGATCTGTGAATCGGCAACAATGGCAGGCGAGGTGGAGGGTGAGTCTGAGTCGCTCTCCAAAATGATAACGGGCGGGACATCCGACATCTGATCAGGGAAAAATAACTTTTTCCATGTCAGTAAGTCATAAAGCAAACACGTATTAGGCAAATTAACTACGACAGTCTAGATCATCTATAGCAGTAAATAGCACGGTAATAATAGCAAATCGTACAGAAGTATCATGCAATCGAAAGCATATAGTAGCATGCAGTAATGAAAATCAAGTAGCAGTATACGTCATATAGCAGTAAAAGTAAGCAGCAACATGCAGTAAGTTTCGCGGAAACAAGTAAACTAGCAAGTTGTAGATTAGTCTTATTAGTGAATCCTACTCGGTCCGGTCTAGACCCACTAATGCAACCTAATTCCCTACAACCAATGCTCTGATACCAAATGTGACGCCACGTACAAAACCATCGTGTACGATTCATCAACAACAGGATCTTTACACGGTCAAACACTATATGCTGTTTGAAAACCAGTTTTGCATTCATAAAAAGATAGCGTTTACAAAAGATAACGTGACACAGAGGTCATTACAAAGCCATTATTCAAATAACATAAGTTGTGAATGCAAGATAAAAGTTTCATGATTGAGACATCTCTAAGTAATGCAGCGGAAATCTAACACAGCAGTTCCATAACAGCAAGTCTATAACACCAAGACAGCAAGTCTAACAGCGGAAGCAACAACGTCTAAGCACCTGAGAAATACATGCTTAAAAACGTCAACAATAATGTTGGTGAGCTATAGTTTAAGTTGTAACAGTAATGTAAGGTAGGCCACGAGATTTCAGTGTTTCAAAACAGTATGAAAAGTATATGTTTAACCGTGGGCACTTGGTAACTAACTTAACGTTTATAACCCCCTAAAAGTACACTTGGCGAGTGCGTATGTTTACGAAGTATTAAACACCCGTTAAATGCTAGCGCGACTAGCCCGAGTGGGGATGTCAAACCCTATGGATCCATATCTAAGATTCGCGTTTACCGATTCAAAAACCAATGACTAAACGTTACCGAGCTAACGGGAAAGTTTATGCTGTTGTATAACCCACACATATATAAAGTTTAAGTACTCGTGACTAGTATGTAAAATGTAAAAAGCGCATGTATTCTCAGTCCCAAAATAGTTAGAGTAAAAAGGGATACTATAACTCACAGTGATAAGAGTGGTAAAGTCGATAATGAAAGTATGCAAGTAGTAAGTCGGTCCGAAAGGTCGTCAACCTAAGTCAAAGGTTACTAGGTCAGTATGTTATCCTCATAAGTTCTAATAGTGCATAAAATAAGTTTAAGTGTCATCATCATCATCGTTCATCATCATAAAAGCTAAGTAAGTTTGACAAGAATAGAGATCGAAACAATAGGCTGAATTCGGTCAGCTGCTACGACCTCTACGTAAATCGAAAAGATGCGCAATCAGTGGCTATGGCTCCGTATATGAGTCCCCTAGTTGCTGACCAATTTCCAGAACCAAACTCGTCTTCGTTTGACCGTGGCGACGGTTTAAGTGTGAGTAGGTCAGAAATTTAGCACAACGGTAATAGGGTGTAGTGACTTTCGGAAGGCCATAAATCCTAAACCGTAACTCGGATTAAGACGAGGTCTAAACGGAAAATCATATACTCGAACTGAACTAACTGAAAATCAACTTTCCAATAGCCCAGGTGGTCTGATCAGATCCCAAAAATAGTAAGCAATGTGCCCCGGTGGAGTTCTTAGTGCTTGATGCTCATCACGGTTCTCATCCTTGATGCTTGTAGCTTCAAGTGTACAACTTGTTGATGGGTTAGCATCACCTTGACCAAGATTCTACCATCAACACACAATATGTTAAGACCAAGTAAGAACACAACTCATTTAAGAGTCTTAGATGGATGATGAACCAAGGTTACATCATATCCTTAGTCTTAACACAATTACAAGTTACATTTATAACTAAAGCTACAAACTTTACTTTAATCAAGCAAGTATGAACATAATCTAAGTCAAATGAAGTGATGGAACCCTAAGCTAGAGAGCTTGGATCCTTTTCACACAAGTTATAGGGTCACAAAGCTAGAAAGCTTGAACCTTTAGTGTTCTTGAAGAACTTGAAGCATAAAGCTTAGATCTTTAAGTTATATGAAGACCATAAACACAAGTTTTGATCTTTATAACAAAATAATGAGATCATAAGTTAGAAAACTTAGATCCATCAAAAGATATGAAGATTCAAGCTAGAAAGCTTGCATCTTGGTTGTTCTTGAAGATCTTGAAGCATAAAGCTTGGATCTTTAAGTTACATGAAGATTACAAACACAAGTTCGAATCTTTATAACAAAATAGCAAGATTAAAGTTAAAAGATATAGATCTACAAAGTAGGTGAAGATTCAAAGCTAGAAAGCTTGAATCTTCCATGTTCTTGAAGGATTTAAATCTATGTTTGAATCTACAAGATGTAATCAAGATCAAAAGCTAAAAAGCTAGACCCATGATGATGATGATGATGATGAATTCGTGAGAGAGAGAGAGAGGAAGAAGAAGAAGAAAAATCAATACTTACACTTTTTAGAGAGAGAAAGAACTAGAGAAAGAATTAGAGAGTGAGAGTGTGTGAATTACAAATGAAAGCAAGTGTAAAATGGATGGAATGAGGCTTGTATTTATAGGTGAATGGGGTGAGGGGAGGGGGGTTTGGCCGTGATTTTTGGAGGGGGACAAGGGAGACCAACTTTTGCTTTTTGGTTAATGGTTGTCTAAAGTTGGTGCTTATGTTAGGATCCCATGCAACATTAAGGATAATACTTGACATAAATGCTAGCACGTTATCTCTAATTAATGGGCATTTGTCTTACATATTAATGGGTCACTAGCTATTAATAATTGGGCTAATGTCCACTAACTAGTGTAGGGTGGGCTAAGGCCCAACAAGGTAGAAAGTCCAACAAGACTAACTAGTAAGCATAAGTAAGTTACTACGCGTAATTAAGCATCCAATAACCAAGTAATTATTATTATAAAATAATAATTAAGATTTCGTAGTCATAATATTCCGATTACGACAAAAGTTAAACGTGTACGCAGTACGCAGTTTGTTCGTAACGTCAAGTGACACTAACGGTCATAAAGGCTTCCGGTGATTAAGTCAAGTATCCTACGTACTTAAAGGCACGTTTTAACACATAAATGAATGTAAGCCATGTGTATAAAGATTCCAGAGTATAAAGTAGCACAGTACGCACAAATACGCAGTTTCGCAAAAATCACAAGGCACAAAAACAAGTCAAAAAAGTCGGGTCGTTACACAAGTGCAGGGTTGGCCTTGGATTCACGAACCTATATTAAGTATATATATTTATATGTTGGTCAATATCTGTCTAACAATTTTGGTCAAGTCGTAGTGTATCACAATCCTAATGCTCGAGATCGACATGCAAAAGTCAACAAAAGTCAACTTGACCCAAAATGACTTCCAAAATCTATACATGTTTATAATATAACTTAAATATAGTTATTTTATATATTTAAATATATTTATCAGATTTTATTAGTGTAAATAATACAAGTCATTTATTAATAAATAAAAATTTATGTTAAAATTTATATATGATAAAAATATACTTTTATATATCTCAAGTAATAAAATTTATAAAGTTCAATTAATATCATAAAAATATAGTGGTATGTATTATTAATGTAATTATATTACGTGTGCTGAAAATATCTGTGTATCACATATTTATTTGATAAAATAATATTGATAATAATCATAATGAGTAAGAGTTGTATTATTTTGTAATAATAATAATAATTATTATTATTATTCTACTAATAATAATAATAACAATATTTATATTTACTAATGATGATATTAATTCTGATAAAAATGATAATTCTAATCATGATAACTTTAATAATAACGATACTTTTTAATATTAATTGTAATAATAATAATATTTTATATAAAAATAATAATTCTATTCAAAATGATAATTTTTAATAATAATAATACTAAAATGATAATAATAATAATGATATGTTATAATAACAATGATATTTCTATTAAAAATGTTAATTTTAATAAAAATGATAGTTTTAATATTAATGATACTTTTAATAATAATAAAATCATAGTTTTGATAAAAATATTAATTTTTAGTAATAAAGATAGTTTTAGTAATAACATTAAATGATAACAATTATAATAACCATTTTAATAATAATATTAAAATTAATGATAATTCATTTGACCATAACTTTTAATCCGTTCATCGAAACCATACGGTTTCTAAATGAAAAGTTATTAATTTTTCACCAGCTTTCCAACGACATGCATATCATATACCTTATCTCAGTAGCATATGTATCAATTCTTGATTTAACATAAACTATTTAACGATGAAATTAAACATACAAGCATGCATAATCATATATTGTGATGACCCGTCCAAATCCATTTGGACGAATACATCATTCATCGATTTCACAGTGAGGTACTGACCTCTACATGATACGTTTTGTAAATATTGCATTCTTTTGAAAAGGCACACCATAAATGAATATCAAATTCCAAGGATTTTGACGTCTGGTGATTTTTACATATAGACAATCACCTTAAATAATAGTTTACAATACTACATCCGTTGACAATGCAGTCAAAATAAGATATATGGTGATGAATTTGTGAATGCAATGTTTTCTCGAATAAAGCATGTATGACTCCATGCACATAGCTTGTATAACATATAAGCAAACAGCGGAAGACTTCTAGGAACCTGAGAATAAACATGCTTAAAAGTGTCAACATAAAAGTTGGTGAGTTCATAGTTTTAATGTTGCGCATAATCTGTATGTAAAGGTGGATCACAAGATTTCAGTTGTTTCATCCAGAAACATTTATCAAAATATTCTACAAAACTGAGCACCCTGGTAACTAAACTTTAACGTATATATAATAAGTACTCATGTTTTAACATACATGCAACTAACATGTACAATACACGCAATCCAACGTGTACTAAACTCAAATAGCATACGTCTGTTTTATAGTTCAGGCTAGGGTTTCTATACCTGGAACAGACAGGGATGTCAAGCCCTATGGATCTATATACAACTACTCGCGCCCACCAGTTCTTATAACTGGCAGTTACTAGTTACCAAAGCTAAGGGATTTTCGGTTCAAACTCAGTGTAGAATTTAGTATGTACTTGTATCCATTGCGTTTAAAATAAAGTGCATGTATTCTCAGCCCAAAAATATAGATTGCAAAAGCAATTAAAAAGGGATCTATAAACTCACCTTAGCAGCACATAAGGTCATTTACCGAAATGTGACCGAAACTCGGAATGCAAAATAATCGTAGATCTCAACCTAGAGAACATATGTTGGTCAATACATGTCTAACAAGCTAGGTCAGGTCATAGTGTATCACAATCCTAATGCTCGAGACCGACATGCAAAAGTTAACAAAAGTCATCTCAAAAAGTCAATTTTGACAATTTTTTAACAAAACGAGACGTGTCTTATATAAGAATTCATTTGCTCGATTAGTAGTATCCAAAAATCAAATTTATTAATCTTATAAACAAGTTGGTTAAATATTAATTTCAGATTCAAAAGCAATTTCAATTAACGTTAATCATAATTCAGTTGACCATAACTTTTAATTCGTTCATCGAAATCACGCGATTCCTAAATGAAAAGTTATTAATTTTTCGCCAGCTTTCCAATAACATGCATATCATATACCTTATATCAGTAGTGTATGTATTAAATTCGTGATTCATCATAAAACTATCTAACGATGAAAATTAGCATACAAGTATGCATAAACATATATACTAGACATGGATACACTATTATATATAAAAGGTAAGATATGAATGCTCACGTATCAATATTGTGATTCAATATTGCAGGAAAGTACGTAGACGCAACAAAAATGATAAATGCTAAGTTGGCCTCACGAACAATACCCACGAACATTACCCACAACCTCCATAGCTATAACCCATAAATTCCTTAGCTTTAACCCGTTTGAAAACTTGTTTTGAAATCACTTGAACATAACCCCGTCGCAGTATTTTATATTTAATACCAATAATATTACTAATACTAATAATAATAATAATAATAATAATAGTAGTATATATATATATATATATATATATATATATATATATATATATATATATATATATATATATATATATATTAGTATATATATATATATATGTATATATTTACGGAGTACTAGATAGATAGATATAGATGTATGTATGTTTTATTTTCTTCTCATTTCACTGATTCTAAAATTTGAGGTATATATAGAATAAATATAATAATATAATAATATTGAAATAGAATATAATAATATAATATTATAATAAATTAATAATATAATAATATGAAAATAAAAACGTGTGAATTAGAATTCAATAATATCTGTCGACAGTTTTCTCGGACCGGTATTTTGTACTCTGTTGCTAATAATTGACGGGTAAAAGTACGAGTAAAAGTTCCACTTTTTATATTTGAATATATGTATATCTGTTTTAGTCTTAAGCTTTATAAAATTGGTTGTAAAAAGGTTCATTTATAAAGTTTGTACGCGTAATATGTGTTTTCCTAGTTTTTGACTAGACAAAGATATATAATATAATATTAATTTAAATATAATAATATAATAATTTAATAACATTGAAATAAAATATAATAATATAATAATAATTTTGAATCTAATATGAATCGTAAATTTTTTAAAAGTCGTATTTCTTAAATACTTTAGGGGTATATTATGTAACTTATAATTAATAATTTCAATCATGTCACTTTCATGTGAATAATAAATGAATTAATTTCCTTTCATTTACTATTCAATGAATAGTAAATGAATTAATTTAAATTCAACTGTTGAAGCTACACGTTGTTGTACGTTGTGCTTTACAAATTGTACATTTTTAATTTAACTTCGTTTCTTAGAAAAAAAACAAAAATTATATCATAAAAATAAAACGACTTAATACATAAAATTTTTAATTTGAAATAGCATCGTTTAATAGTAAATTTTTATCATTTCATATATAAATATTATAAAATTTAGTTTTCTAGAACTAATTATATTCAAAATCATTTTATTAAGAGGTTATAGTAATAGAGATTATTATATCATAAAACGTCTTCGTTTAAGAATGTAAAATCATATATAAATCATGATAGGTTCGAGGTTTAAATTACAGTATGTTCGTGAATCGCAGGATAAAGTCTAAAGGTTAATTAAATGTATGAAAATATTTTAATGCAACATATCAATTTGCTTATCTTGCCGGAGTTATCAGAGTTTAAATTTGACCGAAATTTCTGGGTCATGACATATAAACTCGAGCACTAGTCAGGGATACACTATTAATATGTAAAAGATAAGATATGAATGCTCACGTATCAATATTGTGATTCAATATTGCAGAAAAAGTATGCGGACACAACAGAAATGATAAACACTAGATTAACCCATGATTCACGAACTATACCCACGAATATTACCCATAACCTCCATAGCTATAACCCATAATTTCCTTAGCTTTAACTTGCTCGAAAATCCAATTTTTGAGAAACACTAACGTAAAAATTCGTCGTAGTATTTTATGTATATATATACTAATAATAATACTACTAATAATAATTTTCTTAATAATAATAATACTAATAAGATTAAATTTATAATAATAATAATAATAATAATAATAATAATAATAATAATAATAATAATAATAATAATAATAATAATAATAATAATATAAATAATAACATAGATGATACGGAGTGAAAATGGAATGAATGAGTTCCAGGAACAACGAATTTGATTTAAAGGGAGTTCAGCCACCAACCCCCTCATGCGATCGCATGCGATTGTGTGGAGAGACTCATGCGATTTCATGAGTCTTATTTACAGCTCCTAAATGGCACAAAAGTCCTACCGACACATTATATATATTATTTAATATATAATATATTTAATCTTTAGAATTAATTAAACATTATATTATATTCTCGTGCATAGTTGACTTATAATTTTAGCACCGATAAATTGTACGTTGACGCTCGACTTACGTACCACTTCCGTTTTTTTGAACGTCCGTTCGTACTCTTAGAAAACTTGTATTTTACGTTTCGCGATGTGTACCTTTATCAATAATTAGACTTATTTCACCAATAATTATACTAATTGAAATGTAACTTATTCATTTGAGTGTTTTGGTCATTTGATTCTTTAAATCATCGGCTCATTATTTATTAAAATATATTAAATAATATTATTTTTAATTTTTACAAGAAAAATATCAAAACATTTTATATTTAAGTTAATATCTTCTAACATTATATTTTATTACGTTGTAAAATATATATTATCATCCACAAATTTGTATAATATATATATATATATATATATATATATATATATATATATATATATATATATATATATATATATAATCGAAATCTTATTATATCGAAAAACGTGTTCGTACTAATCGAATAACTATAATTCTCTAAAACTAATTATATTCACAATCATTCTTAAAAAGGTTTCAGCTATATCATAAAATGTTTTCAATATTATGAAAACTAAATAATTAACTTAAAAAGAGATACGAGGCAATTATTGTAAAGCATGCATTGAAAATTAAGCAGAAATATCCACTAACTTTTGTCCAGTTACCGTTAATTGACACTTTTGTTTTTACTTGTAGATCACTTTACCATTTATTTCAAATATTGTTAAAAAGAACAGATTTATGAAATCACAGTGGGCCTCACAACAGAGACCCATAATCATGTCACAATGTATCTGATAATTCAATCATTAGACTATTCTTGTAACTCCGCAGCTAAATATCTTAAACATATATAAATACATTTAATGTAAAGTATTATACATTTAGTTAACATTTTCAAGTTAATATATCTATATATTATATATACATATCAATATACACATAATTGTTCGTTAATCTTCGAGCACAGTCAAAGGGTAATTGATTAGATGAATATAGTTCCAAAATTTTTGAGACTCAACATTACAGACTTTGTTTATCGTGTCAAAATCATATAAAGATTAAGTTTAAATTTGGTCGAAAATTTCCGGGTTGTCACAGTACCTACCCGTTAAAAAAATTTCGTCCCAAAATTTAATCGAGATCGTCATGGCAGACATCAAGTATGTTTTCATGACGCAGATGAGTTAAAAATCAGAGTTTTATCACTGTTTAGTAATATGGATGAAACAATTCCATTTTATGAAGAGTTCGAGTAAAGCTATCGCAAAAGAGTGAAATGAGGTAATAAAGATTCGTCTTATCTTTTGACGTCATCACGTTTGATCTCCGGTTTAAAGATAATCTTTGTAATCTATATAAGATTTGATTCTTCGGTAATTAAGGAAATTAAGATCTTCTTTGGTTAAATGCGATAATCTGTTTTGATTGTTCTGTCGGATATTTCACTATAAATCCACCCCTTTCATTTCCCTATTTCCACAGCTCACATCTTCCATTCTTTCTCCCTCAATTCATACTTTAAAGCATTCGTCAATATGATTAATCCAGTTCTGATCCTTAATATGTTTCTGACTACCACAATAATCATCCTTCTTTTCTAACTCCCACCGGAGGAATCTGTTTACTTCTACTTCGCTCTTGGGGTGGTAGTTTTTATAATCCTTCCTTGTATCTATCTTTCCATAATTATTGACATCTACGGTTAATGATCCCTTCTGTTTTGCTGTGATTTATACTACTATATTTCAAAGCTTGTGTTATTGTTTTCTCTCCTCGACTTTGTGTGAAGCAAATAATGGTCTAGAATTCGTAGGTATGAAGCTTCGGATGAACATAACTAATGTTCTAAGAAAGAAATGGTAATGGCACGATCTGACTTGTTAAATTACCAGAAAATCACGGAAAAGACCGAATCATCAAGAAAATATTTTCTTGATATTTTTAGAGGTTAAATAGAATGAAAGAGTTATGTAATATGGCACATGATGACGGTATGGTCTGTGAATCGTCATGTTCCATTAGAAACTCAGCATGACTTACTGTAATATGTAGAGACCCATCCTAATCCATCTGGACGAATACATTACATTTGGTTACATCGCGAGGTACTTGACCTCTATATGATACATTTTACAAACATTGCATTCGTTTTTAAAAGACAAACTTTCATTTCATCGAAAGATGACGGCATGCATACCATTTCATAATATATCCAACTATAATTGACTTAATAATAATCTTGATGAACTCAACGACTCGAATGTAACGTCTTTTGAAATATGTCATGAATGACTCCAAGTAATATCTCTAAAATGAGCAAATGCACAGCGGAAGATTTCTTTCATACCTGAGAATAAACATGCTTTAAAGTGTCAACCAAAAGGTTGGAGAGTTCATTAGTTTAACATAAATAATCATTTTCATCATTTTAATAGACCACAAGATTTTCATTTTCATTTCTCATAAATATACGTCCCATGCATAGAGACAAAAATAATCATTCATATGGATTGAACACCTGGTAACCGACATTAACAAGATGCATATAAGAATATCCCCTATCATTCCGGGACATCCATCGGACATGATAAAACAACATCGAAGTACTAAAGCATCCGCTACAACGGATGGGGTTTGTTAGGCCCAATAGATCTATCTTTAGGATTCGCGTCAATTAGTAGATCGGTTTACTAATTCTTATGTTACCAAGCAAAAGGGGCATATTCGGCTTCGATCATTCACCCATATAAAGTATTTTCAATTACTTGTGTCTATTTCGTAAAACATTTATAAAAATTGCGCATGTATTCTCAGCCTAAAAATATAAAGGGTAAAAAGGCAAATGAAACTCACCCTACAATATTTTGTAGTAAAAATATTCATACGACGGAACTGAACAATGCAAGGTTGGCCTCGGATTCATGAACCTATATCATTTATATATATTAACACATATAGTCATAATCAAACAAGTTTTTATATATTTTAATTATATAATATATTACTTATTTATTTTAATAATATTTTTGTTATTTCAAATGTTATATATATAGATATATGTTATATTATATATATATATATATATATATATATATATATATATATATATATAATTTAATTAATTTTATATTAATATAAATAATAATATATTAGTTAATATATTAAAACATATTATTATGTAATATTAGTATACTTGTAATATATAAATATCATTTGTTTGTTTAAATAATAATGATAATAATAGTAATATTGTAAAAAAATAATATAGTTCTTATAATAATAGTAATGCTACTAATAGTAAAAATGATAGTAATGATAATACTGTTAATAATATTAATGTTAAAAATTATAATAATAATAATAGTGATGATAATAAAAATTATAATATTCATAAAATTTATAATTATAATCATTTTCATAAAAATAATAATAAAGATAATATTGAAAAAAAATAATGATAATTCTAATAATAATACTAATGTTAGTTTTTGAAAAATGATAGTAGTCCTTAACAAAAATGCCCAAGTCCGGGTTTGAACCCGCGACGTCCAGCTAACCCGAAAACAATCCTAACCATTACGCCATTTGTGTTCTTCTTTTCAAAAAAAAAATAAAAATGCCCGAGCCCAGGCTCGAACCCGAGACCTCTCGTTTAACACACTTGTCCTTAACCATTGATCTATCTTGTATCTTTCTGTTTTAATTTACAGCTTAATGCTATGTAACCATATCGTGATCATCATCTACATAATCATCATCATATATCTATCATTTTATGTGTTATCACCATCATCATTATTATTTATGTCTTCACCATCATACATGTATCTCCCATTCGCTAATCTTCATCATAATATTAATCATCATCATCATCATAACTTAATTATAACATAATCGTAATCATATCATGATCACAGCTTCACGATCATCATTATCATTAAGCTTCTCATCATTCACGTACTATATCCATCATCTAATCACTAACACCATTGGGTCACCGTCCAATAAAATCATTCGGCCCAATACTTCAATTAAAAGGAATTTGGCTCATGATTACATTGATCCAGCAACATCTTCTTAAGCCCGATATACACAAGTCCAATAACATGTTGATTTGATTTGGACGAGATTAGTGGAGTAGTTACAGTAGGACACGTTTTTTTTTTTTAATTAATCCTTTATCCTATTTACGTGAATCATTAATCCCAATTTAATAGGGTTTCCGGTCTTTTTTCTTTTAAATCAAGTGGGGTTCATCTGATTATGGCTTGTCGACCATCAAAGGAAAAAGAAAAGAATAGACAGCAACGAAAAGGAAGATAGCTGATGGGGTCATGGTTCAATTATTATCTTATTCACAATCCTAATCCTCATCATAAATCATAGCTCGCAATCCTAATCCTCATAATAAATCATATCTCTCAAAAAAAAAAAAAAAAATATAGCAGGAGCAGCAATAATTACAAGGGTAGTAGTTTTATGAGTAAATGGGTGGGGTTTGGTGACTTTATTCGAAACAAGAAGAAGTGGCAGCAACAATGATCGAAGGTGGTGATTGTTCTATCGATTGCAACAGTTAGATTGAGGATTGAAAACAGAAATGTTATAAGATGTAGCAGTAGGGTTTGCACATAATATATAGTGGCAACGAAATAGCATGTGAAGCAGAAATCTTACATGGTGTTTGGTTTTGTTTGATTCGATCAAATGTACAGGAGTAGTAGCGGCAACATAGGTGGCGGTTTTCGATTTACACAAGAAACATATAAACAGAAAAGTTGCAGTGTTTGGTGATCGAATGTGGTGTTTGATAGAGAGAGAAGAGGAACACGATGGTTGAGGTTATGTTTGGGGTTGATGATGGTTATCAACGAAAGTGGTGGTTTAAGGTGTTCAACTAGGGGTAAACGAGAATAGTAATATCAAACAAGAGGTGTTGTGGTTGTTTAATCGAGCAAGAAAAAGAATGACTATCAATAGACTTTGATTATGGTGATTTGGGTTTTGGGACTGTTCGGACAGAGATATCAACGAGCAGCAGCATAGTAGTACATAAGTGGTGTTTAAATGGAGGTCATGTTCATGGTTGTTGTTGCTTGATTAGGATCCGAAATATATAGTAGCAGCAACATAAATAATTTAGTAGTGGTTTAATGATGGTAGGGTGATGGGTTTTAGTTGTGCCCCATTATAGGTTTTGTTTCGGTTGTCAAATAGAAGAAACAAAGGAGAAACACAACTGAAATTGGAAGTGGTGATCATTTACGAACAAGAAATAGAAACTATCAATAGCAGCAGTAATCTTGATAGAGAGAAAAAAAGAGATAGGAAAAAGAAGGTGGTGGTGGCTCGCATGGGTATGGTGTCGTGGTGATGGTGCTCTGGTGGTGGTGGTAAGCCAACAGTGGTGGTTGATGGCTTGGGTGGATGATGGTTACCGGATGTTCAAGGATGAAGGATGGTGTGTGCTCTAGCTTCTAATATATCTATATGTGTATATGTATTATATATATATATATATATATATATATATATATATATATATATATATATATATATTTCAAGATGTAAGAAAGTAACATAATAAAAATTCCAACTCAATCGTGCATATACAGTAAGATGAATATGGTAGCAGCCTTAGGTGACCCCACTTGGGGTTTGTATTCTATCAAATTGCAAGTCACAAAAGAAGAGTACGTTTGTTTGTGTAACAATTTTCAACAAAAGAAACAAGAAAACAAATATAATCACAGTAATATCCAAGATTTTTAATCAATCGAATCTTTGTAAATGTGATAATAATAATAATATAATAATTATAATAATAATTTAATCAATCATGAATCCAGTTAATCTTATTTGAAATCTTATGCCGACAGTTTTTATGGACTATTATTTCGTACTCCGTTGTACCCAGTGGCGACTAAAAGTCTTCGGAAAAATTCCAAATTTTTACAATAATTATATTTATTTATTTTAGTCTTTATGGTATAAAATTTGGTTATTAATTACTAAATAAAAATTACATCACTGTTCACGCTCGATTTCGGATAAAATATGAAAAGTGTTCATATTTGACAATTAGCTCCTAAATACACTTTTAATAAGCCTATAAATTATATAACTCATTTTTGAAATCAGATATATATATACACATTTAAGTTATAATATCATATATTACTTTAGTAATTCAAATAACTAAATTTTATAATATTACAAATTACCATTATATATATATAATATGTATTTAAATATATACATTTATATTTACAAATAAACGTTCGTGAATTCTCGGGAATGGTCGAAGGTCAATTGAATATATGAAATTAGTTCAAAATTTTGAGACTCAACATTACAATCTTTGCTTATCGTGACAAAATATTAAATCGTATCAAGAGTTTGGTTCAAAATTAGTCGAAATTTTTCGGGTCACTACAGTACCTACCCGTTAAAGAAATTTCGTCCCGAAATTTGAGTGAGATTGTCATGGCTAACAATAAGAATGTTTTCCTGACGAATATGAGTTGATAAATAGAGTTTTATCAATATTGATTAATATAGATAAAAAGATTTGATTATGTGAAGCGTACGAGTGAAGCTGTCACAAAAGAGTGAAAAGTTTCGTCTTAACTTTTGACGTAGTCAGGGTTGAATTTAGGAAAATAAGGTTCATCTTAACTTTTACATTGTATCGATTGAATTCCGAAATTCAAGGGATTTAAAAGAAAATCTTCGAAATCTATAAGATTTGATTCTTCAGGATTTATGGAAATTAAGATCTCTTTAATTAAGTGCTATCATCTGTCTCGATTGTTTTGTCTGGTATTTCCACTATAAATGAACTTCTCTCGTTCCATTATTTCCCACCACTCCCATTTTCTATATTTTAATTCATACTTTCAAATCATCAGTCAATATGTTTCATCCAGTTTTAATTCTGGATATATTCCTGACATTCATATCGATCATTCTCCTTTTTCATCTACCACCGGAGGAATCTGTTTACTTCTACTTCGCTCTTGGGGTTATTGTGTTTATCATACTCCCGTGTCTTTATATTGCTATTAGTATTAATGTACACGGCTTGTGATTTCTGTGTTGTTGTCGAGTTTTATATCTTCCCTTATGTTTCGGAGCTCTTTGCCTTTTTATTCTCTTCTTGACCTCTAGTAAAGCGAGTAACGGTCCAGAATTCGTAAGTATGGAGTTTCGAATGAAATTAATGTTCTAAACAAGAAAGAACGTAATAGCACGATTTGATTTGTCAAATTACCAGAATCACTGAGAATAGAACTATCAAGAATATATTTTCTTGATATGTTTAGAAGTTAAGCAGAATGAAAGAGTTATGTAACATGACACATGATGGTGGTATGATCTACTGTGAACCATCATCACGTCTCATTAGAAACTCAGCATGACTTTCTGTAATATAATCATGCTGGCCGGGCGTCATTATATTATACTAACCCATGCTTCAATTCCCAACACTTCTCCACAATTCATTCATAATTTATACTTAGATTTTATAGAAGTTTTCAATATAATGGAATACAGAAAACACGAAGAGGTAGATAATTTCGGACAAGAATATTTATGAAAATATCTCAAAAATATCGAAGATATTTATGATGATATTTTAGAATTTCTAAGTTCGAAGGTTGATGAAGAAAAATTTTCCGCAAGATTTTAACATGACTTCGGAGCAAGATATTCTCTAAAGATTCCGTCGGATCCTGAATTACCTGGATTCTTTGAATATAGGGTATGGTTCTTGTATTTGTCGTTGGTCTCCTTCATGGTTAGCTTAATCCGTTTTCCAGTGCCAAATTTTCTATCGAGCATTCCCAACATTCCATTCTTTATTATCAACTTTTGGCCATTTAGACCTTCTACAATTTTTGTTGTTTCCTCTGCTTTTAATGCTACCATATCTGAATCATCGGCTATCAATCCAAGGTGGTTTCAAGAGAATTGTGTTTTTAGATGATTAAACGCCGATTGTAATTGTCAAGATACAAAGGATGTTTAAGATGAAATCAAGTGGCAATTTGAGGAAATATTTAACTGTAGTAGATGTAATTTATTTATGATCTTTTAGGTCAAAATGTGTTGTAATTACTATTTCCTACTCTTTTAATACTTTTTAATTGTCCATGATAGTAGTCTAATAGTCCAATAGTTCAACCAAAACTAGTATATTATAAGGACATAGTCATATAGGAACAGTTAGCTAGGAACAGTCAGCTAGGATTTGGTTAGTATAGGTTTAAAATTTTACGTAGTTAATTAATTGGTTACTAATCAATTTTATTTTGTTCATTATTTTCTTCATTAGGCCACTTGTCAAATCTTGACTTGGATTTTGATCGGCAGAAACTCGTATATGAAATTGAATTGGAATGAAAATGGTTATTCTTTGGTGAACGGATACTTATATCTATGGTTGTAAGTAGGATAGTAAATGATTGTTGAATCGGATTTGAAGAATGTACAGTGTAACTTATTAATGTGAAATCTAAGTATTCCTCGGGTATTACCTACCCATTAAAATATTTTCACCATTAACAGTTTGTACAAAAGAATTTTTAATTGCAATCTTTATGAAAACATATATACATATATATTTTCTTCGGATGTAATCATGGATTTAATGAGTCAATATAATATTAGACTCATTTGATTTTCGGTTTAAGCTAGAATAAGTAATCTCTAAAACTATTAGGAACCACATATTCTTCGCAGAATATTTCTTCAATGAAGTTATGGATCAATACTTCATCGTTCATTGTTGTTGGTACTCTTTGGTATCTATGGTGCGTATGATGTTGATGTTCGTGGGACAGATTGTGAAATTAAGAATTGAGATGTGGATGTTGAGGCTTGTGTTGTTGGTGGTATTGGTGCTGATGCTGGTGGTGCTAATGATGTCGGTGATGTTGCTGAAGCTGGTAATTTTTGCACCATAATTTCCAAAGCCACTACTCGAGTGCGAAGCTCGTTGACTTTTTCTATTACTCCGGGATGATGGGTGGTTGGAACGAGTGGATGAATAAGGTTTAGAATAGTAGATATTACGTAATTGTTGCGAGCTATCCAGGAAATGAGGGTGACAATGGTGTTTTGAACTGGTTCGCCGGTAAGTGCTTTAGGTTCTTCACCAAGTGGGCAATTTGGTTGATGGAAAGGATCGCCTTCTTCTCGTTTCCATTGATTAAGTCGACTACCAACTCAACCCCAATTCCTCCAGAATTGATGATGGCTGATTGATTGATTCACTCCGGTTACACTGCTTTCGGAGCTCGTGTGGAAATCCATATCGGAATAGCTGTCGGAATTCGAGGAACTTGAACTAGTGGCGAGTTCCATTTCGTTCGATTGAGTAAAGAATTTTTCGATATGAAATGATTTCCGGCTATCGGATGGTATTCTAATTATATAGAATATATATATATATATATATATATATATATATATATATATATATATATATATATATATATATATATATATATATATATATATAGAACAAAAGATTTCGTAGATTACGGAGGAATTTACGGAATATGTCAGGCAAGATTTACAGTAACAGATACGCTAAGATATGAATTAGCAGATACGCTAAGATATGAATTTTTGTCTATACACTATTCATGTAATCAATGCAGTAAGATGTGTCTAGACTAAGAATGATAAGCAGGTAATTTCCTAAGGATAATAAGTAGATGATTTTCGACACGAATGATAAGCAAAACTTTTGACATGCAGACACGGTCGAAGTCCAGACTCACTAATGCATCTAAACAACTATCAGTTAGACACACTAATGCAAGACCTGGTTCGCTAAGACCACCGCTCTGATACCACCTGTAGAGACCCATCCTAATCCATCTGGACGAATACATTACATTTGGTTACATCGCGAGGTACTTGACCTCTATATGATACATTTTACAAACATTGCATTCGTTTTTAAAAGACAAACTTTCATTTCATCGAAAGATGAAGGCATGCATACCATTTCATAATATATTCAACTATAATTGACTTAATAATAATCTTGATGAACTCAACAACTCGAATGCAATGTCTTTTGAAATATGTCATGAATGACTCCAAGTAATATCTCTAAAATGAGCAAATGCACAGCAGAAGATTTCTTTCATACCTGAGAATAAACATGCTTTAAAGTGTCAACCAAAAGGTTGGTGAGTTCATTAGTTTAACATAAATAATCATTTCCATCATTTTAATAGACCACAAGATTTTCATTTTCATTTCTCATAAATATACGTCCCATGCATAGAGACAAAAATAATCATTCATATGGATTGAACACCTGGTAACCGACATTAACAAGATGCATATAAGAATATCCACTATCATTCCGGGACATCCATCGGACATGATAAAACAACATCGAAGTACTAAAGCATCCGCTACAACGGATGGGGTTTGTTAGGCCCAATAGATCTATCTTTAGGATTCGCGTCAATTAGTAGATCGGTTTACTAATTCTTAGGTTACCAAGCAAAAGGAGCATATTCAGCTTCGATCATTCACCCATATAATGTAGTTTCAATTACTTGTGTCTATTTCGTAAAACATTTATAAAAATTGCGCATGTATTCTCAGCCCAAAAATATAAAGGGTAAAAAGGCAAATGAAACTCACCCTACAATATTTTGTAGTAAAAATATTCATACGACGGAACTGAACAATGTAAGGTTGGCCTCGGATTCACGAACCTATATCATTTATATATATTAACACATATAGTCATAATCAAACAAGTTTTTATATATTTTAATTATATAATATATTACTTATTTATTTTAATAATATTTTTGTTATTTCAAATGTTATATATATAGATATATGTTATATTGTATATATATATATATATATATATATATATAAAATTTAATTAATTTTATATTAATATAAATAATAATATATTAGTTAATATATTAAAACATATTATTATGTAATATTAGTATACTTGTAATATATAAATATCATTTGTTTGTTTAAATAATAATGATAATAATAGTAATATTGTAAAAAAATAATATAGCTCTTATAATAATAGTAATGTTACTAATAGTAAAAATGATAGTAATGATAATACTGTTAATAATATTAATGTTAAAAATAATAATAATAATAATAATAATAATAATAATAATAATAATAATAATAGTGATGATAATAATAATTATAATATTCATAAAATTTATATTTATAATCATTTTCATAAAAATAATAATAAAGATAATATTGAAAAAAAATAATGATAATTCTAATAATAATACTAATGTTAGTTTTTGAAAATTTTTAATAGTGACGATAATACTAATACTTATCTTTAATAATAATAATGATGTGATAGTAATAATATCAATAATAATAATAATAAAAGTAATAATAATAATGATAATAATAATAATAATAATAATAATAATAATAATAATAATAATAATAATAATAATAATAATAATAATAATAATGATAATGATAATAGTAATACTACCTCTTAGAAGTAGCCCTTAACAAAAATGCCCAAGTCCGGGTTTGAACCCGCGACGTCCCGCTAACCCGAAAACAATCCTAACCATTACGCCATTTGTGTTCTTCTTTTAAAAAAAAATGCCCGAGCCCAGGCTCGAACCCGAGACCTCTCGTTTAACACACTTGTCCCTAACCATTGATCTATCTTGTATCTTTCTGTTTTAATTTACAGCTTAATGCTATGTAACCATATCGTGATCATCATCTACATAATCATCATCATATATCTATCATTTTATGTGTTATCACCATCATCATTATTATTTATGTCTTCACCATCATACATGTATCTCCCATTCGCTAATCTTCATCATAATATTAATCATCATCATCATCATAACTTAATTATAACATAATCGTAATCATATCATGATCACAGCTTCACGATCATCATTATCATTAAGCTTCTCATCATTCACGTACTATATCCATCATCTAATCACTAATACCATTGGGTCACCGTCCAATAAAATCATTCGGCCCAATACTTCAATTAAAAGGAATTTGGCTCATGATTACATTGATCCAGCAACATCTTCTTAAGCCCGATATACACAAGTCCAATAACATGTTGATTTGATTTAGACGAGATTAGTGGACTTGATTAATTGAAATAGGTTTCATATAGACAATTGACCACCCAAGTTGACCGGTGATTCACGAACGTTAAAACTTGTAAAAACTATACGATGACATATATATGGTTATATATATAGTTAACATGATTTTATTATAAGTATGTATCTCATTAGGTATTTTAACAATGAGTTATATACATAAAAATGAGACTATTAATTTAAGAAACTCGAAAACGATATATATAACGATTATTGTTATAACAACGTCTTACTAGGTACATATGAATCATATTAAGATATTGATACACTTGGTTAATTATGTTAAATGATAAGTAAATATATTATTAAGTGTATTAACAATGAAATACATATGTAAAAATAAGACTACTAACTTAATGATTTCGAAACGAGACATATATGTAACGATTATCGTTGTAACGACATTTAACTGTATATATATATCATACTAAGATATATTATATATCATAATATCATGATAATATAACAATTTAACATTTCATTTGTTATAATAAACAATGGGTTAACAACATTAAACAAGATCGTTAACCTAAAGGTTTCAAAACAACATTTACATGTAACGACTAACGATGACTTAATGACTCAGTTAAAATGTATATACATGTAGTGTTTTAATATGTATTCATACACTTTTGAAAGACTTCAAGACACTTATCAAAATACTTCTACTTAACAAAAATTCTTACAGTTACATCCTCGTTCAGTTTCATCAACAATTCTACTCGTATGCACCCGTATTCGTACTCGTACAATACACATCTTTTAGATGTATGTACTATTGGTATATACACTCCAATGATCAGCTCTTAGCAGCCCATGTGAGTCACCTAACACATGTGGGAACCATCATTTGGCAACTAGCATGAAATATCTCATAAAATTACAAAAATATGAGTAATCATTCATGACTTATTTACATGAAAACAAAATTACATATCCTTTATATCTAATCCATACAACAACGACCAAAAACACCTACAAACACTTTCATTCTTCAATTTTCTTCATCTAATTGATCTCTCTCAAGTTCTATCTTCAAGTTCTAAGTGTTCTTCATAAATTCCAAAAGTTCTAGTTTCATAAAATCAAGAATACTTCCAAGATTGCAAGTTTACTTCCAAGTTTTCTAAATCCATTCCAAGTAATCATCCAAGATCAAGAAACCTTTGTTACTTACAGTAGGTTATCTTTCTAATACAAGGTAATAATCATATTCAAACTTTAATTCAATTTCTATAACTATAACAATCTTATTTCGAGTGGAAATCTTACTTGAAATTGTTTTCGTGTCATGATTCTGCTTCAAGAATTTTCAAGCCATCCAAGGATCCTTTGAAGCTAGATCTATTTTTCTCATTTCCAGTAGGTTTATCCAAGGAACTTGAGGTAGTAATGATGTTCATAACATCATTCGATTCATACATATAAAGCTATCTTATTCGAAGGTTTAAACTTGTAATCACTAGAACATAGTTTAGTTAATTCTAAACTTGTTCGCAAATAAAAGTTAATCCTTCTAACTTGACTTTTAAAATCAACTAAACACATGTTCTATATCTATATGATATGCTAACTTAATGATTTAAAACCTGGAAACACGAAAAACACCGTAAAACCGGATTTACGCCGTCGTAGTAACACCGCAGGCTGTTTTGGGTTAGTTAATTAAAAACTATGATAAACTTTGATTTAAAAGTTTTATTCTGGGAAAATGATTTTTATTATGAACATGAAACTATATCCAAAAATTATGGTTAAACTCAAAGTGAAAGTATGTTTTCTAAAATGGTCATCTAGACGTCGTTCTTTCGACTGAAATTACTACCTTTACAAAAACGACTTGTAAATTATTTTTCTAAATACAAACCTATACTTTTTCTATTTAGATTCATAAAATAGAGTTCAATATGAAATCATAGCAATTTGATTCACTCAAAACGGATTTAAAATGAAGAAGTTATGGGTAAAACAAGATTGGATAATTTTTCTCATTTTAGCTACGTGAAAATTGGTAACAAATCTATTCCAACCATAACTTAATCAACTTGTATTGTATATTATGTAATCTTGAGATACCATAGACACGTATACAATGTTTCGACCTATCATGTCGACACATCTATATATATTTCGGAACAACCATAGACACTCTATATGTGAATGTTGGAGTTAGCTATACAGGGTTGAGGTTGATTTCAAAATATATATAGTTTGAGTTGTGATCAATACTGAGATACGTATACACTGGGTCGTGGATTGATTCAAGATAATATTTATCGATTTATTTCTGTACATCTAACTGTGGACAACTAGTTGTAGGTTGCTAACGAGGACAGCTGACTTAAAAAACTTAAAGCATCAAAATATATTAAAAGTGTTGTAAATATATTTTGAACATACTTTGATACATACTTTGCTAACGAGGACACCATAAGTTACGATGTGTTTACTTTGACGCATATATTGCGGGGAACCCAAATGCTATTTTACGCAACGGGTTAAGAAATTATTTTGACTCAATGTATCCGAATATAGGACTTCATGATTTAGAAAAAGCGGCTAACATGCAACATAAAGAAGCATGCTATGCTTACGGGTTAGTAATGTTCGCTTCTCACCAAAGTGAGAAAAAGAACATCGGGCTACAACTATTAAACAAAACGTTTCAACAAGTGACGGAGTCGGTAATTGGGGTAAGAAATGAGGTTTTTAGGTTATTACGAGACTGTTGGTCATTACGTAACCCTCGTCCCTTTGACGACGTTACAACATGCTGTCTTATCAACGGCCATAACGGTTATGTTCCACAAGACCAAGGATGGGAAGTAGTCCTAATAAAACCAGAATGCATGACTTGTTTCTGGACGTATGAATTACGTGTCTTTATTACCTTTGCTGAACGACTTGTGTACTAGCTAGAATTATCTTCACAACTCTCTTGTATCAAAGTTATTGTGTGCTATATTTCATGCTTTATGTAAAATAAGCGGTATTGTAAGTTTGTAAAATATTGTATAAAAGTTTGAACGCGAAATATTATTATAATCAGTTTTTCATATAGAATTGTAGTAGTTGAATTGTATATTAGCTACTAAGTATGAACTTAACGGGTAGGTACTACCCGAATTTAAACTTATAAAACGCTAATATGAAGAAAAAGCTTTTATAAATGAGTTCATATTATGCTACGAAATACTATTAACTACTCTTAATATTCTGTATGATTAACTTGTTCCATTTGACTATTTTGAAGGAAATGGCACCGACTACTCAACACACCGTGAATATGAATGAAGAGGAATTCCGTACTTTTCTAGCTTCAAACATAGCCGCAGTACAGGCTGCGCTACATACCAACAATAACCTTGGATCTAACAGTACAGGAAATCGTGTAGGATGCACCTACAAAGAATTCACTGCCTGCAAACCTTTGGAATTTGATGGAACCGAAGGACCGATCGGATTGAAACGGTGGACCGAGAAGGTCGAATCGGTGTTTGCCATAAGTAAGTGTACTGAAGAGGACAAAGTGAAGTACGCTACGCATACCTTCATAGGTTCTGCCTTAACATGGTGGAATACCTATCTAGAGCAAGTGGGACAAGATGATGCATACGCACTACCGTGGTCAGCATTCAAGCACTTGATGAACGAGAAGTACCGTCCCAGAACCGAGGTCAATAAGCTCAAGACAGAACTTAGAGGGTTACGAACCCAAGGATTTGATATTACCACGTACGAAAGACGATTCACAGAATTGTGCCTATTGTGTCCGGGAGCATTCGAAGATGAGGAAGAGAAGATCGACGCGTTTGTGAAAGGATTACCGGAAAGAATCCAAGAAGATATAAGTTCACACGAGCCCGCCTCCATACAACAGGCATGTAGAATGGCTCACAAACTAGTGAACCAGATTGAAGAAAGAATTAAAGAACAGACTGTTGAAGAGGCCAATGTGAAGCAAGTCAAAAGAAAGTGGGAGGAAAATGGTGATAAGAATCACCAATACAACAACAACAACAGCAATTACAACAATAATCGCAACAACTATCCCAACAATCGCAACATCAATTGCAACTACAATAAATGGCCTAACAACAACAACAAAAACAACAACAACAACAACAACAACAGCAACTACAACAATCATCCCAACAACAATAATAACCGCAACAATAACAACAATCAGAAGCAGCTATGCCAAAGGTGTGAAAAGTATCACTCGGGGTTCTGCACCAAATTTTGCAACAAGTGTAAAAGAAATGGTCATAGCGCGGCGAAGTGTGAGGTCTACAGACCAGGGGTTAACAGAACGAAAGGAACAAATGGTGTCGGAACGAGTAATGGTGGAGCAAGTAGTGTCGGAGCAAGTTATGCCAATGTAGTTTGTTATAAATGTGGAAAACCGGGCCACATTATTAGAAATTGCCCGAACCAGGAGAACACGAATGGACAAGGCCGCGGAAGAGTTTTCAATATTAATGCGGCAGAGGCACAGGAAGACCCGGAGCTTGTTACGGGTAGGTTTCTTATTGACAATAAATCTGCTTACGTTTTATTTGATTCGGGTGCGGATAGAAGCTATATGAGTAGAGATTTTTTTGCTAAATTAAGTTGCCCATTGACGCCTTTGGATAGTAAATTTTTACTCGAATTAGCAAATGGTAAATTAATTTTAGCAGATAATATATGTCAGAATCGAGAAATTAAACTGGTTAGCGAAACATTTAAGATTGACTTGATACCAGTAGAGTTAGGGAGTTTTGATATGATAATCGGTATGGACTGGTTGAGAGAAGTGAAACCAGAGATCGTATGTTATAAAAATGCAATTCGCATTGTACGAGAAAAAGGAAAACCCTTAATGGTGTACGGAGAAAAGAGCAACGCAAAGTTAAATCTTATTAGTAACCTGAAGGCACAAAAACTAATAAGAAAAGGTTGCTATGCTGTTCTAGCACACGTCGAGAAAGTACAAACTGAAGAAAAGAGCATCAATGATGTTCCCGTCTCAAAAGAATTTCCCGATGTATTTCCGAAAGAATTACCGGGATTACCCCCACATCGATCCGTTAAATTTCAAATCGATCTTGTACCAGGAGCTGCACCAATAGCTCGTGCTCCTTACAGACTCGCACCCAGCGAGATGAAAGAACTGCAAAGCCAATTACAAGAACTTTTAGAGCGTGGTTTCATTCGACCAAGCACATCACCGTGGGGAGCTCCTGTTTTGTTTGTCAAGAAGAAAGATGGTACATTCAGGTTGTGTATCGACTACCGAGAGTTGAACAAACTTACCATTAAGAACCGCTACCCACTACCGAGAATCGATGACTTATTTGATCAACTACAAGGCTCGTCTGTTTATTCAAAGATTGACTTACGTTCCGGGTATCATCAAATGCGGGTGAAAGAAGATGATATTCCAAAGACTGCTTTCAGAACACGTTACGGTCATTACGAGTTTATGGTCATGCCGTTTGGTTTAACTAATGCACCAGCTGTGTTTCATGGACCTTATGAACCGAGTGTGTGGACCATACCTTGACAAGTTTGTCATTGTTTTCATTGATGACATACTTATTTACTCAAAGAATGACCAAGAACACGGTGAACATTTGAGAAAGGTGTTAGAAGTATTGAGGAAGGAAGAATTGTACGCTAAGTTTTCAAAGTGTGCATTTTGGTTGGAAGAAGTTCAATTCCTCGGTCACATAGTGAACAAAGAAGGTATTAAGGTGGATCCGGCAAAGATAGAAACTGTTGAAAAGTGGGAAACCCCGAAAACTCCGAAACACATACGCCAGTTTTTAGGACTAGCTGGTTACTGCAGAAGGTTCATCCAAGACTTTTCCAGAATAGAAAAACCCTTGACTGCATTAACGCATAAAGGGAAGAAATTTGAATGGAAGGATGAACAAGAGAAAGCGTCCCAGTTATTGAAGAAAAAGCTAACTACGGCACCTATATTGTCATTGCCTGAAGGGAATGATGATTTTGTGATTTATTGTGACGCATCAAAGCAAGGTCTCGGTTGTGTATCAATGCAACGAACGAAGGTGATTGCTTATGCGTCTAGACAATTGAAGATTCATGAACAAAATTATACGACGCATGATTTGGAATTAGGCGCGGTTGTTTTTGCATTAAAGACTTGGAGGCACCACTTATATGGGGTCAAAAGTATTATATATACCGACCACAAAAGTCGTCAACACATATTTAATCAAAAACAACTGAATATGAGGCAGCGTAGGTGGATTGAATTGTTGAATGATTACGACTTTGAGATTCGTTACCACCCGAGGAAGGCAAATGTGGTAGCCGACGCCTTGAGCAGGAAGGACAGAGAACTCATTCGAGTAAAATCTATGAATATAATGATTCACAATAACCTTACTACTCAAATAAAGGAGGCGCAACAAGGAGTTTTAAAAGAGGGAAATTTAAAGGATGAAATACCTAAAGGATCGGAGAAGCATCTTAATATTCGGGAAGACAGAACCTGGTATAGGGCTAAAAGGATTTAGGTACCAAAATTTGGAGATATGAGAGAAATGGTACTTAGAGAAGCTCATAAAACCAGATACTCAATACATCCTGGAACGGGGAAGATGTACAAGGATCTCAAGAGACATTTTTGGTCCGGGTATGAAAGCCGATGTTGCTAAATACGTAGGAGAATGTTTGACGTGTTCTAAGGTCAAAGCTGAGCATCAGAAACCATCAGGTCTACTTCAACAACCTAAAATCCCGGAATGGAAATGGGAAAACATTACCATGGATTTCATCACTAAATTGCTAAAGACTGCAAGTGGTTTTGATACTATTTGGGTAATAGTTGATCATCTCACCAAATTAGCACACTTCCTGCCAATAAGAGAAGATGACAAGATGGAGAAGTTAGCACGACTGTATTTGAAGGAAGTCGTCTCCAGACATGGAATACGAATCTCTATTATCTCTGATAGGGATGGCAGATTTATTTCAAGATTCTGGCAGACATTACAGCAAGCATTGGGAACTCGTCTAGACATGAGTACTACCTATCATCCACAAACTGATGGGCAGAGTGAAAGGACGATACAAACGCTTGAAGACATGCTACGAGCTTGTGTTATTGATTTCGGAAACAGTTGGGATCGACATCTACCGTTAGCAGAATTTTCCTACAACAACAACTACCATTCAAGCATTGAGATGGCGCCGTTTGAAGCACTTTATGGTAGAAAGTGCAGGTCTCCGATTTGTTGGAGTGAAGTGGGGGATAGACAGATTACGGGTCCGGAGATAATACAAGAAACTACCGAGAAAATCATCCAAATTCAACAAAGATTGAAAACCACCCAGAGTCGACAAAAGAGCTACGCGGACAGTAAAAGAAAAGATATAGAGTTTGAAATTGGAGAAATGGTCATGCTTAAGGTTTCACCTTGGAAAGGCGTTGTTCGATTTGGTAAACGGGGGAAACTAAATCCAAGGTACATTGGACCATTCAAGATTATAGATCGTGTCGGACCAGCAGCTTACCAACTGGAACTACCTCAACAACTCGCGGCTGTACATAACACTTTCCACGTCTCAAATTTGAAGAAATGTTTTGCTAAAGAAGATCTCACTATTCCGTTGGACGAAATCCAAATCAATGAAAAACTTCAATTCATTGAAGAACCCGTCGAAATAATGGATCGTGAGGTTAAGAGACTTAAACAAAACAAGATACCGATTGTTAAGGTTCGATGGAATGCTCATAGAGGACCCGAGTTCACCTGGGAGTGTGAAGATCAGATGAAGAAGAAATACCAGCATTTATTTCCAGAAGATACGTCAACACCTTCAACTGCTTAAAATTTCGGGACGAAATTTATTTAACGGGTAGGTACTGTAGTGACCCGAACTTTTCCATGTTTATATATATATTAAATGAAATTGTTATTTACATGATTAAGTGTTTCCAACATGTTAAGCAATCAAACTTGTTAAGACTTGATTAATTGAAATAGGTTTCATATAGACAATTGACCACCCAAGTTGACCGGTGATTCACGAACGTTAAAACTTGTAAAAACTATACGATGACATATATATGGTTATATATATAGTTAACATGATTTTATTATAAGTATGTATCTCATTAAGTATTTTAACAATGAGTTATATACATAAAAATGAGACTATTAATTTAAGAAACTCGAAAACGATATATATAACGATTATTGTTATAACAACGTCTTACTAGGTACATATGAATCATATTAAGATATTGATACACTTGGTTAATTATGTTAAATGATAAGTAAATATATTATTAAGTGTATTAACAATGAAATACATATGTAAAAATAAGACTACTAACTTAATGATTTCGAAACGAGACATTTATGTAACGATTATCGTTGTAACGACATTTAGCTGTATATATATATATCATACTAAGATATATTATATATCATAATATCATGATAATATAACAATTTAACATTTCATTTGTTATAATAAACAATGGGTTAACAACATTAAACAAGATCGTTAACCTAAAGGTTTCAAAACAACATTTACATGCAGGTTTTAGGATGAGAATACATGCAGGTTTTATAAATGATTTACAAAAAAGACACAAGTACGTGAAACTACATTCTATGGTTGAATTATCGAAATCGAATATGCCCCTTTTTATTAAGTCTGGTAATCTAAGAATTAGGGAACCGACACCCTAATTGACGCGAATCCTAAAGATAGATCTATTGGGCCTAACAAACCCCATCCAAAGTACCGGATGCTTTAGTACTTCGAAATTTATATCATATCCGAAGGGTGTCCCGGAATGATGGGGATATTCTTATATATGCATCTTGTTAATGTCGGTTACCAGGTGTTCACCATATGAATGATTTTTATCTCTATGTATGGGATGTGTATTGAAATATGAAATCTTGTGGTCTATTGTTACGATTTGATATATATAGGTTAAACCTATAACTCACCAACATTTTTGTTGACGTTTAAAGCATGTTTATTCTCAGGTGAATACTAAGAGCTTCCGCTGTTGCATACTAAAATAAGGACAAGATTTGGAGTCCATGTTTGTATGATATTGTGTAAAAATTGCATTCAAGAAACTGATTTCGATGTAACATATTTGTATTGTAAACCATTATGTAATGGTCGTGTGTAAACAGGATATTTTAGATTATCATTATTTGATAATCTACGTAAAGCTTTTTAAACCTTTATTTATGAAATAAAGGTTATGGTTTGTTTTAAAAATGAATGCAGTCTTTGAAAAATGTCTCATATAGAGGTCAAAACCTCGCAACGAAATCAATTAATATGGAACGTTTTTAATCAATAAGAACGGGACATTTCAAGTACCCTCCCAGAACCGAGGTCAATAAGCTCAAGTCAGAACCTAGAGGGTTACGAACACAGGGATTCGATATTACTTCGTACGAAAGATGATTCACAGAATTGTGCCTATTGTGTCCGAGAGCGTTCGAAGATGAGGAAGAGAAGATCGACGCATTTGTGAAAGGGTTACCGGAGAGAATCCAAGAAGATATAAGTTCACACGAGCCTGCCTCCATACAAAAGGCATGTAGAATGGCTCACAAACTAGTGAACCAGATTGAGGGAAGAATTAAAGAACAGGTGGCTGAAGAGGCCAACGTGAAGCTAGTAAAAAGAAAGTGGGAGGAAAATGGTGATAAGAGTCACCAATACAATAACAACTATCCCAACAATCGCAACATCAATCGCAACTACAACAAATGGCACAACAACAACAACAATAACTACAACAATCATCCCAACAACAATAACAACCGCAACAACAACAATAATCAGAAGCAGCTATGCCAAAGGTGTGAAAAGTATCACTCGGGATTTTGCACCAAATTTTGCAACAAGTGTAAAAGAAATGGTCATAGCGCGGCAAAGTGTGAGGTCTACGGACCAGGGGTTAACAGAACGAAAGGAACAAATGGTGTCAGAGCGAGTAATGGCGGAGCAAGTAGTGTCGGAGCAAGTTATGCCAATGTAGTTTGTTATAAATTTGGAAAACTGGGCCACATTATTAGAAATTGCCCGAACCAGGAGAATACGAATGGGCAAGGCCGCGGAAGAGTTTTCAATATTAATGCGGCAGAGGCACAGGAAGACCCGGAACTTGTTACGGGTACGTTTCTTATTGACAATAAATCTGCTTACGTTTTATTTGATTCGGGTGAGGATAGAAGCTATATGAGTAGAGATTTTTGTGCTAAATTAAGTTGTCCATTGACGCCGTTGGATAGTAAATTTTTATTCGAATTAGCAAACGGGAAATTAATTTCAGCAGATTATATATGCCGGAATCGAGAAATTAAACCGGGTAGTGAAATATTTAAGATTGATTTGATACCAGTAGAGTTAGAGAGTTTTGATGTAATAGTTGGCATGGACTAGCTGAAGGAGATAAAGGCAGAGATCGTATGTTACAAAAATGCAATTCGCATTGTACGAGAAGAAGAAGAACCCTTAATGGTGTACAGAGAAAAGGGCAACATGAAGCTACATCTTATTAGTAATTTGAAGGCACAAAAACTAATAAGAAAAGGTTGCTATGTTGTTCTAGCACACGTCGAGAAAGTACAAACTGAAGAAAAGAGCATCAATGATGTTCTCGTCGCAAAAGAATTTCCCGATGTATTTCCGAAAGAATTACCGGGACTACCTCCACATCGATTTGTTGAATTTCAAATAGATCTTGTACCAGGAGCTGCACCAATAGCACGTGCTCCTTATAGACTCTCACCCAGCGAGATGAAAGAACTGCAAAGCCAATTGCAAGAACTATTAGAACGTGGTTTCATTCGACCAAGCACATCACCATGGGGAGCTCCTGTTTTATTTGTCAAGAAGAAGGATGGTACATTTAGGTTGTGTATTGAGTACAGAGAGTTGAATAAACTTACCATCAAAAACCGTTATCCACTGCCGAGAATTGACGACTTATTTGATCAACTACAAGGCTCGTCGGTTTATTCGAAAATCGATTTACGTTCTGGTTATCATCAAATGCGTGTAAAGGAGGATGATATTCCAAAAACTGCTTTTAGGATGCGTTATGGTCATTACGAGTTTATGGTTATGCCGTTTGGATTGACTAACGTACCAGCTGTGTTCATGGACCTTATGAACCGAGTGTGTGGACCATATCTTGACAAGTTTGTTATTGTTTTCATCGATGACATACTTATTTACTCAAAGAATGATCAAGAGCACGAAGAACATTTGAGAAAAGTGCTAGAAGTATTGAGGAAAGAAAAATTGTACGCTAAGTTTTCAAAGTGTGCATTTTGGTTGGAAGAAGTTCAATTCCTCGGTCACATAGTGAACAAAGAAGGTATTCAGGTGGACCCGGCAATGATCGAAACCGTTGAAAAGTGGGAAACCGCAAAAAAAACTCCGTAGCATATACGTCAATTTTTAGGATTGGCTGGTTACTACAGAAGATTCATCCAAGATTTCTCCAAAATAGCAAAACCCTTGACTGCATTAACGCATAAAGGGAAGAAATTTGAATGGAAGGATGAAAAAGAGAAGGCATTTCAGTTATTGAAGAAAAAGCTAACTACGGCACCTATATTGTCATTGCCTGAAGGGAATGATGATTTTGTGATTTATTGTGAAGCATCAAAGCAAGGTCTCGGTAGTGTATTAATGCAACGAACGAAGGTGATTGCTTATGCGTCTAGAGAATTGAAGATTCACGAGCAAAATTATACGACTCACGATTTGGAATTGGGTGCTGTTGTTTTTGCATTAAAGACTTGGAGGTATTATTTATATGGGGTCAAAAGTATTATATATACCGACCACAAAAGTCTCCAACATATATTTAATCAGAAGCAACTGAATATGAGACAACGCAGGTGGATTGAACTGCTGAATGATTATGATTTTGAGATTCGATACCACCCGGGGAAGGCGAATGTGGTAGCTGACGCTTTGAGTAGAAAGGACAGAGAACCTATACGGGTAAAAGCTATGAATATAATTATTCGTACTAACCTTACTACTCAAATAAAGGAGGCACAAAAGGGGGTTGTAAAAGAAGGAAAGTTGAAGAATGAGATACCCAAAGATCAGAGAAACATCTTAATATTCGGGAAGACGGAACCCGATATAGGGCTGATAGAATTTGGGTACCAAGATTTAGAGATGTGAGAGAAATGGTACTTAAGGAAGCACATAAAACCAGATATTCAATACATCCCGGAGCGGGGAAGATGTATAAAGATCTCAAGAAACACTTTTGGTGGCCGGGTATGAAAGCCGATATTGCTAAATATGTAGGAGAATGTTTGACGTGTTCTAAGGTCAAAGCTGAACATCAGAAACCATCAGGTCTACTACAACAACCTGAAATCCCGGAATGGAAATGGGAAAACATTACCATGGATTTCATTACTAAATTGCCAAGGACTGCAAGTGGTTATGATACTATTTAGGTAATAGTTGATCATCTCACCAAGTCAGCACACTTCCTGCCAATGAGAGAAGATGACAAAATGGAGAAGTTGGCGCGATTGTATTTGAAGGAGGTTGTCTCCAGACATGGAATACCCGTCTCTATTATCTCTGATAGGGATGGTAGATTTGTTTCAAGGTTCTGGCAGACGTTGCAGCAAGCATTGGGGACTCGTCTAGACATGAGTACTGCTTATCATCCACAAACCGATGGGTAGAGTGAAAGGACGATATAAACGCTTGAAGACATGCTGCGGGCATGTGTTATTGATTTCGGAAACAGTTGGGATCGACACCTACCGTTAGCAGAATTTTCCTACAACAAAAGTTATCATTCTAGTATTGAGATGGCGCTGTTTGAGGCACTTTATGGTAGAAAGTGCAGGTCTCCAATTTGTTGGAATGAAGTGGGGGATAGACAGATTACGGGTCCGGAGATAATACAAGAAACTACCTAGAAAATCATCCAAATTCAACAACGATTGAAAACCGCCCAGAGTCGACAAAAGAGCTACGCGGACAGTAAAAGAAAAGATATAGAGTTTGAAATTGGAGAAATGGTCATGCTTAAGGTTTCACCTTGGAAAGGCGTTGTTCGATTTGGTAAACGGGGGAAACTAAATCCAAGGTACATTGAACCATTCAAGATTATAGATCGTGTCGGACCAGTAGCTTACCAACTGGAGCTACCTCAACAACTCGCGGCTGTACATAACACTTTCCACGTCTCGAATTTGAAGAAATGTTTTGCTAAAGAAGATCTCACTATTCTGTTGGACGAAATCCAAATCAATTAAAAACTTCAATTCATAGAAGAACCCGTCGAAATAATGGATCGTGAGGTTAAGAGACTTAAGCAAAACAAGATACCGATTGTTAAGGTTCGATGGAATGCTCGTAGAGGACCCGAGTTCACTTGGGAGTGTGAAGATCAGATGAAGAAGAAATACCCGCATCTATTTCCTGAAGATTCGTCAACACCTTCAACAGCTTAAAATTTCGGGACGAAATTTATTTAACGGGTAGGTATTGTAGTGACCCGAACTTTTCCATGTTTATATATATTAATTGATATTGATATTTACATGACTAAATGTTTCCAACGTGTTAAGCAATCAAACTTGTTAAGACTTGATTAAATGAAATAATTTCATATAGAAAATTGATCACCCAAGTTGACCGGCGATTCACGAACGTTACAAATTTTTAAAAACTACATGTTGTGGTATATATAGATATATATATATATGGTTGACATGAGATTATGATAATTAAGTATCTCACTAAGTATATTGACAATGTGTGATATACATAAGAAATGAGACTACTAAGTTAAGAAACTCGAAATGATATATATAACGATTATCGTTATGATAACGTCTACTAAATACATATGTATCATATTAAGATATTGATACACTATATTTAACATGATAAAATGATATTTAAATATATCATTAAGTGTATTAACAATGAACTACATATGTAAAAACAAGACTACTAACTCAAGAATTAAGAAACGAGACTTATATGTAACGATTATCGTTGTAACGATATTTTAATGTATATATCATATTAAGAGATATTCATACATCATAATATCATGATAACATAATAATTTAACATCTCATTTGATATAATAAACATTGGGTTAACAACATTAATTGAGATCGTTAACTTAAAGGTTTCAAAACAACACTTACATGTAACGACTAACGAAGACTTAACGACTCCATTAGAATGTATATACATGTTGTGTTTTGATATGTATTCTTACACTTTTGAAAGACTTCAAGACACATATAAAAGTACTTCTACTTAACAAAAATGCTTACAATTACATCCTCGTTCAGTTTCATCAACAATTCTACTCGTATGCGCCCGTATTCGTACTCGTACAATACACAACTTTTAGATGTATGTACTATTGGTATATACACTCCATTGATCAGCTCTTAGCAGCCCATGTGAGTCACCTAACACATGTGTGAACCATCATTTGGCAACTAGCATGAAATATCTCATACAATTACAAAAATATTAGTAATCATTCATGACTTATTTACATGAAAACAAAATTACATATCCTTTATATCTAATCCATATACCAACGACCAAAAACACCTACAAACACTTTCATTCTTCAGTTTTCTTCATCTAATTGATCTCTCTCAAGTTCCATCTTCAAGTTCTAAGTCTTCTTCATAAATTCCATAAGTATAGTTTCATAAAAATCAAGAATACTTCCAAGTTTGCAAGTCTACTTCCAAGCTTTCAATTCCATTCCAAGTAATCATCTAAGATCAAGGAACCTTTGTTATTTACAGTAGGTTATCTTTCTAATTCAAGGTAATATTCATATTCAAACTTTGATTCAATTTCTACAACTATAACAATCTTATTTCGAGTGAAAATCTTACTTGAACTGTTTTCGTGTCATGATTCTGCTTCAAGAACTTTCAAGCCATCCAAGGATCCTTTGAAGCTAGATCCATTTTTTTTATTTCCAGTAGTTTTATCCAGAAAACTTGAGGTAGTAATGATGCTCATAACATCATTCGATTCATACATATAAAGCTATCTTATTCGAAGGTTTAAACTTGTAATCACTAGAACATAGTTTAGTTAATTCTAAACTTGTTCGCAAACAAAAGTTAATCCTTCTAACTTGACTTTTAAAATCAACTAAACACATGTTATATATCTATATGATATGCTAACTTAATGATTTAAAACCTGGAAACACGATGAACACCATAAAATCGGATATACGCCGTCGTAGTGAAATCGGGGGCTGTTTTGGTTTGGATAATTAAAAACTATGATAAACTTTGATTTAAAAGTTGTTCTTCTGGGAAAATGATTTTTTATATGAACTTGAAACTATATCCAAAAATCTTGGTTAAACTCAAAGTGAAAGTATGTTTTTCAAAATGGTCATCAAGATGTCGTTCTTTCGACGGAAATGACTACCTCTTTAGTAATTGACATGTAACTTAAATTTCCGACTATAAACCTATACTTTTTCTGTTTAGATTCTTAAATTAGAGTTCAATATAAAACCATAGCAATTTGATTCACTCAAAACGGATTTAAAATGAAGAAGTTATGATTAAAACAAGATTGGATATTTTTTGATTATTTTAGCTACGGGAAATGTTTAACAAATCTATACAAATCATATCCTAGTTAACTTATATTGCATTGTACTTATATTCTAATGTAATCTTGAGATACCATAGACACGTATACGATGTTTTGACATATCATACCGACCCATGTATATATATTATTTGGTTGCCGGATGTTCAAGGATGAAGGATGGTGTGTGCTCTAGCTTCTAATATATCTATATGTGTATATGTATTATATATATATATATATATATATATATATATATATATATATATATATATATATATATATATATATATATATATATATATATTATATGTATTATATATATATATATATATATATATATATATATATATATATATATATATATATATATATATATATATATTTCAAGATGTAAGAAAGTAACATAATAAAAATTCCAACTCAATCGTGCATATACAGTAAGATGAATATGGTAGCAGCCTTAGGTAACTCCACTTGGAGTTTGTATTCTATCAAATTGCAAGTCACAAAAGAAGAGTGCGTTTGTTTGTGTAATAATTTTCAACAAAAGAAACAAGAAAACGAATATAATCACAGTAATATCCAAGATTTTTAATCAATCGAATCTTTGTAAATGTGATAATTATAATAATATAATAATTATAATAATAATTTAATCAATCATGAATCCAGTTAAATGGTATAAAATTTGGTTATTAATTACTAAATAAAAATTACATCACTGTTCGCGCTCGATTTCGGATAAAATATGAAAAGTGTTCATATTTGACAATTAGCTCCTAAATACATTTTTAATAAGCCTATAAATTATATAACTCATTTTCGAACTCATTTTCGAAATCAGATATATATATTCAATATACTTTATATATATATATATATATATATATATATATATATATATATATATATACACACACATTTAAGTTATAATATCATATATTACTTTAGTAATTCAAATAACTAAAATTTGTAATATTACAAATTACCATTACATATATATATATATATATATATATATATATATATATATATATATATATATATATATATATATATATATATATATATATAATATGTATTTAAATATATACATTTATATTTACAAATAAACGTTCGTGAATCCTCGGGAATGGTCGAAGATCAATTGAATATATGAAATTAGTTCAAAATTTTGAGACTCAACATTACAGTCTTTGCTTATCATGACAAAATATTAAATCGTATCGAGAGTTTGGTTCAAAATTAGTCAAAATTTTCCGGGTCACTACATAATATAATCACGTTAATCAGGCGTCATTATATTATACTAATTCATGCTTCAGTTCCCAACACTACTTCAAAAATATTCATATTTTAAATTCGAATTTTTCAGAATTTAGAAACTAAAACAGTTTTCTATATGATGTAATACTGATAACGCGAAGAGATACATGATTTCAGATAAAAATAGTTATGAAAATATCTTCAGAAATATCGAGGATATTTATAATGTAAGATACGATGATATCTTAGAATATCTAAGATCAGAGGATGATGAAGAATATTGTCCACAAGGGTTTAGAGTAAGGAGCAAAGTATTCGCTAAAGATTTCAGCAGATACTGAATCATTTGGATTCTTTGAAGGCAGATTTAGTCCTTGTGATTTGTCCATAGCCTCCTTCAGGGTTTGCTCAATCTGTTTTTCAGTACCAATTTTTCTTTTGAGCTTTTCCAACCTACCATTCTTTATCATCAAACTTTTGACTGATAATGTTGTCTACAGTCCTTGCTGTTTCATCAGCTTTTTCACAACTTCATAATACTGATTCGTAGGCTGGAGTGCTATTTAGAATTTTAGAATTATAATTCCATGACATAACGTTATATGTATATATATATATAATTGTTATCGTAGAAACGCTGCGATATTTGAGAATAATTATTGATACTTCCTGGTATTTGGTATGGTAATTATCGTTATAAGATGCAGATGAGTAGATGATGGGGTTTCAATGAGTACATATAATGATTTTTTGGAGAGACTTACGCCAAAGAGTAACGAAGTTGCTGATACATTTGCTGATAATGTGGTGGAATATAAAAGGTTCTCTGGTAACGATGGCGAAAAGACAACGTATATCTCAAGGTTATAATAAGGATAGTCCGACTGAAAATTCAAAGTTGACTTGTTGGAGTTGTGACAAAATTTGCTACTTTGAAAAGGGATCGCAAAGTTATTTTTGATAATAAATGCCAAAGGATCTGACACAGATATGTGTTAAACTTTTACTTAGGTTCCAAGTGTTCTCCAGGTGCATATATTCTTCGTATGTATCATGTGATTGGTCCATCCTCTCGATTGTTCCTTAGTTGAGGTGTTTTCAAGAATTTTGAAGGGTTTGAACACAGGTTGTCATCATCAATATCCGTATGATGCAATCGCCGTGAATCTTGAATGATACGAATATAAAAGTGATGTTCTATTATAGTTTGAATTTAGGGTATGATTTTGAAAGACGTAGAAATTTAAGGTTGATGTCTTCTGTAAAATCTTGACTTGGATTCTAATCTGTTAAAATCAGAATATGTAATTGAATTTGAATGAGAATGGTTGTCTTGATTTTTATGAAAAATGTATATCGCTGTGAAAGTAGTGAGTATAGTTAATGATTATTGAATTAGAATTGAAAAAAGTACAGTGTATCATATTATCGTGAAATTTAAATATCTCTCGGGTATTATCTACCCGTTAAAAAAAATTCACAAATAATATTTTTTGTACAAATGAATTTTATTACAGTCTTTATGAAAATATATGTATATATATTTTCTTCAGATGTAATACAGATTTAATGAGTTAATATACTATTAAACTCATTTGGTTCGCGGTCGAAACTAGAATTGAATAATTCCTAAAACTTTAGAAATTACTTAATCTTCGCGGAGTATTTCTTCAAGGTAAATGAAATTATGGATTAATTCTTCATTATTCATTTTTATTGTAGTTTCTTTAGTGAATGATGTTAGTGTTCGTAGAATTCTTGTGAACTTCGCAAGGCACGAATGATGTTTTCCAGAAAGTTTCGAATACATCAAAAATGAAATGGTAACATCAACATGTATTTGAATAATACACTTGGTTTATTATGAAATGAAATCTATTGAGTTGAAGCAGAGTTTAACGATTGTTAAGTTGTTAACGAAGGATGTACATCATAGCATATTAGTGATTAGAATTATCCGAGTAGTATCTACTCCTTTAAATTTTACACGTAATAGCTTAGTACGAAAAGATATATTGTGGTTTAAAAATTCATATATATAAAATATATAAATTCTTCAGAGGGAATGAGTTAATACTTCATAACTCATTGATACAATATACTCGTTGTTTATTCCTGATGATGTCGGTGATTATGAAACTGACTGAGCTTGTGAAGTTTTAGATGCTGCTGGTGCTGGTGATGCTGTTGGTACTGATGGTGCTGGTGCTGCTTGTATAACAAGTCTATTTTATAACGCACGAACCATTCTTGTTAGGGTTTCTATTCTCCCCTCCATCATCTCTATCTATCCACTCATCTTGATTTACGGTTATGATTAGAATAAATAATCTATAAAACTTTAGAGATTACATAGTCACCGTAGAATATTTCTCCGATGAAGTTATGAATCAATGCTTCATCGTTTGTTGTTGTTGGTATTCCTTGGTATCTATAGGGCGTATGATGTTGATGCTCGTGGGACAGATTGTGATGCTGGGGCTTGCGATGCGGATGTTGTTGGTGGTTGTAATGGTACTGTTGGTGTTGATGCGGGTGGTGCAGTTGGTGTTTGTGGGGCTTGTGATGCTTGTAAGTTCTGCATCATATTCTTCGAAGCCACCACTCTAGCGCGAAGCTCGTTGACTTCTTCTAGTACACCCGGATGATTGGTAGTTGGAACGAGCGAATGAATAAGATCTAAAAGTTTAGATAATATATAATCGTGGCGGGATACTCGAAAAATAGGGGTGTAAATGGTGTTTCGGACTGGTTCGCCGGTAAGTGCTTCAGGTTCTTCACCAAGAGGGAAATTTGGTGGGTGGAAAGGATCGCCTCCTTCTTGTCTCCAATGATTGCGTCGGTTACGAACCCATCCCCAATCCATCCAGAATAGATGATGGCTAATTGGTTGATCCATTCCGGTTACACTACTTTTGGAGCTCGGGTGAATATCCATGCCGGAATAGCTGTCGGAATCTGATGGACTCGAACTAGTTAAGGGCTCCATCTCGTATGATCAGGGAATTAAAATTCTTGATATGTAATAGATTATAGGATTTAGTTTGGTATTCTTCAATACATAATCTACATATGTATATATAATACCAAGATCCCATAAGTTACGGAGAAATTTTTGAAATCGTTAGGCAGAGTTAACTGTAATAGATACACTAAGATATGAAATTTGTCTATACACTATCTATGCAATAAATGTAGTAAGACACGCTAAGACTAAGAATGATAAGCAGGTAATTTCCGACAAGAAATGATAAGCAAAACTTTTGACATGCAGACACGGTCGAAGTCCAGACTCATTAATGCATCTTAATATCTATCGGTTAGACACACTAATGCAAGACCTGGTTCGCTAAGACCACCGCTCTGATACCAACTGAAAGGACCAGTTCATATCGATTATAAATGATTCACAATAGTTGATTACATTGCGAGGTTCTGACCTCTATATGATGCATTTTACAAACATTGCATTCATTTTTAAAAGACAATCTTTCATTACAATGATGATTAACAAATATACATACCATCTCTCAATATAACCAAACTATAAATGACTTAATCTGCCTTTTACTTTATAATAATCCTTTTTGAACTCAACGACTCGAATGCAACGTCTATAGAAGTATGCCATGAATGACTTCAAGTAATATCTTTAAATGAGCAAATACACAGCGGAAGATTTCTTTAATACATGAGAATAAACATGCTTAAAAGTGTCAACGAAAAGGTTTGTGAGTTCATTAGTTTATCATAATCGATCATTTTCATAATTTTAATAGACCACAAGATTTCATTTTCATAATAAAGTGCAGGTCTGCTCACTGCTGTAAAATTCATTCATATGATGAACACCTGGTGGGAATTTTACCAATATACCAATCACAATCAGTATACAAGTCGGAAAATGAAAAACAATCATACCGGCGGTAGCTAATGCAATCAAAATGCAAAACCATCATACCGGTGGTAGCTAATGCAATCAAAATACAAAACAATCATACTGGCGAATGCAATCGGTAGCTAATGCAATCAAAATACAAAACAATCATACCGGATAACGCAATCAGTAGCTAATGCAATCTTTACAGAAATCGAACCACGGAATCCAAATAATTCAATCATAGAATGTAGTTCGAGTACTTGTGTCTATTTTGTCAAACATTTATAAAACAGTGCATGTATTCTCAGTCCAAAAATATAATAAAAGGGAGTAATGAAACTCACAATACGATATTTCGTAGTAATCATGCATATGACGGCACTGAACAAGTGCAGGGTTGGCCTCGGATTCACGAACCTATATTAAGTATATATATTTATATGTTGGTCAATATCTGTCTAACAATTTAGGTCAAGTCATAGTGTATCACAATCCTAATGCTTGAGATCGACATTCAAAAGTCAACAAAAGTCAACTTGACCCAAAATGACTTCCAAAATCTATACATGTTTATAATATAACTTAAATATAGTCATTTTATATATTTAAATATATTTATTAGATTTTATTAGTGTTAATAATACAAGTCATTTATTCATAAATAAAAATTTATATTAAAATTTATATATGATAAAAATATTCTTCTATATATCTCAAGTAATAAAATTTATAAAGTTCAATTAATATCATAAAAATATAGTGGTATGTCTTATTAATGTAATTATATTACGTGTGGTGAAAATATCTTTGTATCACATATTTATTTGATAAAATAATATTGATAATAATCATAATGAGTAAGAGTTGTATTATTTTGTAATAATAATAATAATTATTATTATTCTACTAATAATAATAATAACAATATTTATATTTACTAATGATGATATTAATTATGATAAAATTGATAATTCTAATCATGATAACTTTAATAATAACGATACTTTTTAATATTAACTGTAATAATAATGATATGTTATAATAACAATGATATTTCTATTAAAAATGTTAATTTTAATAAAAATGATAGTTTTAATATTAATGATACTTTTAATAATAATAAAATGATAGTTTTGATAAAAATATTAATTTTTAGTTAAAGATAGTTTTAGTAATAACATCAAATGATACCAATTATAATAACCATTTTAATAATAATACTAAAATTAATGATAATTCAGTTGACCATAACTTTTAATCCGTTCATCGAAACCATGCGATTTCTAAATGAAAAGTTATTAATTTTTTGCCAGCTTTCCAACGACATGCATATCATATACCTTATCTCAGTAGCATATGTATCAATTCGTGATTTAACATAAACTATTTAACGATGAAATTAAACATACAAGCATACATAATCATATATACTCGAGCACTAGTAAGGGATACACTATTAATATGTAAAAGATAAGATATGAATGCTCACGTATCAATATTGTGATTCAATATTGCAGGAAAAGTATGTGGACACAACGGAAATGATAAACACTAGATTAACCCACGATTCACGAACCATACCCACGAATATTACCCATAACCTCCATAGCTATAACCCATAATTTTTTTAGCTTTAACTTGCTCGAAAATCTAATTTTTGAGAAACACTCGCGTAAAACTTCGTCGTAGTATTTTATGTATATATACTAATAATAATACTACTAATAATAATTTTCTTAATAATAATAATAATACTAATAAGATTAAATTTATAATAATAATAATAATAATAATAATAATAATAATAATAATAATAATAATAATAATAATAATAATAATAATAATAATAACATAGATGATACGGAGTGAAAATGGAATGAATGAGTTTCAGGAACAACGAATTCGATTTAAAGGGAGTTCAGCCACCAACCCCTCATGCGATCGCATGCGATTATGTGGAGAGACTCATGCGATCGTATGAGTCTTATTTACAGCTCCTAAATGGCACAAAAGTTCTACCGACACATTATATATATTATTTAATATATAATGTATTTAATCTTTAGAATTAATTAAATATTATATTATATTTTCGTGCATAGTTGACTTGTAATATTAGCACCGATGAATTGTACGTTGACGCTTGACTTACGTACCGGTTCCGGGTTTTCGAACGTCCTTTGGTACGCTTAGAAAACTTGTATTTTACGTTTCGCGACGTGTATCTTTATCAATAATTAGACTTATTTCACCAATAATTATACTAATTGAAATGTAACTTATTCATTTGAGTGTTTTGGTCATTTGCTTCTTTAAATCATCGGCTCGTTATTTATTAAAATATATTAAATAATATTACTTTTAATTTTTACAAGAAAAATATCAAAACATTTTATATTTAAGTTAATATCTCCTAACATTATATTTTATTACGTTGTGCAATATATATTATAGTTAAGAAATTTGTATAATATATATATATATATATATATATATATATATATATATATATATATATATATATATATATATATATATATATATATATATATATATATATATATATATATATTATACAAATTTTGAAATCTTATTATATCAAAAAACGTGTTCGTACAAAATCGAATAACTATAGTTCTCTAAAACTAATTATATTCACAATCATTCTTAAAAAGGTTTCATCTATGTCATAAAACGTTTTCAATATTATGAAAACTAAATAATTAACTTAAAAAGAGACACGAGGCAATTATTATAAAGCATGCATTGAAAATTAAGCAGTAATATCCACTAACTTATGTCCAGTTATCGTTAATTGACACTTTTGTTCTTACTTTTAGATCACTTTACCATTTATTTCGAATATTGTTAAAAAGAACAGATTTCTGAAATCACAGTGGGCCTCACAACAGAGACCCATAATCATGTCACAATGTATCTGATAATTCAATCATTGGACTATTCTTATAACTCCGTAGCTAAATATCTTAAACATATATAAATACGTTTAATATAAAGTATTATACATTTAGTTAACATTTTCTAGTTAATATATCTATATATTATATATACATATCAATATACACATAATTGTTCGTGAATCGTCGAGCACAGTCAAAGGGTAATTGATTACATGAATATAGTTCCATAATTTTTGAGACTCAACATTACAGACTTTGCTTATCGTGTCGAAATCATATAAAGATTAAGTTTAAATTTGGTCGGAAATTTTCGAGTTGTCACAATATACATATATAAAAATGTGTACTTTTCATGCTTGTTAATAGCAAATCACAAATTCTTTGTTCAATCACATTTTATACTTTGCAAGCTTCAACAAATACACTTAACCATTGTAATAATTTTAACAGCCTTATAATTTATATAAAAGGTCCTGAATATTTATTTAATTTGTTCTGTGTTTTATATGTATCTTGTATCATCTTTACAAACGATTTGAATAGAACTCAACCATTGTTTAATAACCCGATCAAAAATTTATTCACATAATCACGAACAACCTTGAATTGGATTTAACCTAGAAACATAAAATTGGATTTAACTGAATTAATCTTCAATCGATTTGAAGTCGTGGAGATGAAACCATTGCACCGTAGGAGATGAAACACAATATCAAATACCAAACATTGCGCCGTAATAGATTAAACCATCGATTAACACCACTGTAGTGGTTAAAACCACCACAAATCTCTGATTTTTCAGTCCTCGTAAGGATGGATAAAAATTATACCGTTATGCTGAGAAAATCCTGACAGATTAATTAGTGATACCAGCGTCCTCTATTACGGCGGAATGAGGCCATAATCGCCGGTAAAAAGTATGGGTTTTTTTTCGTTTTGAAGAGAGAGTCAGGGTAGTTTTTTTAGTTTTGAAGAGGATAGGGGTTTATCAGGATGGGGAACGTGTTTTTTTTTTTTGTAATTAATAGAATTAATGATAATTAAAAGAGGGATTTACACGTGGACAGTAATTAGCAGGGTGATTATCAGGCTGCCACGTCAGCAGTAACCTTCACGCTTTGTAAATGGTAGAGAAACTTCCGTATTTTCTTTCATCCACAACTGTTGTCTTATTCTCTTCCCGAAATACACTCACCCACCATTAAATTAACTTTCATCTTTAAATTGATTCTTTCCTTTTTGTCTGTGATTTCTTTTCTAATAAATTCCATATTTTTAAAAGTTTATTCGTGGTCTTCATTTCTATATACACCGACCACTTCCTCTCCAAACATAATGATTTTTAACACCTGTTTCGAAAATGAATATAGTTGTCTTAAGTTGGTGAAATTATTTGGATGTTTCGCTGCAACCTGATTTGTTATTCAAAAAGGATTTCAATCCATGTTGTTAAAAATTTTCTTCTGGGTTTTCTTCGCCAGACCAAACACTCAGATGATTGTATTCACGTACTGAGCACATGAATATGTTTTTTTACCCAATCAAGACCAAAAGATGTATTTGTACCATCATGTTAGGAAGAAGAGGAGCAATTGTTGTATTAACAGTGGTATAATGAATAAATGTTGTTCTATCAAATGACAGTCCTTGTAACTCAAAGCATTGAGCATAGGTTTTTATAATTTAAAGCAGAAACTGTATTGATCTATCAATTTAAAACTACAAATCATAAGGTAATAAATGAATATCTTTATTGCAAAAATTAAACTAAAATAAACACAAGGTACGCGCTATTCATCCATATTTGTGAAGAAGATTATATAAGCTAACAAAGTAATAAAGTTGTTGTTTCTGAGCGGTTGTAATCTTGAAAAAAAAAAATAAGAGATTAGAAAGAAAGGAAATTAAGCATGTTAAGTAATTTAGAGAGAAGTTAATTTGATGGCGGGTGGGTATTTAGGGGAAATGAGGAACGAAACAGGCGTACAAAATAAAAAAGATGCAAGTTTGTAAATTTTGTATGGGATACTCTTTGTATGGTAGTGGGTGACGTGGAATGTCAGGTTACAATTCCATGTCAGTTTGTAAATTTTGTTTTGTAAAGATTATGTAAGTGTAGAATTTCTCGATTGCAAAATGGTGGTTGCAATTGAGGTATAATTTGACACTTTGGAATTTTTTTTATTTTTTTTGTTGACATGTAATTCCATGTCATTTTTTTATATAATTTTTTAATTCCATATAATTTTTTTATTCTATCTTCATATTCTTCAATTACAAGCTCAAAATAAAACCATTATTAAAACCACAAATCAATTAATATCAGCAACAAATTCGCAACAAATTCCGGCCAAAAAATTGAACGTCATTTTTCTCGTCATTACAGCAACAATATGAACGACAACAAATTAGATATGAAAAGCTTTAATATGAACAACAAATAATCAACATGAACAAGAATAATATGAAAATCAACAATTCTTGTTCCTTCTCAAACTCACTAAATGATGAACAACAACGATATGAGCAACCACAATATGAATAAACAACCATCGTTATCAACAACCCGGAAGAAATCAACCGTCAATCTGATTAACAATCCGGAAGTAGCCAACCGTCAACCGTTATCAACAAGGAAGTAAGAACTAGATCTGATATGGAGGAGTTTAGATGAACAGCTAAAATCGAAATCTAAAAACTAGATTCGAAATTAATACACTTCATATGAACAACTACAATCGAAATCGAAATCAAAATCGAAATGGACGAGATATGATTCCGGTGTTGATATCTGATTCCGGTGACAATCATCTGATTTCGATGTTGTTCATCTGATTCCATGAAACTACACTCCTACTAAGATTTTGTTCAGGACCATTTTAAGCGACTTGAATCGGGAACGAATTCAAATAAGAGTTAATCTCCAGTGTTCTTAATTGAAGATAATTTCATATAAGAGTTAAAATATTTGGATCTGGAACATTCTGAATGATTTAAACGAAGGAGTATAAGTAAAAATTAAATAAAATAAAAATTAATGATGTGGCAATAGACATAGACACATGGAATATACACATCACCAAAAAGAAAAATTAAAATTGCCAAATGTCAAAAATTACCCCAATTGCAACCATTTTGCAATCACACACCCTTCTAAGCATTAAATTGAAATTACACTCCTTTATGGGCAAAGAAAAAATTGATATACCCTTTATCGGAAAAAGTGGTTTTTATGTTACCTTTCTGGGTAATTTTTCATACTTTCAATTTCTCTATTATATACAGTATTTGTTTAGGATTTGTTAATTATGCTAGGTTTTTTGAATATGTTTGTATTTTTTTTATGGTTTTTTCTTCTTGCTTTTCATTTGTGTGTTGCTGATATTTATGTGCATACCTTGGCTTTACTGTTTTGATTCAACTATTGTAATTGGTCGTTAGTATTATAATGCCTACTAAAAAGAGATCAAGCAAGTTTGTAGAAGCCTTCACCATCTGTTCCTGATGTAGCAAATGATGAGGCTTGCTCAAGTTCTTCAAACACAATGCTAAAAAATCATCAGTTAATAATCATTATAGTGTTGTTGTGTTATGTGGACGAAGTAATCGAAAGCGACATTTTGGGTCTTCTGTTTCGAGTGTGTCTGTTGTTTATATATGGCGATATCGGTTCACCAATGATTGGGCCTTCTAATGTTATAGGTATGTTTATATTGCTGTGTGATGTTACAATTGTGGTATTGAAATCGATTGCCCTATTTTTTTAATAATTATGTTTGTGCATATCTGATCTGCAGGTCATGTTTCACCTTTTTTTAGTTTTCGATATTCATTTCTTCTTCATTGAATTTTCGATATGTATTATTTTAGTGATGAACATTAGATTTTATTAATAACGTTTGTATAGTGTCTGTTGTATGTTGGTAGCCAAAACACCAGATAATCCAAGTCCAATTGGATACAACTGCATTCTTCTCGACACACCTGTTAGTAATACTACATATAGACTAGCTTATACTAAATAAACTTGACATCTTATATGTTTGAAGCTACAGCTGTTTGAAAGTTACTTTGAAAGTTATATGTTTTCCTTAAGAATTATATATTTGCTATAACTATTTGAAAGTTATGCTTTGAAAGTTATAATATGAAAGTTACTTTCAAAGCTACAACTCTTTCAAAGTTATACCTTTGCTTTCTAAAAAATTTGTATAATGGAGTGGTTATGGTTTATTAATAAATTCATTAACAAACTACAGGCGAACGCCATTGAATCCAATATGAATTACGGGGACAAAGATCATTTTGAACGAATCTTACAACCAAACTCAGAATACAGAATCTTACTTTCGGGTTGCAAACGGTATTCAAAAGCATACCAACAAAACTACTACGAATTCAAATCTTCCAACCAACAGAAATCATAAACGATGACAGGTAACACCATCATTGTCTAGATATTGTGTATCAGAAAAATAACTAGAGAATATCTGCTATGTTTGTATATATAATAATTAAGAATATATAAAATTTTAGGCCAGCTTGACAAGCTGTTATTTTCCTTTTTAATCTAAAATTCCTTTGTGTATTTCTCCTTTTAATGTTGACGAATTTATTTTCCTTTATGTAGCTTTCGCTTTGTCCCCAAATTTTGTCCAGATTCCTCATGTATTTGTATCCACTCTTCATTGATGTTGCTTTTTTATGCTTTCCATGACATAGTTGATTTTTGAATGTTGTTAAATTTATGATATTTTCATTTTGATGCTTTATTCCTTACTGATCATAGTTTTGTCATGGTCTATGCATTTGTGGTTTTTGTTTTTGGGTATTTTTTTGTCCAGGTTAGCATTCAGTTATTATTTTGTTTGAAAAAATACCAATAATAAAAGGTGAAGAAATTTTGGTTAGATTGTTGTTCATTTGGAGTTGGTATTAGTATTGGTGGTCTGTTGTACCATTTGCTACACATATATACAGATGACAATGAGAAATGCAGTGAGAAATCATGGCCATCTCAGATTCCTTCATTTAATAGTACAAAAGTTCTCCGAGTGCTAATATTTTTGAGATGGCTAAGATTTTCACCTACAGTGCCTACCCTCAGATCACACTTCCATGTATACAAATGGTAAGATATGATTAATTGTTCTCTAACTTATTTCAAGTTGTTGGATATAGTCTTTTACTATTAGTAATTTATATACATATAAATTGTGGGGTAAATGGTGTCAAAATTTGATTGGCTAATCCCATTCGTTAACAGTAACTCCTGACCCGACCCATTTCCTTTTAACCCTAATATCTTCATTTAGGGTTTACACACCCACGCATCAAATTGTGGTAAATGGTGTCAAAATTTGATCGGCTAATCCCATTCGTTAACAGTAACTCCTGACCCGACCCATTTCCTTTTAACCCTAATATCTTCATTTAGGGTTTATACACCCACGCATCTGGATCTTTCCATCACTCTCTTCATCCTTCATCGACCTTCACCTACATCCTGGCGATTTTCTACCTCGCTGCGTTCGCCATTTTTTCTCACTTCAGGTAAACCTCAATTGATACTTTTGATCAACTTTAAACACTAGATGATGTTATAAGCTCTTGATTACATACAAATTCACACTTCTATACGAACTTTGTAATTAATTAGTCTGATTGATGTGTATTTTGGTATCAGCATGAAGGTGATTTTTCATTTAAAGAGGCGTGATATCATTTATCAGATGAATATCCGATTAAATACGAAGGAGCACGACCTCCGCCACCAACAAGGTAATTTTTATTTTTATTTTTATTTTTATTTGCTTTTTTGGTTGTTATTTTGGATTGTGCCTTGAAAATCGATGTTGATATATGTGTTCAGATTGTTATAATAATTCTGTTACAAGTTTAATGTGTACGATTGAATTGCTAAACCGTTGCTTTAACATTTGTCTTTTTTTTTCCTGTAGTTATCAGCTATTTCTGATGCAGTCAGATGAATTTATGGCTTAAATAAGAAACTTGATCAGGAAAGATCGTGTGTTAGTGACACTATATTCTCATCTATTTTCTATCCTTTATACTGGTAATTGTGTTTTATCTAACTTTTTTCCCTTGGATATGTTCTTGCTGATCAGACAACAAAATTACTATGAACAGAATGTTACAGTAAGGATTGTGTATAAAAGTTTTTGGCCGACATTAGAGTTTACGAGATCCACCCGGTTAATTTGTGGATCATTAATATTTTTAAGCCCTTAGCCCTCAAGAAATGCCACGCGGACTTTCAATTAATGTATGGCCAACGTCTTTGTTAAGTCCAATTGTTGTATTAGTGTCATTAATCGTCTCCGACCAGGTTTTTTAAGCGATTATTTTTTTTCTCTATTCGGTATGGTTTCAGGCGGTATTAAAATTACTACGGCTTCTTCGCCAATCGTCTCCGACGTAAGCACCATCGGTTTTGTATTTCCCTGTTTTAGAATTGCAGTTAGGTGAATTTTCTACTTGCTGTGTTTCATAATTCCATGGCTTTTTTTAAAAAAAAATTACTGATTCCATTTGGTTATTTTCCTAACTTCTTAGTTGTGGTTTTCTTTGATTAGGTTGCTCTCCGTATCCACAACGATTCAAAACGACGATGTGGGAAGCTCCTCCTTAGGTGCATTTGACTTCGTCACTCAAGAGATGATCCAATATATCGGAAGACAACTTCTCACTCGAGTGCTTTCGGTAAATGCTTCCGTTCAAGATCCGCCTATCGGAAGACAATATCCGCCTATCTTTTTGTTTTGTTATTGAGTTTTTAAGATCATTAATCGTCTCTTTTTTGCAGGTGTCCTACCCTCCACGATTAGTTCCCGTAAAGCAGCATGCTACTGAAGGTAGTTACGTTGACTTTTCTTTGTTCATTTGTTACTTATCATTAACAAGGATAAGTAATATTAGATGAGAGTTTACTACAAATGTCTTACATACAAGGATTCATTTATTAGATGATAGAATTCGTTTGAATAATGACTACATTTTATTAGATGATAGAATTTTATAATTTGCATAAGTGTCAACTAACTATATATGTATATGTAGTTTGTTTAAATAATAATTTTACATATTTATAACTTGCATATATGTCAGCAGCTGTTATGATACGCATACAATAGATTTTTAGTGTTGTGAAAATGAAGTTGCAAAAGGGTGACTGAATCATTTTTAAGCATTTTTTGGTACATTTGTATTTAATTTTACGTTCTTGGTACTTTATTTCATAGGCATCACCAACTACTATAATGATCTCGGCGACTGAAATTGTGTCTGCAGATACTGTGGTGCCTTCTTCTGGTATGAAGAGAGCCTAAGATATCCGTCTGCAAACCTTTCTTTTAATCGTTACTGCCAAGGTCGTCGTGTCGATCTGCCGAGAAAGGTGGTAGTTGCAACCATTGGGTATGGTTTTCTTATTTTCTTCGTATTCCTTTTTTTTCAAGTTTCCGAGTCATTGTTCGATGTTTATTTGTTAATGTGGTTGTCTTAGGTGAATTTGCTGGTGTTAAGAATTTTAGTTTCTAAAGGTTTATAATTACTTTTGTACACATGTATGTATTAAAAGTACTGAAGAACGTTTTAATCAATCATATGCTTCATTAGTTACCTGATAAAAATATATAAACTAATGTGATCGCAGATTCGCAAAGTTGCCCAGTAATACTCTTACAATGATACTGACGAAATTTTCTGAAAGTCTAATTCAACTGACTCAACAGCTATCTGCAGAAAATGGTATATTCTTGGTTAGATTATTTGTTCATATTACTATGCCTTATGTTTTTTAATGATGTGTTAGTAATGTTATTTTTTTCAAGTTGCAGTTGGTTATTTTGACACTATAGATCAACTGCTGTTCGTCCAAAGTGGTATACTCCTATTTGCTTTCTTTCGAGCATTATAATGGGTTATTTTTTCGTTAATACTCCTACGTTTTTTATATATTTTTGCAGCTGCTGATGGTATGTTTTGATTTGCATATTAGGTGTTTTGCTGGATAAGTATCAACTCTAACTCAATATCTCCATATTTTACTGTACAAATAATTTTTTGCCAACAATGTTATCGACAATCAGTTTTTACAACTCCCTAATGATATTGGTAATCGTTAGTCGGTGGGCACAACTTTTGGCTCGCGTTCTTAGACAGATTGTTAGTTTCCTTCCGTGCTCAGGTAAGGCTGCTTTATATTCACATGGTCGTTATTGTTTTTTTAGTAATTTATAAATTATTTTTTTTAATTTGTCTTCCGATCTATTTTGAACTTTTCATGTTGTGTATGTATTCCTTGTAGTATTGGAATTTTGTTTTATATATTTTTTAGCTGTTTCTTTAAATTGGTTGTCTTATGCCATGTTTCAAGAAAACTTATTAGCTTATATGGGAATTTTATTGTAGGATGTTTCAAGTATATTGGAAGTTTAAGGTGAATCGATGACATGATTGAAGCCATTCCTAGCCAACATAGCTTTTGAAAGAGTGCCTTTACAAACCGTGTGGTATGATAGTATGTAACAACTGGAGTTGATGATAACGATGATAACTTTGTTGTATAGTTTTGGTGGCATGTTGTCACCTACAGTTTAATGACACCATAATATAATTTGTAATATAGAAAGCTAATATGTTATCTAAGAAATGTAAACGAGTTTACCGCCGCAACGCACGGTGGACCAAATGCTAGTTGTATTAAATTACCGATGGTATATGCTTTTGTTATTGCAGTATATAATATAATCCCTCAGTTTCTCCAATTGTTGATAAATCGGTAAATCGGCCATCTGATGTTCAACAAAATTTATTAATGTTTGGTTATATATTATGTAATGTAGTTTCTAATTTCTCACATTAATTTCTTTACAAGTATGCAAGTTTCTTTACTATATGGCTGCCAATTTCCACATTTTATGCGTATGTAATATGCCTTCATGTCTGATGCTTATTTTGTTATTATTAATTTAGTGTTTAAATGCGTGTTGTTATTTCTAAAATAGTTAATCATCTATGGCTCTATGCAATGGTCATCTGGTTTTTGTTGAATAATAATGAATTTGCTTTGAGTTGTCTTTTAAATTCTTATTATTCGTGTTGCTTATAGCGTAGTTATATCACCATACTTATATTCGGTAAACATCTCTATAACTGATATATACCACCATACATGCTTAGCAGACACCAAAAACATATACTCCATTTGCAAAATCTTTATCACCATAACGACAAATTGTTTAGCGAAATGTTATTGATTATGTTTACTGTTTGGGGAAACAAAATATGTACAGAATCTGTATATTTAGTTACAAACTCATGACATAGACTACATCGGCTGCGTTCAAAACATCTACGGCGTTGAACAAAGTGATACTCCAAAACCTACGTAACAAACAAAAACCAGCATACAAAAAGCAGCCGCAGCAGCGCACGGCCCGTTCTGAATCTAGTTTCACAAATTAACGTACAACTTTTCTAACTTTTATTATTATCCAAAATTTATTGACATCCTTCCAAAATCAATTTAATATTTTTTAACAAATAATAAGTGTACCAATTTCTAAGAAAAATTTACGATAGATGTTTAGTTGGCGTGTAAATTTTATGTGGCTTGACGGTATCGAGGTCACCTTTGTAACTTTGAGGTTGAGGGTTCGAGTCCTGCTTACGACATTTCGTAGTGTACATATTCATGTTAGTATTAGGTGGTGGGTATGTGAATTTGCCTTCAATCTTTTTTTTTATGTGGATCTGTCGTTTCTGTACATAAAAGTATTCACACAACTTTTTGAGTGCGTAAAGAAAACCTCCTAAGTGACAATCACATTGGGTCCCTACTAACGAGTACAACCCTGAGTGATGAGCCCCCGAGCGACGAGACCCGTAACCGAGTGAATTGTACATTACTAAAAATGATATCTCACGTGATTTCGCTCAACAAATCTAGCTTGGATAAAGTTTTTTCTAAGACTATTCGTTACAAGCGCGTTGAAATCATTCATTGAAGGCAACAGACAACTTGTGTTGTGGAGCGTTGAAATCGAGCGTTTAAGGAGGCGTGGAGCGTAATAACACAAAACCCCATACACATCTTGATTCTGATCGGTTCTTGCTTTTTTATGAGTACAACATTAGCCATAACCTTTCACAAACCTCACACATAATGTTTACCTTAACAATCATATTTCTCATAATATTGACATGTCATAGTAAAATCCTACAAGATTTCCCACAATCTCTCACACTATAACTAATGATCTAAGAAATAAAATTTATTAACAATAATCTCTATAAAATAAAAGTTAACATAATGGTATTATATATATGGAAGGATTAATGGTTAAATATGTTAAACTACATAGGAAATAATAGTCAATAGGATTGGATACAATAAAAGCTATGATGGATGATGTACCTAACGCTATTAGGTAATCCGTATATCACAAGAATTACGATTATTCTTTATTTTTGTTTGAGCAAAGGAAATACCATATGAATTAATTACATCGTAAATTTATTTTAACTATAATATGTTAGAAGTCGGGGTTGTAAAACCTTCGTGACTGAAACGGTAATGACTCCGGATTGATCTTTGAATCGTGTGAACACTTTCCTAATCGAATATTTCGACCCTATTAGCCACGGGTTACACGAAGTTTCGATTGGGATAAGACAAAGACAAGATTGTCGTCTTGGCTAAAAGATAACAATCACACAATTGTAGAGATGTATCTTCTAATTGTTTGAAATTAAAAGTGTGTAAAAGGATCAAAATTCTGGAACCTTTTTCAAATACACAAAGAGTGTATTTATAATGGATCAAAAGGTTTCTTGAAAAGTCACAACCTTTTGATTCACACCCATTAGTGACTTGGAAGTTTACATTCATGTATTTAGACTTAAAATGGTCTAAAAACATGTAAAAACGCAGTTTAAATGCCCTGTAACTACCCCAAAACGTTTGGGGTTCAAATGTGCCTTTTGGGTTGAAAAAGCACCTTTTCAGCGTGCCCTTTGTTAAGCCGCGCAGCGGGCCCTAGAGCCGCGCCGCGGGCTAACAAAGAAAAATTCTTGAAAATTGCCAAAAGTCTCGACCTGAGTTTTGTGCTTTAAGCCGCGCCGCGGGTGGCTGAGCCGCACCGCGGGCTAAGCCTATCCACGAGTTCAAGTCTCGTTTCGCATTCCACGAGTTCCAAATATCATTTCCAAGTCCAAAGAAAATCTCAAACCACCTCACGTTTTACGAACGTGTACTCCACACTCTCCGAATTCGTGTAACGTATCAATGGTTCGAAAACACTTTCAATGAGTAATCCAATCAACTAAAATGACGTTGGATCATGCTAAAATCACCAACAATTCCCCCCATTTTAGTATGATCCTTGATTACTAAAATACCAACAACTAGAAACTAATGCATAAGTGTAAATGTCACATGGATTGAATTTACACATAGTATATTACACGTTCAAGAATTCGAAAATCAGGGTGCTCTAATAGTTTGAACCCATCAATTCATTTGAAAACATGTCGATAATATACACATTAGTTCCATACTCTCTAACAATTAACCCCGACACTATTATAAGCCATGTGTCCCAACCCTCTCATGAACATATCAAAAGCTAAGTCCCAAGCTTTCTTGAGGCGGCTTAACCTCATGTTCACGTAGGTAGTTTCTTATAATATTGCTCCCGCGATGCATTTTTTCAAGACAACTATTAAGAAGTATTTAACTTCAACCTCCTTTATCTCACGGGTCCGAACACATACTTTGGGATCATATATTTAATGTGTTCCAATCTTCAGATAGTAGGCTTTCCTCATTGAATTCAGCTTCTAGCATTGTACTAGAAGGGAATTGGGTATCCCACTATGGAAGATTTAGATGGACTTCAATCCCACAACATTAGCCAACTTTTGCGCGCTTCCGGCTAATGCTTTAGTCAAGTGATTTAGTCAAACTTAGTTGTGACCCAACAAAATTCACATACATCACTTCATTTCGTGATAAACATCACGAAACATCATTTGTCTAAGGCATAAGTGTCTAGACTTTCACTTGTTTCAAATACATGCCTTAGTCAAAGACATCCCATCACTAGGGATCACCATGAACTTTCATCTTATTCATTATGACTTCAATCAATTTCCATTCTTTTGCAATCCTTTATACCAAGGATTTAACAAGTTCTTACTATACGATAAGAAACTTATGAGTACTCAAATCAATTGATTGATTAGTTCTTGCATATGTCCACTTTCCCCAAGTCATCAATGTAAACATATAATTTATACACCCTTGATAATGTATTCCCATTATCCTTGTGTACACAATTATTACCATTACATTACAAGTGAGATTATAATTACAAACATACCTTAGTCAATCCACTTATAAGACTAAGAAGCAATGACAACAAGTTTATAATATCCATAATCTCAACATCAACCTTTTGTTCCAAGATACCTCATCTATACCAAGTGTAAAACCAACAACTTGTAGATGTATCATCTTATTGATCAATAGCAAACTCAATATAATTTAATATGCCTTAGGATCACCATTGTGAACTAAACCATAATCCATGGTTGGGTTTTACAAGTACTAAAGTACTTAATCTTCATCACAATGAATTCCTCTAGACCATGCTTAATCTTACTAACATCATGCTATATTGGTCACTTGATGTACACACATACATCATACCACCAATTTTCATGGCATACCGATGCTCGAAACAATTAAGCAATATCTAAACATTGTTCCATATTAAACCATATTTGTTTCACTAACTAGTATCATTTGATAAACCATCAAATAATTTAAGGACATAAATCACCAATGAATAAAGTCTCTCATGGCCATTTGAATTCGTAACAAAATCAGTCACCACACAATAATACAATATTGTCTTGTGACTTTTCCAACGGATTATTACCACCCATTAAATATCTTAACAATTATTATTACCAACAATTTATTGTTTTACCAACAAACACGACAATTAACAATTCATAGGGGGTGTCCATGATTTTCATGTCAATATCCAAAGAATACCAAAAACATATTGAATACATTCTTTTATTGACAACACGGCTATCTTTTATAATCCAATGGACCAAGACATTTTATGTAAATAAATGTGTACGACATTTATTTGAAATACATGGTAACCTTTTCTCCATTTTAAAGTGGAGAGTTAAAACCACAAATCCCAACGACATTCACATGTCATTTACAACACAAATGTCTTATGTGCCAACAGTTACTACCCTTGAATCACAACTTTTGACTTTTAAACCATGAAAACAAATAAAAGTCAACTTCCTCTATAACCAATAACTGTCTTTTCCAATCGTCAACATGACGATTTCCAAAACAGTCATAAGCAAAATGTTTGCTTTCAATAGAATAGAGAAGTCACGATTGTTAATTTATTATGTTTGTATAAAATATGTCAAAATATAGAATCACAAAACATGGCTTTTCACATGCATCACCATCAATAATTAATTATTGATGTACAAATGTAAATGGCGAGAGTTATTTGAAAACTTCATCCATTTTGTAGATCAAAGCGTTTCAAGGAGAGAATTACATTTAATGTTTTCATTGCAACCATTAATTCTCATAAAATCATAATTTATGATCTTATATCATATCACTGATCACCATTCATTCTTGCCATCAGGCCAATGAATGCATAAATAATGATCATGAAACACCATATGATCCATTAATATGCATGAAAATATTGAAAAGAAATAATTGTTTCAATATATAAAATATCAACTCTTTCCAATTGAAACATTCTGAATGTATAAAAGAACCACAATTTCTTATAAATCTCAAGCATGTGAATAAAATCACCGAATTTTAATTTGTGCAAAATAAAAGCCATGTATGCATCGAGTATCATTATAGAAACGAACAGAAAATGTGTACCATACACCATTGATGTTGTGATCCCACAGTTCCATAAATTCTGCCAAAATTTCCTTCCATCAACACAGTTCAATTCCTTCACACTTCACATCAAATTGGAAGTCATTTCTCCCACCATTTCTCCGGGCATAGAAGTCACAATATTCGATTAGATTGTTAGAAGTCGGGGTTGTAAAACCTTCGTGATTGAAACGGTAATGACTCCGGATTGATCTTTGAATCGTGTGAACACTTTCCTAATCGAATATTTCGACCCTATTAGCCACGGGTTACACGAAGTTTCGATTGGGATAAGACAAAGACAAGATTGTCGTCTTGGCTAAAAGATAACAATCACACAATTGTAGAGATGTATCTTCTAATTGTTTGAAATTGAAAGTGTGTAAAAGGATCAAAATTCTGGAACCTTTTTCAAATACACAAAGAGTGTATTTATAATGGGTCAAAAGGTTTCTTGAAAAGTCACAACCTTTTGATTCACACCCATTAATGACTTGGAAGTTTACATTCATGTATTTAGACTTAAAATGGTCTAAAAACATGTAAAAACGCAGTTTAAATGCCCTGTAACTACCCCAAAACGTTTGGGGTTCAAATGTGCCTTTTGGGTTGAAAAAGCACCTTTTCAGCGTGCCCTTTGTTAAGCCGCGCCGCGGGCCCTAGAGCCGCGCCGCGGGCTAACAAAGAAAAATTCTTGAAAATTGCCAAAAGTCTCGACCTGAGTTTTGTGCTTTAAGCCGCGCCGCGGGTGGCTGAGCCGCGCCGCGGGCTAAGCCTATCCACGAGTTCAAGTCTCGTTTCGCATTCCACGAGTTCCAAATATCATTTCCAAGTCCAAAGAAAACCTCAAACCACCTCACGTTTTACGAACGTGTACTCCACACTCTCCGAATTCGTGTAACGTATCAATGGTTCGAAAACACTTTCAACATAGTAATCCAATCAACTAAAATGACGTTGGATCATGCTAAAATCACCAATATAATATAAATGGGGAAGTTGAAAACTAATACAACATGTTTTATTATGAGGCAAGTCAAACTCCCACAACAACTCTACTAATGATTTTCTTTTTCTATTTATGTTCCTGTTTAGGTGTCCTGCTCTCGCTAGATGCTCAAAATATTCAACAATAATCTCTATAAAATACAATTAACTATTGTAGAGAGTAATATACTATTAATATCTTGATGCTTCGTACTCTGCGTTACATTACAAGTGTTCGTTAACTTTTTTACACGAAAGTTTTATTAACTTTATTCTCCACAAGGAAGATATCTTTTCTTCATTATAATCTCATCCGATTTGTTAAAATAGAAAGTTGACACTTCAAATGAGACGTTCCAAAATTGAAATGTAAAGAATTAGAGTGAGACGTAGGAAGTAATAGCTTACTATACTTTTTTTTGAACGGCAAATTTATTAGACTTCTAGTAAGAAACTAGAAGCAAAGAAAAACAACTACAACGGCATTATAAGCCAATTTGTCCATGTAATACTGTCTTTACATCTACTAGACAACCAAGAAAATGAAAAATATCTAATAGAATCAAATATTTCGTTCGCCTTCAAATTATTCTCCGAAAAAATAACTCCATTTCGAAACCGCCAAAGAATCCAAAACATAGCCGCCACAATAGTCCACATCCGATTCTTGCGAACACCATTTGTCACCCATTGCTCGAACCATTGTATCCAATCGAACCAAGCTTCGAAGCCGTTGATATTGATTCCAATCCAAAGACTAACTTTTCTCTAAATTTCATTAGCTACTATACACGAGAACATAGTGTGGTTTATACCTTCCAACCCATAATTACAATGAGGACATCCAATATTTGATATCTCTACACCGCGAATAGTAAGATTACTCCGAGTTGGCAACCGATCTAGAGCTAATCGCCACAAAAAGATAATCACTTTATTTGGAATTGTTTTACACCATCTAGCGCTTAATTGAATTGAAGGAAGCATCGCATTATCGCGAATAGTAAGATTACTCCGAGTTGGCAACCGATCTAGAGCTAATCGCCACAAAAAGATAATCACTTTATTTGGAATTGTTTTACACCATCTAGCGCTTAATTGAATTGAAGGAAGCATCGCATTATCGATATATTTTCTCGTATCCGAAACTGTATATAAACCATTAGAACTAGCAGCCCATATTTTGGAGTCTTCTGTATTCGAGACACTAGTATCAGAAATGAGAGTCAGCAACTCAGAAATAGCAGTTCCATTGCGACCTCCTACAATTTCACGACTCCAACACCAGTTCCACGAATCATTCTCTCTTCTATCCACAATAACACAATTCGGGTCAACATCTAGATGAAATAGTCTATTGAATCGACTACATAAAGGCTCGTTACCAATTCAAAGATCTTTCCAAAATCTGACTTTGTCACCTCTACCAACCTTGAATCTTATCGGGTTCTTTGGAATCAAATTAGCATTTTGAGACATGAAAAATGATTTCACCATATTTTTCCAAACTCCGAGTCTACCATTATAACCATCCTCTATTCCACAATTGCAGCCATGAATAGCAATAATAACATCGGACCAAATACCTTTAGATTCAGAGCAAAATCTCCTTAACCATTTGAACATAAGTGCAAGATTAAATGCTTTAAGGCTCCCAATCCCCAATCCTCCTTTAGCAAAAGAAGCCAAAACATTATCCCATTTGATCCAATGAATTTTCTTTTGACCTTCGTTAATCCCCCAAAAGAAAGAACACCGAATACGCTCTAACTCTTTTAAAACCGATTCGGGACACCTGAATAAAGAAAGGTAGTATATACCCAAACCGTTAGAAATAAGGGTTGTAAATGATAATCCCGAATTGATTCTTGAATCGTAAAACACTTTCCTAATTAAGTATTTCGACCCTACTTGCCTCGGGTTACACGAAATCTTAATTGGGATAAGACAAGAACGCAATTTGTCTCTAGGCAAGAAGAGATCAAATTATAGTATTAGTGAGAATGTGATTTTTCTTGTTTGTTCATTTTGAAAACAAAATCATATTCCTATATTTATAGGAAGTGAAAAGGTGCTAGTGAAAGGATGCGACCTTTCAACCAAAATATGTAATCTTTCAACGATAAGACGCAACTTTTCGTTCACACCTAATGGAAAATGGTGGACAATTTCCATATTAGTATCAAGTTAACTCTTACGGGCGTGTACTCCACACTCTCCTAACCCGTTATTAAGTATAACTTGATTACCCTTGTTTTCAAGTAAATCCCAATTAACTAAAATGCTTGTTGGTAACACTAAAATCACCAACAATTCCCCCCCATTTTAGTGTAATCCTTAATTTATTAAAACTTGAACAAACAAAACAAACCAATGCATAAATGAAAATGTTTCAAAAATTAAATTTTCATCTTAGTATATTACATCATCCAGAATTCGAGAATCGGGGTGTTTCAGAAATTAAACCCTTCAACCCATATGAAAACGAGAGAGTAATACACACATCAGTTTCTTACATTCATCTAATACTAACTTGACACTATTATAAACCATGTGTCCCAATCCTTCAGTGAACATATCGGCAGCCTAAGTCCAAAGCTCCTTGAAGCGGCAAAACTTCATGCTCACATAGGTAGTTCTTTTACATCTTGCACCCGCATTTGCAATTTTTCAAAAGAACTATTAAGAAGTTAAACTTCAACCTACCTCAACTTAGGGGTCTAAACACATACTTTAGGATGAGAATATTTATGTGTTTCAATCTTCAGAAAGTAAGCTTTCCACATTGAAATTCAGCTTCTAGCGTTTTACTAGAAGAGAATTGGGTGTCTCACTTTGGAAGATTTCGGTGGACTTTAATCCCACATCATTAGCCAACTTGTGCGCACTTAAGTCTCGGGCTAATTCTTTTATAAAGTGATTTACTCAAACTTTGTTACGACTCAACAAAATTTACATATATCACTCCATTCTTGATCAACTCACTAAACATAGTATGTCTAAGGCATAAGTATCTAGATTTCACTTGTAATATACATGCCTTAGTCATGTTACGTCCCATAACTTGGGATCACCGCGAACTTTAATCTCATTCATTTATACTTCAATAAGTTTTCTTTTCACAATCCTCTTATCCAAGGATTTATCAAATTCTTATTTTACAATAAGAAACTCGCGAGTACTTCAAGTTAACTAATTGATTAGTCATTGCACATGTCTACTTTCCACAAGTCACCAATGTAAACTTATAATTTGTATACCCTTGATAATGAATCCTTATTATCCTTTCAATAATTACCATTACATTAGATGGTAAGATTAAAATTATAAACAAATCTTGTCAATCTACTTCTAGAACCAAGAAGTAGTGACAATAAGTTTATAATGTCAGTAATCTCAACGTTAACCTTTTGATCCAAGAGGTAAATAAGTTTATAATGTCAGTAATCTCCACATTAACCTTTTGATCCAAGATAACTCATCTATACCAAGTATAAAAACTAACAACTTGTAGATGTATACTAGCCTTTAAGAGCCCGTGCATTACACGGGAGGCCCTATTTTCAAGTAAGTATAAAATGTTACCTAAAATGTTACAAAAGGAACACAATATCGTAAGTATACAACTTATTAGTTGACATGGAACACTTATTATATAGTCATTCTACATTTGTAAACCAAGTTTGGAAAAAGGCTTTGAATCATCAGAGAGTTAGAGACCTTTGATGTATTTAGCATTAAAATCACATTGCTTTATCGAACAGTCCTCAAGCCAGTCCCTCTAGAATTCAGCTTTCTGAGCGTTAAACCAAGAAGTCTTTACCATTAGCCTAAACGCACAGTTAATTTAATCAAACACTAAACCATACAAAAAGGCTCAATTTAAGAACATCAATAATACATACTCTTTGTCCATCTCAAATATATTCATAGTCCATAAGCCAACAAAAGACCAATACAATAAGATGAAGTCAAATTAAGAAGAAAAAATGTTAGATAATTTTCCACAACAGTAAACAATGACTTAAAAAATGAAGGCTTCAACACCTGATAAGTTTTGTGTTACCTTGATTGTATGCAATGATGTGACAACAACGTTATGAAGCATTAGCTCAGTTCATCTATGGTCAAAATTAAGTAGTCACTCATAGTGATTCTCACATCTATTTATGGCTTCACCCTCCCCGGCATTCTCATTTTTATGCGTCCAGTGAGTTTGCGATGTGTTCGATGCTTATCGGGTATATTTCTTATGATACGATCAACCGCTTCAAGAGCCTTCAATCCTTGTGAAAGATATCTTAACTGCTCCAGGGAGTAGATAGGAAAATCAAATTAGCAATAAAAGCATGAGAAAGCGAAATAAAGTTATGTTCTCAACAAACTACCAATATTTTCATGGCAATTCAAAGATTTGAAGGCCTAATTCAACAAAAAACAATATAATTAAACCAAAAAATAATTTAAGTGAACTAAGAATAAAAAATTGGGGTTTCAAAGAAATACCTGAAATTTCCACGTTATTTAAAGGAAATTGATCTGGCACGGCTTATTGGAAGTGCATGCTCTTAGCACCTATTAATAAAACATCCAACAAAATATTTACAAAATAACACGGGTATAGCTTTTCACATTAGTGTATCTATTCATTACCACAACAGTTATAGTAACCATGTCAAACACCAATGAAGGAGATAAAATATTGAAATATAGAATGAGAATGAATTAAAATTAGGGATACAGACCTGACAATTTACATGAAGTGCCTACTTTGATCCTATTGATTTTGGCCAGTGGAACAAAACACCTACAAAAAACAAATCGTAGACTCTACTCAACAGTAAATAGTAACTATATAAAAATTTAGTTTTTAAACAGTTATCAATATCGAATCACTTAAAATCCACTTGTAACATAAATTTCCTTATTAAATATTAATATGAAAATTACCAGACATAAATTTCCTTATGCTTCTTTCTTTTGTGGGACTTAGAAGTGCTTCGATGAACTGAAGTTCATAGCTTCAGTTATTTTTATGTGATAATCAAGAGAGACATAAGACACAATGAGGAATAACTCATCAATTAACATAAGACACAACGATCAAAAAGCAAATTTAATTATGAATATGCAAACAAATCATCCTTTTATCTAGAAATCAAATTTGAAGTTCATTCACAAAGGCCTGAAATTCATAGCTTCACATTATGTTACATCAAAGAGAACAATAAATTACAACTTCATAAGCGAAAACATTTGGACAATAAGGGGTGAAAGAATTTATAATTTTTAGGTGTAGTAGAAATTATTGAATCATAAAAATATATTTTCTTTGTTGGTTCCAAAACAGTCACAATAGCAAACCAATAAAAAATAAATGAATTATACTAAGATTAGTTGCAACACCTTCATTAAAGCCATCATAGCTTTCTTGCTTGAACGGTGAAACAACAACCCTCACACTTTTTCGGTAGTAAAGAACAAAATTGATTGTTCCTGATAGTCAAACATGAATCAAAAATTAAAGCTGAAACATTTACTTATTTGATAACAATTCCTGAAGCATGAAATCAAACACCTCAAAATAGAACTCTGGTATAATATTTACATATAGTTTAGACGGAATACATACCAAGAATTCCGGTATAATAGGACCGAGACACATCAGTATGATTAATCTTGGACAAACTTTTGAATCGTTGATAACGCTGTATTCCTCCCATCCAGTCAGACCCCAAACTAAGTCGCCTTTCTTGAAGTTTTTATGTCCAGAATCAAGGATTTTCGCTACTCCTAATCCTGTTATAGGATTTTAAAAATTACATCAAAACTCAAGCTGAAATATTTTACTTATTTGACCACAATTCCTGAATACAGTAGAGCCCAACTCACATGCTTAATCAAAATAGGAAACCATGGATTAAGTCCAACATAACAGTCAACTTTTGGCACAATGTGGCACTGTGCTGGGTCAGTTCAACATAAAAGGAGTTTTTAGTAGCTAAACTTGTTTCACTTGATATTTTGGATTAAAATTTTAATAAAGGAACCCAACTTACCATCTGAAGCTTTTGTCTAATTGGACTATTCATAACACTACATGTTCATCATCATCAACAATACAAAACAGTAGCAAAAGATGGTTAAAATTAGTTTTTACCTTTGCTTATGTTTGCTTAGATTGCTTCTTTTACCTTTCAACATTTACACATCAACACCATCTCGAAAAAAACAAAAACTACTAAATATATTTTCATAAATTTTAAAATGACATTAAAATAGTAAAGAAGAGGTTAAGAGACAAACCATTAGGTTTATAGATAAAGCGATATAACCCCGTGAATACATGTTACCTGCATTCCATTCATAACCCCGTGAATGATAGACCCAAACTATAGCTGAAACGACATTGCTGCATCACCAAGCTTAACACAAAAATAAAACTAATCATCATATAACTTGTGGAAATACTCAGGTAGCTTAAGTTCCAACAGTTTTATCAAGTTCAACTTAAGTTTATACGATATGGTGACGCTTGTACCCGGACTTCCGACAGTTTTATCAAGATCATCTGTAGGCAAACTCTTAATTAGTTCTGACGAAGCAAGTACAATTATCATAAGCAATGAATCAAATTCTAAAAACCAAATAGCAGGGATCATGATGTGAATAATGGGTTGTTTATGACTGTCATACTTAGCTAAAAAACGTTTATATGGTAATGAATACCTCATCAGTCTTCTTCGATAAAGAGCACCAAAAGAAGCAACAACATAAAGGAACCGTACGTCTTAGCCCGCCATATCCACTGCCCAAACCATTTCCTACAACAATTAAAACAATTAAAATATCAATAAAAAACTGTTACCGTATGGATCTTCGAGCTTATGTTGCCGTTGGATTACGGGTGCAAATCAGATTATAAAAATTAGGTTTTATTATCCACATAAAAAGGAAATCATATAGCAAACCGAAAACAGTTAACATTTACATCTATTCAAATCACAATTATCCTTAATCGATATCGTCATTACGATTTCTATTTTTAAATCATATAGAAAATAAACAGGTAAACAATTCTATTTCCTGAATCACACATCAACCAAAAAAGATATGAGGTGTACAAAGGATAATCTGAATTGAGCAAATAGATAACAAATCAATTTAATGGATACACAAATTAATTATAGTACCAACTGATATGACTAAAGTGCAGCGAATTACATGGAATATATAACATGGTAAATAAATGAACATACCGCAATCGATGCAGGAAATAGCAAAGCGTTTCAGATTCAGATACCTCAATTAATAGTGAATAAGTGAACATACCGCAATAAGAAGCAATCGATCATTATAAGGTGTTAAGGGTTTTTTTTAATAGAGAGAGAGGATACGAATTAGAAAAGGAGAAGATGATGATTGATCATGCGAAACCTTCGATGCTGTTAATGGGATTATTGTGTTAATTACGGATGATTTAGGGACACGTGTCAGATTCAGGAAATTAGGGAATTTTTTTAATTCAAAATTAGGAGAAAATTAAGATTTGTGAGAAGGATTCTGGTGTTGCCACGTGGAATTATCTTACTGATTTAGTTAGATAGATGATCCTTTGATCAATAGTAAACTCAATATATCCTTAAATATTTAAGGGTTCTGATTGTGAAATGAACTATATTATCATTGTGAAATAAACCATCACAATGTGTATTTCTAGATTTGTCAAAATATGGACAACGTTTTTAATTTATGAAGCATAAATACAATTCAATACCATATCGATATTAATAGATCATTAATACTGAGCATCATCTACTTATTAATTTTGGAATATCTGAAAAGATATTTAATCATCCAATTCCAAATATAAGTTCCCAAAATGATTTTTTTTTCAAAAATATATCACATGTTGTAGTGGACCTCATCATCAAATTTATTTCGGTGATTCAATTCAACGAATGAAAATAACAACATTTTTCCAGTTATAATAACCACATTAATCCGTTCCATAGATTTCTTATTTAGAAATAATAGTAAATAGTAATTATTCCATAACATTATCACATGATAATGCACTACACCCATGCAACAGTAACAATTCCATAAAATAGAATTGTTAACATTTATCGATTCATGCCACAGTAACCATTTATTTATCACACTAGTTACTTTGCATCACATGTCGGTTACTTGAACTTAAATCACCGGTTTTTCACCACTCTTACAAACGTTCAATAATTTTATCAAAACGTTTGATTTCACATCACTAAAATGTTAATGTCGCCACTAGCAACCCCAAAAAATCATGGGACCCTCCAACATCAAAGAACGCTTCACTAGTGAAACATGATTATACTAAACCACCAAATCATATCCAAGTAAACAAGATTCAACCTTGAATATACGTTGTTATATTTGTTTCGGTTAGAAAGGCAATTTCAATTAAGGGTTGTAAATGATAATTCCGGATTAATTCTTGAATCGTGAAATAATTATCAAGGAAATACTTAATTAGTTTGTTAGAAATAAGGGTTGTAAATGATAATCCCGGATTGATTCTTAAATCGTGAAACACTTTTCTAATTAAGTATTTCGACCCTACTTGCCTCGGGTTACACGAAATCTTAATTGGGATAAAACAAGAACGCAATTTGTCTCTAGGCAAGAAGAGATCAAATTATAGTATTAGTGAGAATGTGATTTTTCTTGTTTGTTCATTCTGAAAACAAAATCATATTCCTATATTTATAGGAAGTGAAAAGGTGCTAGTGAAAGGATGCGATCTTTCAACCAAAAGATGTAATCTTTCAACGATAAGACGCAACTTTTCGTTCACACCTAATGGAAAATGGTGGACAATTTCCATATTAGTATCAAGTTAACTCTTACGAGCGTGTACTTCACACTCTCCTAACCTGTTATTAAGTATAACTTGATTACCCTTGTTTTCAAGTAAATCCCAATTAACTAAAATGGTTGTTGGTAACACTAAAATCACCAACAAAAACTACCAAGAACCAATTTAATAAGAGTTATCCTACCACCAATAGAAAGCATGTTCGATTTCCAATTTGATAGTCTTGTTCGAAATTTTTGAATTAAAGGAGACCAACTTGAAACCAAATTCATGTTGACGCCCATTGGTAATCCAAGATAAAAGAAAGGCATATTACCAAATGGTCAAAACTCACCCAAGCCAAACAACATTATGAATCAAAGTTACAAACAATGCATTACACCTCGTGGATATATTACGCGACTCGTGAAACTTTTTTTTTTTTTTTTATTGCCTTCATTAGGTCCTATTTAATAATGACCAAAAATTTCTACAAGAACTTACAATTCAAACCATATGATATCGACACTTTAAAGCTTCTACATGTTAGTAGATATTATTAGCCCACATCTATCTAGTCCATGTATTGTCTCTATTGGGCTCAGCCCATTTGTAATAGCTAGGGTTTGAGTCTTTATATTTGATGTATGTGCGTCTCATATGATTCAAGCAATAATACTCACCTCACTTAAATCTAACATGGTATGAGTAGCTAAACCCTAAACACCCTACCACCACTTTCGTTTGCATCAAAAAAAAAAAAAAAAAAAAAAAAAAAAAAACATCATAATTTTTTCTCTGTATTTGCTCATCGTTTGCAAAAATCATCATCTACCCATCAATATATTTTTAATAGATCTCATATTCTACATAAAGTCAACTATCGATAATCGTGTGAAAGAAGCAAGGCTCATTCAACAGATTATTTAAACTCAATTTTAGAGATTTCTTCAAGGTTGGTTTTTCTGTTTGAATATTAAAATCATCAAAAAAAAAAAAAAAAAAAAAAAAAAAAAAAAAAAAAAAAGCAAACGTAAATCCTTCTGATCCAATCTTGCTTCTACTAAATTGATTCGTATAGAAGCATAGAAAGTCAAAAGCAACAATAATTTACTTCTTTTTTGTTATTTAAAAAAAAAAAAAAAAAATCTCCAAGTGATTACAGCAAATACGTAGCCGTCACTGAACAGCCATGGTTTACGAATATAATAGCAGCAGCATCGGCCAGCTTAATGAGGCCCAATTACTTCAGATTATTGAGGCTCAACAAAGGATCTTGGGCCAATATGGTGTACCCCAATCGTATTATTGTAACAGGCCACAAGAAGCTCAACAAGTAATGCAATATAGGTCCAGTAACAACTCAGCTAGTTTTGGGCCTTCTTCACTTGTTTTTGGGCCGCATCAGCCTTTCTATTGCCAGCCCAATCAATTCAGTTCAGCATCACAATTCAATCAGTACGTGTCCTTGTAATTATTGTATGTAAATACGTGTGTTTAATGTACTGGTCATGTGGGCCATAGGAACCAATAATGTAAGATAACGTGTATGGTTTATGTTTAAAGTTAAATAAGTGCGCGGGCCACATCAATAATGTAAACGATCAATAATGTAATCGATCGTAGTGCGTGGGTCCTAGAGCATCTGTAAATAGTATTATGGCTCGCCTATAAAAGGAAGCCTTGGTTGTCATTTGTAATCAGGTTAAGTTTGATAATAAACCTCACTGGTTTCTTTCTGTTGAGTCTTTTAGATTCTGAATAGCAGAGCCCCCGTCGTTGAGTCCTAACCGATTCTGAATAGCGACACCGTCGTTGAGTCTTAACCGATTCTGAATAGCGACACCTATCCAAGCATTATATATATATATATATATATATATATATATATATATATATATATATATATATATATATATATATATATATATATATATATATATATATATATATATATATATATATATTCATAATCTCAGTATACGTTCATCATATCAATCAAAGAATATAAAGTTAGGCATGTGTCATCATCAAAAGTTAGGCAAACCATTTACTCACATCTTATCCATGAATTCATACGTAATATATTTATTCAACTTTCAAGTAAACATTAGTCGGATCCTCACGATCTAAATTAATATAAACATAATATAATTCCGCACAAAAGAACGTTTAGAAGATCCTGGTATCAGAGCTAGCAGCACGATTCTAGAGAAGCAGTAGCACCTTCAGAATTCTGCATCAAAGACAATCAAGAAAAAACACTCAGGTATACTTACAAACTTATTCTTAAATAACAAAATGACTAAAACTCAAGAGGAAGTATCTAATGAAATAATAGAAGGTATTACCACTATTAATGATATCGAAGATGAATCTGGTTTCATGGCTGATATCATAATAAACAGAAAAGCAATAAGAAGAACAAATTTTACATTATCTGAAAAACATAACTTTGATAATAATAGAAAAATTAAAGATATTTTCTCAAGAAAAAATATTACTTATTTTGGAAAAATGATTGGAGAAGAACCTGTACCTATTGAGCATACAAAAGGAGATATATTAATTCCTATAATCAACAGAAAACAAATAAGCGATAGAATTAAACAAATGAATGAAAAAGATAGAACTAAAATAGCTTATGTACACATATCAACTATACAAATTATATTCAAAAGTACCTTAATGGGATGTAATACACCTATTGAATTAGAATTAAGAGACGATAGAATAATTGATAAACATGAAAGTATAATAGCAAAAGGAAAAGGAAATTTAGCTGAAGGAAAAATTAAGTTCGATGTAAACATTCAATTAGGTTTAAGTCTGAAAGATAAAGATCTAAATAAAAGCATTACAATAAGATATGAATTATTAAGAAGAAATTTTATGTATAAAGGAAATCACCCTTTTACGGTTACATATCAAATTAATTATGCATTAACAAATTCTCATCACAGTATTACTTTTAAAACTGATGATAGAATATATATAGATAAACTTTTTGAACCTCTATTAAGCCTAGAAACACCAAAAGTATTTACTAGCCAAAGATATATCGAAAAAGGGAAATCAACTTTAGAATTACCATCTGTTTGGATACCACGTATAGAAAAACCAATTTCCATTACAACAGGTGAAACATCTAGTGAAAGTAATGAAATAAAAGATTTAAAACAAATGATACGAACTCTAAGTCAACGAATTTAATGAATAAACTTGGTAGTATAGTTTTTAGTAAATTCAGAAACATAACTCCTAAAATAATATATAGTGAAACACTAGAGTTAGAATTAGAAGTAATTAACCACGAACATAAAACCTACCAACTAGAATATATAAAGGCTGAAAATTACGATAAAAATAAACTCGAAATATTATACTCCAAAATATCTGAAAAAATTAAAAAAGATGAAGAATTATCCATAGTTGATTACTATAACAACGAAGCAAGAAAAAGATTTCAGAAAAGAATATGGAAAAAACAAATAGAATTAGAATTAAAGTTATGAGTTCTAGAGTACAAATTAAGTGTTCTAAATTAAATACTTTTTGGAAAGAATATTTGGATAGAAGATGGGAAGCTATTAAAAGGCATTATGAAACTATAGAACAACTTAAGAAAGAATTAAACGAATTAGAAGCCGGATTAGAAAAAGAAAAGCTATATCCTAAGGAAGCATGTAAGCATATTAATTGGATAGTAATTTTTAATAAAGAAATTAAGAGAAAAAAGTACTTGATTCATAAAAATTATTTGAGTATTAAAAATAATTTTAAAACTATAAAATATCATTCTAAAAATCTTACGATTTGTTAAAAAACTCATGGATCTATCAAATATTAAAATTGGAAAAGAAGGAATCACATCCAACAAACCATTTATACCATTTAATCAAACACTTTTCGAAATACCAAAAAATTTACCCGATGAATCAATTTACAAGATTGATGTAGAAAATATTTCAGAAAAACCTATAGGAGAAAAAGTAGAAATATTAAACTCCACATTAAATAATATTATAGAAATTCTAAGTTTTCTAGCGTTAAGACAACTTCCAGAAATAAAAGAAACAATTTTAGAAAATATAAACAAAATAAAAATAGTAAAACAAGACACTAATCATGAACATGCCAGCACAAGTGCTATAAAATATGAAGATACAGAAAGATTTTATGCAGATCAAGAAGAATCGAGTTCAAGAAAAAGGCATAAAATAGTACCACCTCTTCGCATAACATAATAAAAAAGTTTTACCATGGATTCTAAAATTCAAATGAATAATTTTTCAAATAAACTTTGGAAGAATCTTATAAATGAAAGCTGGGAAAGAATTTCGCAATCAACTAAAAATATTGAAGAATATGAAAAATATCTTGAAGAAGAAAAAGATACTGAAGGCATAGAACTTTTATCATCTATTATTAGCATACACAAACAATTAGTAAACAGCTCTTTAAAAAATATTAAAGAAATTTCAGCAAAGCTAGTAATCTGTTAAGCACACATTGCTTTGGGCAAACATTCTATGCAAAATCTATCTTCAAGTAATATTCATTATGAATTATAAGCTCGATGGAGGCAAGATCATATTCATGAAAACAACTCTTTTGAGTATATGAAAAGCAAACAACTCTTACGAGTACATGAAATAGCTTTTTAAAGTAAAAAGCACCAAAAGCATACAAAATATTTCTGCAGGTATTTCAACAATGGAGGCAGTCATCAAGCAGATTCAACACCAATTACAACAAAAAAGAGAACAGATTCAAACACAGCAACAACAACTATCAATTTTTCAGAGGGAGGAGGAGGAATTACTAGAAACCTTAAACATTTTAACCCAACAAAAAACAGTCAAAAAAGAAACCCCAGAAAAAATCAAGGAAGAACCACCTTCATTAACAACACCCTCATCATCCACATCAACACAAACACCAAATTCACAAACACCACATAAACCAACTATCATTAACTTAGAAGAACCAGAAACACCCAAAAAATAAAGTTGGTATGAAATGACTGAAGAAGAAGAACAATCTCAACAAACATCGTATCCAGAAGAACCAAAGAAAAAATGGTATGTCATCTTTGACGGACCATCCAAAGGAATATACAACAACTGGGCAACAGCAAATCAGTTTATATTAGGCAGAAGCGTAACGCATAAAAGTTACAAAACTCTAGAAGAAGCAAAGGTAGCATTCAACGAAGCATATAAAATAATAGCAACTCAACCAGCCAATGAAACAAAACGTTCAGGATCAGGAATGGTTAATCTTAACCATTATCTTTATGGTCAAACAGCAAGTCTAAATGCCATGAATAGGATGAAAAGTATTCTCTCTACAACAGAAAAAGAAGATAAGAAGAAACCATCCACACACAGTTTTCAAAGGTTATGGGATAACCTTGTTAATTACAACGAAAATTACGCAACAATGATGTTCTATCCCAAAAATAGGAAAACTGGCCCTAAAGCAGTTTTCTTACCAGAAGCATCACCATTAACAATATCAGAATATTTCGTCCATGGATTAATTGATACCTTATATATCGATGGAAGAACACTTCATGAAATCAAGGAACTCCCTCAAAGAATGCAAGAAGCAATAACTAGATACAGAGACAATTTTGCAAAAGAAAGAGAAATATTTCTCAGAATGCATTCAAGCTACCTAATATTTAACGAAGACCAACAGTTACTTGTCCCATCATTTACAATAGCATATCTCGGAGTAAGCAATGGTAATTATCCAACAAGAGACGAAGCATTAAAAATAACTCCAACAATCGATCATCTGGTGTCATCATTAGCAGGAGTCTATTTCGGATCCTCAAAAATAGGAAATGGTCAAGAACAGTAAGAAAATGTGAGAATCAATTACGTTCACAAAAATGTCTTAATCTACTCAAGCACTATTGAAAAAATTGATGAAAAAGGTCTCAATCTAATCAACAATTTTGAAGAACCCTTTGAAGCATTCACAGGACAACTTTCTGCTCTTCCAGAAGATATAAAAAGGCGTTTATGTAAACAGATATCCAGGGCACCAAGGCACAGTTGCGAATACTGTCAAGAAGAAGACACATTCCTAGCATCATAATCTCCAACATTTGTCTTTTTCAGCGTGGGAGGGATGTAGACTAAAGATAACAACGAATATATAAGCGGACCCCAGTGGACCTCGTCAATAATGTAACATTATGTAACGTGTCCTTGTAATTATTGTATGTAAATACGTGTGTTTAATGTACTGGCCATGTGGGCCATAGGAACCAATAATGTAAGATAACGTGTATGGTTTATGTTTAAAGTTAAATAAGTGCGCGGGCCACATCAATAATGTAAACGATCAATAATGTAATCGATCGTAGTGCGTGGGTCCTAGAGCATCTGTAAATAGTATTATGGCTCGCCTATAAAAGGAAGCCTTGGTTGTCATTTGTAATCAGGTTAAGTTTGATAATAAACCTCACTGGTTTCTTTCTGTTGAGTCTTTTAGATTCTGAATAGCAGAGCCCCCGTCGTTGAGTCCTAACCGATTCTGAATAGCGACACCGTCGTTGAGTCTTAACCGATTCTGAATAGCGACACCTATCCAAGCATTATATATATATATATATATATTCATAATCTCAGTATACATTCATCATATCAATCAAAGAATATAAAGTTAGGCATGTGTCATCATCAAAAGTTACGCAAACCATTTACTCACATCTTATCCATGAATTCATACGTAATATATTTATTCAACTTTCAAGTAAACATTAGTCGGATCCTCACGATCTAAATTAATATAAACATAATATAATTCCGCACAAAAGAACGTTTAGAAGATCCTGGACACAGGTGCATCTACTCATCTTACATCTAGCGTTAATAATCTTAGTACTATTTTTAATAATCGCATGTATCCATCAGTTGCCGTTGGTAACGGGAACACCATTCCCGTCACTAACTCCGGAAATAGCTTGTTACCCAATGTCCACAGACCCTTACATTTAAATAATGTACTTGTAACCCCTAACATCGTTAAAAACCTCATATCTGTTCGCCAATTTACCCGTGATAATCTAGTTTCTGTTGAATTTGATCCTTTTGGTTTTTTTGTAATTGATTATCTGACGCGTCGTCTGCTTCTCCGATGTGATAGCACCGGTGATCTCTACCCACTTACATCACTCACCTCTCACCCTTCTCACCAGGCTCTTCTCACCAGTGCAGTTACATGGCATCAGCGTCTCGGGCATCCCGGACATGATGTTTTTCGAAGACTCATTTCTAATAAAGATATTACTTGTAATAAATCATTGTCTCCAGTTCTTTGCCATGCCTGTCAGCCCTTTTTCTGTTTCTAGTTCTAATGTTAATGCTGCTTTTGATATTATACATTCGGATTTATGGACATCTCCTGTTTCTAGTCTTAGTGGTTTAAAATATTATATTATATTTCTTGATCATTTTTCGCATTATGTATGGGTTTTTCCGCTACGTAATAAATCTGACGCACTTACCACATTCATCCAATTTCGTACATTTGTTCGCACTCAATTTAACCAAGAAATCAAAGCTTTTAAATGTGATAATGGGGGTGAATTGATAACACTGCTTTCCATCAACTTCTTCAAACTAATGGTATTCATTTCTGATTCTCCTGTCCTCACACCTCTCAACAAAACGGAACGTCTGAACGCATGCTCCACACCATTAATAATCTAATTCGCACACTACTCTTTCAAGCTCATCTCCCGCCCACTTACTGGGTGGAAGCTCTCCACATGGCAGCCTACCTACTAAACATTCTTCCCTCTTCTGCCATCAATCATGACATCTGATGATGTAGCGTGAGGGTACGAAATAGTATTATTTTTAATACAAAATACTACAAAATATGACACAAGTTTTATTAATTTACGGATGGGATATACCTAAACCTTGCTACAACACTATAGGCAGTGTACCTAATCGTAGAGTAGTGTAGTTTTTAGTAAGTCCGGTTCGTTCCACAGGGAGCTGGTGATACTTACTATATTTTTAACTATATTTATATAAAATATATATAATTATATAAGTAGTAATATTATTATAAAAGGGGGGTTTCACCGTTTAATGACCGGTTTGTCGATTCTATATTTTAAGCGTAAAGATAAATGACGATAATTAAAGTGCGTAAAATAATGACAATAAATAAAATGACAGTAAATAAAATTGCGAGTAATAAAATGACAGTAAATAAAGATACGATGAGAAATATAATAAAAGAATTATGCTTATTTAAACTTCCGTAATCATGATGTTTGACGTGTTGATTTTAATTTATTACCCTGGGTTAATTGTCCTTTGTCCTGGTTTATTTGATACGTCTATCTGGTTTTTGTCCATAATAGTCCATCGGTCATAAAAATAAAGTGCGAGTATCCTCGTCAAATTACCCTTATACCCGAAGTCAAATATTCCAACTGATTAAGGATTTAAACTGTGACGCAGTTATCACTTCTGTCAACAATTACACCAGTTATCACTGTATGTAATCCACCCCTGTTTTAATTAGTTTATGAATATTAATTCATCCACTTGATCAGAATGAATAATCAATTACCCAACCCAATTGATTAATTAAATGATTATAACAGATTCCATATGAACATCACTAAATAGGACAACCATAATCATTATTAATTATTAGGTTAATTAATTTGAAGATAGGTTCGACAGACTCCAATGAGTTGTCACTCAATTAGACAATACCCCCCATCTATTAATAGTCAATAGTTCAATTTCCACAAGTGTCGGTCTTTTGCCCAAACCTTAATTATGGTCCAAAGTTCAATAACCCCTTCTTAATATTTTAGCCCAACATCACGATTACTTCGGCTCAAATAAGCATAATAATAACTTAGTTACGATACATTAATGTAAAAAGGTTGAACATAACTTACAATGATTAAAAATAGCGTAGCGTTACACGGACAGAATTTCGACTTACACACTCAAACGATCTCTATCATAAATCTTATTATTATCATAATTTAAAATTAAAATTAAGATTATTGTTATATCTTATTAAGTTAACATTATGATAGAGATATAGAATATAGATATTGATAATTGATATTGATAAATAAGAAAAAGATAGAAAAAGGTGTGGTTTTACATTACGATTACAAAGCCTTTTATAGGCGAATTTAGAAATTGAATTTTCACTTATGACCCCTGAACTATGCTCAATTAACAACTTTTTATTATTTAATATTATTCTTATTATGAATTATTTAAATATTATATTTTATTCTTGTGCATAGTTGACTCGTAATTTTTACACCGTTGCGTCGAGCGTTGAGAGTTGACTCTGGTCCCGGTTCCGGATTTTCGAACGTCCTTGCGTACAATTTTATATTTTGTACTTTACGTTTTGTAACTTGTACTCTTGTCATTTTTAGACGTTCCTCATCAATAATTTGAACCTTTTTAATTGTATCTTGTACATTTGAGTATTTTGGACCTTTTTGTCTTCAAATCTTCGTTTTCGCCTTTTGTCTTCGCACTTATTTAAAATAAACGAATATTACTTGAAAATGGAACAATTGCAACTAAAATCTTGTCTTTCTTGGGGGATTTTGCTATGAAATATATGTTCCTTTTTAGCCTTATCAATATCCCCACACTTGAGCGTTGCTTGTCCTCAAGCAATACAGTCTTGAAATAATATAATACATCACACGAATCACTTCTTTATTCTTCACACTTTGTACATCAGTGATTTTGATAGTGCGGTATAAACAATGATATTAACAATAGAACCATGGTTAAAGGTGGGTGTGTCATCCACAGTTGCCTTGGGTTTAGGTCAACGACACTTGCAATCAAATAGCCGATTTACTTTCGGTTTCCAAAGCAAAGTGCACATTTGAAAGGCGGTTTACAGTCCCACATGACTATGAAAATGTAGATCCTTAAGGAAATTGGATCTTTATGAAAACATTTGATCTTTTGAAAATTCAAGCTAGATTTTACTCTAGACAAGTTTTCTGATTTGATCCATCATCGGTGTTGTAAAATATATTTGTGGATCAATATTTTGGCTAAAAACTTTTAGGTTCGTGTAATCCACTGCTATCCCGGTATCGGAAAGCACACATCCAATTTACTTGTTCCGTATATTACCTTTCGGTAAACTACCGTCCGGTTGTAAAGGAAAGCGATGAACAAGAAACTGTTAAGGCAATGTCCCGTGACATGCATTTGATTATGGTCTAAAAACGTGTCGGATGCTAGTACTATCCTTGGTAGGAGCAATAGTAAAGATCATCCTATAATTTTTCGGTCTGGCACAAGGTCCTGTCTCCGACCATGCTATGCAACCACCGTTCTTACGGTTGACACCCGATTTTGTTCAGGTGACCTAATGAATTCCAGGTGAATTCCTAGGATTTTACGTTCAATGGTAATGAACGCATTGAAAATGGGTTTTCAGAAAACAAATCGGTTTGTATTTTTGATCAAAATATTTTCTCGTTCAAGCTCGAGTTTAGATATCATTGAATTCCATGAGTTTGAATTCTCAATCTTTAAGGTCAATCTCTAGGATTGAGTAATATCAGTCTTAAAAGCTGATTTTTAATCTTTAAGGAGATTATCCTTTCTGGGGATCTGATTCATTAGTCTTATCAAGCTAATTTGCACGGTGCCCCCCCATTGTACGAGATAAATCCTTCTCATGGTTAGGATAAATCTGACCACATGGCGACCCTGTTTGATGCTGAGGTCCGTGGATTTCCTGCTGATTTTAGAGATGACTTTTCTAGATTTTTCGTCAACCTACAGCTGGTCTAGACGACAACTTCATGACCTAAATCAAGAAGCGCGTTTCTTTTTCGGAAGACTTTACTTCCTTTTAATGATGGAATTGATTCATCGTGTAGATCCATCTTTCTTTCAAATGTATTACAGTAAACCGGGTAAAACTGATTAGTATCGTCCAAAGCAAAAGTACCTGCAATAATCTTGTACAAAGATATGTGATAGATAGTTTTTAATTGAATAACTTGGTACATTCTCCCTACACTTAGTTTCTTTCTTTGCCTTTTTATTCTCCTTTATTCCATTTTAAATGAATTCAATCGTTTTAGGGTGTTTCTCAATTTATGTCCTTTCCGAGGTAACGATAATTTCGGTATTAACACCTAGTTTTCATCGTTCATAAATATGTATAAACATGATTTTGAGTTCATTTAGTTGAAAATTTTTCAAATTTTCACAAAATTTGGCAAATAAACCAAGTATAAACCTGAGAGAATTTATAACCCTCATTTCTTCTAGATTTGGCCTTTTCTCTTCGGGTTGTTGTGGTGTTTTATACAAGCTAGGTCTTTGTTGATTGAAAGTGTTGTTTTGAGTTGGTTGGTTATTCGGACCTTGTTGGTTGTACGAGTTGTTGTTGGGTCTGTTTGTATTGTAAAGAATGTTTTGATTTCGATTGAAGTTTAACTTTGGCGGTTGATAATTATTTTGATAATTATTTCCAGGCCTTTGGTTCATATAGGAAACATTCTCTCGTTGTTCCATGGTTGGTTCAACATTACAATCTTTCATTAAGTGTGGTCCACCGCATAGCTCACAACTGATTCGTATTGCGTGAATATCTTTATTCATCTTTTCCATTCGTCTTTCGAAAGCATCTATTTTTGCGGAAACGGAATCAAAGTCATGGCTAGAATCGGCTCTAGCCGCTTTAGATGAACGAAAAATATCTTTTTCTTGATGCCACTCATGAGAGTGGGATGCTGTGTTATCAATAATTTTGTAAGCTTCAGTTGCAGTTTTCTTCATAATGGATCCACCAGCAGTTATGTCGATGTCTTTTCGTGTAGCAACGTTGACACCTTGGTAGAATATTTGTACTATTTGGTAAGTGTCTAAACCGTGTTGAGGACATCCTCTCAACATCCTTCCGAATCTTGTCCACGCCTCATATAACGTTTCATTTGGCTTTTGCGCGAACGTAACAATTTCTCCTTGAAGTCTCACGGCTTTGGATGCCGGAAAGAATTGTTTAAGAAATTTTTCAACTAAAACATCCCATGTGTCAATCGCCTCTTCAGGTAACAATTCTAACCAATCTTTGGCTTCTCCCTTTAAAGTCCAGGGAAACAACATGAGATAGATCTGCTCATCTTCCACTTCTCGGATTTTGAATAGTGTACAAATTCTTTTAAACGTACGAAGGTGTTCGTTTGGATCTTCATTCGGCGCACCACTATATTGGCACTGATTAGTTACCATGTGTAGAATTTGTCCTTTGATTTCATAATCTGGAGCATTAACTTCTGGCTTAATAATGGCGTGACCTTGGCCCGTGCGTGTGGCTCTCATTCGATCTTCCATACTTAGAGGTTCCGTTACTTCCATAATTGAATTTGTTGAATACGAATCACTAGAGGATTCTGATTTAATGGTTTGTGGCTCAGGAGGAATAATTAGTGGTTCAGGATCTTGGAATTGTCCTTGAATATGCTCCGGGTTCTTAATTGTGAAGTCGGGTTCAAAAGATGGATTATCGGAAATTTGAGTTGGAGTTCTTGTTCGACTAGATGACGATTCTAAAGAAAAATCAACGGCGACAATATTTGCTAGATGTCTTGATCGAGTTACAGGTGGTGAACGTATGAAAGGTGGTGAACGTTTTGCTCGGTGCATTCACAGAATATCCTATTAGTTATAAAAATAAGAAAAACTTATATAAGTTGTCCAATCAATAGACTTTTCTGATTTTGCCCACGTTTCGAATAGCCAAAAGATGCAGCAGAGGGGCAGGATTCGTTTGGTCTCAATATAATTGAGTACTGTTTGGCTCCAATAACCCGGTCCACGTACAAATCCAACTATTACTACGAACCAGAAAATTTTGATGTCTATCAATTTAACCACTTAAAATAAATTTTCGTAATTTTAAGAAATTTAGAGAAGAAGTAGAAAAAAATCTAAGTCCTAAAAACTAGAATGGCGAGAAATAAGAAAGAATAAGATTGCGCGTCGAAAAAGGTCGAAAAATAAAAAGGTCGAAAAATAGGCGTCGAAAAATAAAAATAAGAAAGTAGTGCGAAATACGGCGTCGTAAAATTCTAAAGCACCTAAAACTTAATCTAAGGAATAAGCACTTAAGGGATTTTACGGCAAAGCCTAAAAATTCTAGAAGTAAAAATAACTATGGCAAAACTAAACTTAATACTAAAAGTTGCGACTATAGTCTAAAAATCTAAAGGTAATAAAACTAAAAAAAACAATTTTTTTTTATAGACAAAATCTTAAAAAATATATTTTTTTTTAATAATTTTTTTTTTTTTTTACGTTTTTGTTTTTTTTTTTTTTTTTTTTAAGTTTTTTTTTTTTTACGTTTTTTTTTTTAAAAACGAATTTTTTTTTTCTAAAAAAAAAATGTTTTTTTTTTACAATTTTTTTTTTTTTTAAAAAAATGATTTTTTTTTACAAATTAATACTTTTTTTTATAATTATTATTTTTTTTTCAAAACTTTTTTTTTAATTCATTTACTATTCATGAATAGTAAATGAAAAGAAATTAATTAATTTACTATTCACATGAAAGCGACATGATAGAAATTATTAATTACAATTTACATAATATACCCCTGAAGTATTTAATAAATACGACTTTTTAAAACTTTTACGATTCAAAATATATTCTAAAATATTATTATATTATTATATTCTATTTCAATATTATTATATTATTATATTCTATTTCAATATTATTATATTATTATATTTTATTTCAATATTATTATAATTAAAAATATAGCGTTTTAGCGCTCCCCGGCAGCGGCGCCAAAAACTTGATGATGTAGCGTGAGGGTACGAAATAGTATTATTTTTAATACAAAATACTACAAAATATGACACAAGTTTTATTAATTTACGGATGGGATATACCTAAACCTTGCTACAACACTATAGGCAGTGTACCTAATCGTAGAGTAGTGTAGTTTTTAGTAAGTCCGGTTCGTTCCACAGGGAGCTGGTGATACTTACTATATTTTTAACTATATTTATATAAAATATATATAATTATATAAGTAGTAATATTATTATAAAAGGGGGGTTTTACCGTTTAATGACCGGTTTGTCGATTCTATATTTTAAGCGTAAAGATAAATGACGATAATTAAAGTGCGTAAAATAATGACAATAAATAAAATGACAGTAAATAAAATTGCGAGTAATAAAATGACAGTAAATAAAGATACGATGAGAAATATAATAAAAGAATTATGCTTATTTAAACTTCCGTAATCATGATGTTTGACGTGTTGATTTTAATTTATTACTCTGGGTTAATTGTCCTTTGTCCTGGTTTATTTGATACGTCTATCTGGTTTTTGTCCATAATAGTCCATCGGTCATAAAAATAAAGTGCGAGTATCCTCGTCAAATTACCCTTATACCCGAAGTCAAATATTCCAACTGATTAAGGATTTAAACTGTGACGCAGTTATCACTTCTGTCAACAATTACACCAGTTATCACTGTATGTAATCCACCCCTGTTTTAATTAGTTTATGAATATTAATTCATCCACTTGATCAGAATGAATAATCAATTACCCAACCCAATTGATTAATTAAATGATTATAACAGATTCCATATGAACATCACTAAATAGGACAACCATAATCATTATTAATTATTAGGTTAATTAATTTGAAGATAGGTTCGACAGACTCCAATGAGTTGTCACTCAATTAGACAATACCCCCCATCTATTAATAGTCAATAGTTCAATTTCCACAAGTGTCGGTCTTTTGCCCAAACCTTAATTATGGTCCAAAGTTCAATAACCCCTTCTTAATATTTTAGCCCAACATCACGATTACTTCGGCTCAAATAAGCATAATAATAACTTAGTTACGATACATTAATGTAAAAAGGTTGAACATAACTTACAATGATTAAAAATAGCGTAGCGTTACACGGACAGAATTTCGACTTACACACTCAAACGATCTCTATCATAAATCTTATTATTATCATAATTTAAAATTAAAATTAAGATTATTGTTATATCTTATTAAGTTAACATTATGATAGAGATATAGAATATAGATATTGATAATTGATATTGATAAATAAGAAAAAGATAGAAAAAGGTGTGGTTTTACATTACGATTACAAAGCCTTTTATAGGCGAATTTAGAAATTGAATTTTCACTTATGACCCCTGAACTATGCTCAATTAACAACTTTTTATTATTTAATATTATTCTTATTATGAATTATTTAAATATTATATTTTATTCTTGTGCATAGTTGACTCGTAATTTTTACACCGTTGCGTCGAGCGTTGAGAGTTGACTCTGGTCCCGGTTCCGGATTTTCGAACGTCCTTGCGTACAATTTTATATTTTGTACTTTACGTTTTGTAACTTGTACTCTTGTCATTTTTAGACGTTCCTCATCAATAATTTGAACCTTTTTAATTGTATCTTGTACATTTGAGTATTTTGGACCTTCTTGTCTTCAAATCTTCGTTTTCGCCTTTTGTCTTCGCACTTATTTAAAATAAACGAATATTACTTGAAAATGGAACAATTGCAACTAAAATCTTGTCTTTCTTGGGGGATTTTGCTATGAAATATATGTTCCTTTTTAGCCTTATCAACATCCCGTACACCCGTCTCTACAAACAAAAACCTAATTATGCCACTCTTCGAGTCTTCGGTTGCCTTTGCTACCCTCACATTCCCACCACACACAAACTTACTCCTCGCTCTACTCCATGTATTTTTCTTGGGTACCCTTCCAATCATCGGGGTTACCGCTGTCTGGATCTTACCACCAACACAATCATCCTTTCCCGATATGTCACCTTCGATGAGACATGCTTCCCGTTCGGTTCCATGACACCTACTCAACCACCATCCTATGACTTTCTGGACCCTCCTCCAAATCTCTTTTCCCGAACCTTTCATCTACCACCGGAGACACAGCCTCCTCCTACCGAGGCTACCGGCACCGCACCTTCCTCTACTTCTCTCTCCACTCACCCCATGATCACCGCACCCGCCTTGGTACCACCAAGCAAGTTCAACGTCTTAACCTTCACACATCAACTATATCTCCCATTCCCCGCACTTACCCTGAAGCTCTTCATGACCCTAACTGGAAACAAGCTATGACTGATGAATATAATGCTTTAATTAACAATAGTACTTGAAAAATTGTGCCTCGCCCATCGGACACGAACATAGTTCGCTCCATGTGGATATTCAAGCACAAGTATAATGCAGACGGTAATTTGAGCAGGTATAAGGCTCGACTCGTTGCTAACGGTCGAAGCCAGCAGGTTGGCATTGATTGTGATGAGACTTTTAGCCCGGTTGTCAAACCGGCATCGATACGTACTGTCCTCAGCTTGGCGGTTTCTCGACACTAGCCAATTCATCAGCTGGATGTCAAGAACGCCTTTCTTCACTGACAACTTTCAGAGACGGTTTATATACACCAGCCACCAGGGTTTCGAGATCCCAGATACTCGGATCATGTCTGCTTATTGCAGAAATCTCTATATGGGCTTAAACAAGCCCCTCACGCTTGGTTTCAGCGCTTTGCGGGATATGCCCAACGGATTGGTTTTCACCAAAGCCGATGTGATACATCCCTTTTTATTTATCGCCAGGGATCTGACACAGCCTACATTCTTCTATATGTCGATGATATTGTGTTGACTGCTTCTTCTACAGGTTTACTTCACCGGATTATTTCTTCCTTACATAAGGAATTTGCTATGACTGATTTAGGTCCATTGAACTACTTTCTCGGGATTCACGCCACCCGTACCGCATCTGGCATGTTCCTCTCTCAAAGACAATATGCTACCGAGATTATTGAGCGGGCCGACATGCTCACTTGTCATCCTTGCAGGACCCCGGTTGAACCAGGTGCCAAGCTTACTAATCACGGACCTCCTGTCAAGGACCCGACTCTCTATCGAAGCCTTGCAGGAGCATTACAGTATCTTACATTCACTCGCCCAGACATCTCATACGTTGTTCAGCAAATTTGCCTTTTCATGCATGATCCTCGGGAACAACACATGCATGCCCTCGAACGGATCATTCGCTATATACAGGGTACTACTGATCTCGGTTTACAATTATATGCATCATCTCCCACTACTTTGGTTGCATACTCTGACGCTGATTGGACTGGCTGTCCAACTACCAGACGCTCTACCTCTGGCTAATGTGTATTCCTCGGTAACAACCTTCTCTCCTGGTCGTCAAAGCGGCAACCCACGCCCTCTCGCTCCAGTGCCGAAGCGGAGTACCGTTGAGTTGCCAATGCCGTTGCAGAGACTTGTTGGATCCGTAACCTTCTCCGTGAGCTTCATTGTCCTCTCACCTCTGCTACTTTGGTATACTTTGATAATGTCAGCTTGGTCTATTTATCTACTAACTCAGTTCAGCATCAGCGGACCAAGCACATTGAGATCGACATTCACTTTGTTCGTGATCTCGTTGCTCAGGGGCAGGTACGGGTTCTTCACGTGCCATCCAGATATCAGTTTGCAGACATCTTCACCAAAGGCCTCCCGTATGCCCTATTTGATGAGTTTCGATCCTGTTTGAGTGTCTGCCGCACTCTCGCTCAAACTGCGGGGGGATGTTAGTAGATATTATTAGCCCACATCTGTAACATCCCGCGCTTTTCCGTTAAATTTATTTTTAACACTGTCTTTTTTTTAATAATATCTTTCGTTATTTAAATTTGTAGTTTCTGTTGACTAACGTTCATAATATTCCCGTTATTTAATTATAACATCACTCGTTTACTCGAGCGTTTTTAAAAATATTCGTTTGGTTAATTCCCGCACCCGCTTTGAAACTTGAGGGACCGAAGTTGCCAAGTGGGCAAAGTGGAGACTAGTGGTCAACTAGTCATCACCACCCACCTCCCACCTCATTTCTATTTTCTCTCTTCTTACTTTTATTTTTCTTCCATTTCTTCATATTCATTCAATCATCATCTATTTTGGATCTAACAAGCAAACATCAAAACAAATTACATATTTGGAATCCTCTCTTCATCCTCTACATTTTGGTACCAATTTCATCACATTTGGGTAAAATTTCTAAAACACTAGATTTCTCTAAATTCGTTTTATATACTTGAAATGGTGTTAATTAGTGTCTATGGCTCAAGTTTAACATGAATATGTGTTTAGTTTGCTCGATTTGTTGTTTTGAGTAACTAGTTTGAACATGTAAAACGAGTGTGCTTAATCCTTGCTTTTGGTTGATTAAATGTTGTTTAAATGTTAAAGTTCATGTATTAAATGTGTTACTAGCATCATTAGCTTCATTTTGATGTGTAGGTTGATTTAGAAAAGCTCCATTTACAAAATGGTTGAATTCATGACTTTGATTAGGGTTTGATGAACTCTAAAACGAACTTTTGATGCTTTGAATGCCATGAAATGTTATTAGTTAGTGATTAGTTGTATTGTATGTTTCATTACCTTCAAAACGGCGTATCGTGTGTGTAAATTGGATTCCCGAATCTTAAAATGCGTTTTATGAACTTGAAACCTTGATTTTGAGCGTTTAATGATCATTTATTGAGGTTTTCATTGTTGTTAATGATGGAATTGATTGATGAAATGTGTTTAGTTGTATTCCTCTTTAAATTACCTTTCCAACATATAAGATACGTGTTTTGAATGTTTACGGTTCATAAATTACGTTTGTTTGAAGTTTGGTTCGAGCCTACACTTAAAACTGCCCAGCATTTTTTTCTAGTGTTAAGCCGCGGCGCGGCTCCTCTAGCCACGGCGCGGCTTAAAGCGTGGAAAGTGGGCTGTCCAAAATTTTCAATTTTCGTAAAATTCTACCTATGCAAAGCAACTCCGATTGACATGAAACTTGGCCAACATGCTTATATATGACTTCTAAGCTTAGAAAAAATGTCCGAGACCCGACCCGAAAACGTTGACTTTTTCGTTGACTTTGACTAAAGTTTGACTTTTATTCAAACTTAACCAAACACTTATGCAATCGTTCTAATCTTATTTTATACTTGATTCTTGCATGAAACTTGACAACATGATTCACATGCTACATAATTGAGTCGTAACGAGCCATAGGACTAATTGAACACATTTCGCCCGACCTTGTATCGTAACCGGTTAATTGATACAACTTACTTGTTTAGGTCGAGGCTAAGCAACTTTCATGCACACGTTTACTTTGTGAAGTACATTTATACTCGTGCACCCGAGGTGAGATCATAGTCCCATCTTTCAACAACTTTTACACTTTTAAATCATGGGATGAGAAACATATACAGTTTTATACTACATACTTTTATGTTTTGAACACAAGTACGATGAAACAAACATTCCACAGCGAGTTAGAACAAAAATCCTCAATTCGATTATCATTAGTTACACTTGCAGGGTGTAAGCGAGAACTTATATTGTGTGGCCATACGGGTTTGACAAACCCTCATTTCGGATGGTTCGCTACCGTCTGCGGATGAAATATATTTTCGAGAAACAGTGTATGTTCTAACACTATTGTAATGGGGTTCTATGGAAGGAAATGTTAAGTCTTGATAATTGGGTGCTCGCGAAACATACTTTTGGAATGCAAACGATTTGAATAATCAACTTGATGGAAATACTAAATCTTGTGGTTCAAAATATAACGTTTACAAATACACCTATGATTTCACCAACGTTTTTCGTTGACAGTTTTCTATATGTTTCTCAGGTTCATACTTGGCTACTTGATACATGCTTCCGCACACTTTGATTACTTGCTTGGGGTCAAGCATACATGCATACGCTAGTGATAGCACCTTTGGATTCAAACTTGTAGCATACATGCTTACGCTATTTATAGCAACCGTGTTTTAAACTAATTATGTCGCAAGTTATTTCATTTACACTTTATAACTTTTGTAAACTTAAACTTTTTGTCGAACCATTTGATAAACTAAACTTTGTAAGTCTTGTACATTTCAAATGAATGCGACATAATTTTGGTCAAATGCGTCTCATATAGGGACTATGACCACGTAACGAGATCTAAGTTAACGGCGCCGTCAATGACGATTTTGTCGGGTCGTTACAGATGGTATCAGAGCATTGGTTGTAGGGAACTAGGATATGCATTAGTGTGTCTGACAGAGTCGTTTGGACGCATTAGTGAATCTAGACTACAACTGGATAGTTAGTCATTGCATTTTGACATACATTTATTATAGATAGCACTTACTTGACTACTTGTGCATTATACTTGAATCATTCTTAGGCAAACTTCTTAATGGTACCAAGTTTTTCATCATACGAATCCGTATTCTACCACTTTCTGGTAACACACGTAAATTCAAGATTCATACGCGTAAGGATGACGACGACTTCATTAGTCACACTTGTTCGGGAACTCTGTCTCCCAGATTGTTATTCGCCACCGTTTCAACTTACTATCAGTGTCACACCGGTGTTCCTTACTATCTACCACTTTTTGTTACTACCATCACTACTCTCGATGAGTATCGTCATCACTACTTATCACTACGGTTGCGTACTACTCGTTACCATAATTCGTTACTCTTTTCGTACCTAAGGACATCATTGTTTGAATCGAACCACATTGACGTGAACAATCATTTATACACTTCCCTCGGGAAATGCTTCTTTAGAGTTGCACTAATTCTTTCGATTCAATACGAGTCATGTTAGAGACGTCATTATACTTTGTTCATTTTAAATCTTCACGATTACACGAACTTGAATCTATGGAGTGATGTGGGAATGGAGGTATGAGTTAGTGTAATATAACGACACTCGATCAACGTGGTTATATTATAGTAAGTCATACCAAAGTTCTAATGAGACGTGATGGTGATTGGACTCGATCAACCTAATCACCACCATGTGCCATGTACATGACTTCATTTTTCTTGTTTGAACATCCGAAAACTCCGAGAATACTGATAACAACCATACCCGGGACACATCGTCGATTATTGTCGAACCATATTTATGCTTCCAAATGAATGACAAATTCCTTCGACTTCAACCATATGTTACATGAAATGTCCCGTTCTTATTGATTAAAAACGTTCCATATTAATTGATTTCGTTGTGAGGTTTTGACCTCTATATGAGACGTTTTTCAAAGACTGCATTCATTTTTAAAACAAACCATAACCTTTATTTTATAAATGAAGGTTTAAAAAGCTTTACGTAGATTATCAAATAATGATAATCTAAAATATCCTGTTTACACACGACCATTACATAATGGTTTACAATACAAATATGTTACATCGAAATCAGTTTCTTGAATGCAGTTTTTACACAATATCATACAAACATGGACTCCAAATCTTGTCCTTATTTTAGTATGCAACAGCGGAAGCTCTTAATATTCACCTGAGAATAAACATGCTTTAAACGTCAACAAAAATGTTGGTGAGTTATAGGTTTAACCTATATATATCAAATCGTAACAATAGACCACAAGATTTCATATTTCAATACACATCCCATACATAGAGATAAAAATCATTCATATGGTGAACACCTGGTAACCGACATTAACAAGATGCATATATAAGAATATCCCCATCATTCCGGGACACCCTTCGGATATGATATAAATTTCGAAGTACTAAAGCATCCGGTACTTTGGATGGGGTTTGTTAGGCCCAATAGATCTATCTTTAGGATTCGCGTCAATTAGGGTGTCTGTTCCCTAATTCTTAGATTACCAGACTTAATAAAAAGGGGCATATTCGATTTCGATAATTCAACCATAGAATGTAGTTTCACGTACTTGTGTCTATTTTGTAAATCATTTATAAAACCTGCATGTATTCTCATCCCAAAATATTAGATTTTAAAAGTGGGACTATAACTCACTTTCACAGATTTTTACTTCGTCGAGAAGTAAGACTTGACCACTGTTGATTCACGAACCTATAACAATATATACATATATATTAAAGTATGTTCAAAATATATTTACAACACTTTTAATATATTTTGATGTTTTAAGTTTATTAAGTCAGCTGTCCTCGTTAGTAACCTACAACTAGTTGTCCACAGTTAGATGTACAAAAATAAATCGATAAATATTATCTTGAATCAATCCACGACCCAGTGTATACGTATCTCAGTATTGATCACAACTCAAACTATATATATTTTGGAATCAACCTCAACCCTGTATAGCTAACTCCAACATTCACATATAGAGTGTCTATGGTTGTTCCGAAATATATATAGATGTGTCGACATGATAGGTCGAAACATTGTATACGTGTCTATGGTATCTCAAGATTACATAATATACAATACAAGTTGATTAAGTTATGGTTGGAATAGATTTGTTACCAATTTTCACGTAGCTAAAATGAGAAAAATTATCCAATCTTGTTTTACCCATAACTTCTTCATTTTAAATCCGTTTTGAGTGAATCAAATTGCTATGGTTTCATATTGAACTCTATTTTATGAATCTAAACAGAAAAAGTATAGGTTTATAGTCAGAAAAATAAGTTACAAGTCGTTTTTATAAAAGTAGTCATTTCAGTCGAAAGAACGACGTCTAGATGACCATTTTAGAAAACATACTTCCACTTTGAGTTTAACCATAATTTTTTGATATAGTTTCATGTTCATAATAAAAATCATTTTCTCAAAATAACAACTTTTAAATCAAAGTTTATCATAGTTTTTAATTAACTAACCCAAAACAGCCCGCGGTGTTACTACGACGGCGTAAATCCGGTTTTACGGTATTTTTCGTGTTTCCAGGTTTTAAATCATTAAGTTAGCATATCATATAGATATAGAACATGTGTTTAGTTAATTTTAAAAGTCAAGTTAGAAGGATTAACTTTTGTTTGCGAACAAGTTTAGAATTAACTAAACTATGTTCTAGTGATTACGAGTTTAAACCTTCGAATAAGATAGTTTTATATATATGAATCGAATGATGTTATGAACATCATTACTACCTCAAGTTTAGTAGGTAAACCTACTGGAAGTGACAAGAAATGATCTAGCTTCAAAGGATCTTGGATGGCTTGAAAGTTCTTGAAGTAGGATCATGACACAAAAACAAGTTCAAGTAAGATTTTTACTCGAATTAAGATAGTTTATAGTTATAGAAATTGAATCAAAGTTTGAATATGAATATTACCTTGAATAAGAAAGATAACCTACTGTATATAACAAAGGTTTCTTGATCTTAGATGATTACTTGGAATGGATTAGAAAGCTTGGAAGTAAATCAGTAAACTTGAAGGGGTTTTTGAAGTGTTCTTGAAGTGTTCTTCCTATGATGATTATAGCTTGATTCTTGAAGTGATTTTTGATGAAGATGATGATTAACTACTGGAAAAATACGTTCATAATAGTGTGTGTGTGTTGAGAGAGAATTAGAAAGAGAATTGGAAGTGAAATGGAGTGAATGATGAGTGGTAATTGGTGAGTGGTGAGTGGGGTTAAAAGGAGTTCTAGTTAGTTGACTAGCT